>NW_018408787.1:1199766-1396535 GCF_002113885.1 Mizuhopecten yessoensis | reverse complement strand
AACACCTCAACATCACCTGACAACACCTCAACATCACCTGACAACACCTCGTCATCACCTATCCCTACTCCTGACAACACTTCAACGTCACAAGACAACACTTCAACATCATCTGGCAACACCTCAACTTCACCTGACAACACCTCAACAACACCTGTACCTTACCCCTGACAACAACTTAACATCACCTGAAAATACCTCAACATCACCTGACATCACCTCAACATCACCTTATAAGAACTCAACATCACCTGACAACACCTCAAACTCACCTGACCACACCTCAACATCACCTCAACATCACCTGTCCCTTTTTCCTAACAGCACCTCAACATCACATGTCCCTTACTCCTGACAACACCTCAATATCACCTGTCCCTTACTCCTGACAACACCACAACATCACCAGACAACACTTCAACATCTTCTGACAACACCTCAACATCACCTGACAACACCTGTACATCACCTGATAACACCTCAGCATCACCTGACAACACCTCAAACTCACTTAACCACACCTCAACATCACCTCAACATCACCTGTCCCTTTTTCCTAACAGTGACAACACTTCCACAACACCTGTACCTTACACCTGACACAAACTTAACATCAACTGAAAATACCTCAACATCCCCTGACAACACCTCAACATCACCTGATAACACCTCAACATCACCTGACAATACCACAACATTACCTGACAACACCTCAATATCACCTGACAACCCCTCAACATCACCTGACAACCCCTCAACATCACCTGACAACACCTCAACATCATCTGGCAACACCTCAACTTCACCTGACAACACTTCCACAACACCTGTACCTTACACCTGACACCAACTTAACATCAACTGAAAATACCTCAACATCACCTGACAACACCTCAACATCACCTGATAACAACTCAACATCACCTGACAACACCTCAAACTCACCTGACCACACCTCAACATCACCTCAACATCACCTGTCCCTTTTTTCTAACAGCACCTCAACATCACATGTCCCTTAACTCTGACAACACCTCAATATCACCTTCATCACCTATCCCTACTCCTGACAACCCTTCAACGTCACAAGACAACACTTCAACATCATCTGACAACACCTCAACATCACCTGATAACAACTCGACATCACCTGACAACACCTCAAACTCACTTACCCACACCTCAACATCGCCTCAACATCACCTGTCCCTTTTTCCTAACAGCACCTCAACATCACATTTCCCTTACTCATGACAACACCTCAACATCACCTGTCCTTTATTACTGACAACACCTCAATATCACATGTCCCTAACTCCCGACAACACCTCAACCTCCCCTGACAACACCTCAACAACACCTGTCCCTTACTCCTGGCAACACCTTAACATCACATGATAACCCCTCAAAATCATCTGTCCATAACCCCTGAAAACACCTCAACATCACCTGACAATACCACAACATTACCACAACATTTCAACATCACCTAACAACACCTCTCCTGACAGCACCTCAACATCACCTGACAACAGTTCAAAATCACCTGTCCCTTACTTCTAACAACACCTCTGAACATCACATGTTCCTTACTCCTGACAACACCCCAACATCACATGTCCCTTAACTCTGACAACACCTCAATATCACCGGGAACACCTCAACATCACCTGACAACCCTTCAACATCACCTGACACCACCTCAACATCACCTGATAACAACTCAACATCACCTGACAACACCTGTACATCACCTGATAACACCTTAACATCACCTGACAACACCTCATTATCACCTGTCCCTTACTCCAGACATCACCTCACCATCACCTGACAACACCTAAATGTCACCTGTCCCTTCCTCCTGAAAACACCTCACCATCACCTGACAACGCCTCAACATCACCTAACAACACTTCAACATCACCTAACAACCCCTCAACTTCCCCTGTCCCCTACTCCTGACACAACCCCAACATCACCTGACAACACCTCATTATCACCTGTTCCTTACTCCTGACATCACCTCAACACCTCCTGACTACCCCTCAATATGCCCTGTCCCTTACTTCTGACAACACCTCAACATCACCTTATAACAACTCAACATCGCCTGACAACACCTCAACATCACCTGTCCCTTACTCCTAACAACACCTCAAAATCACCTGACAACAACTGAACATCACATGTTCCTTACTCCTGACAACACCCCAACATCACATGTCCCTTAACTCTGACAACACCTCAATATCACCTTCATCACCTATCCCTACTCCTGACACACCTCAACATCACCTGATAACACCTCAACATCACCTGTTCCTTACTTCTGAAAACCCCTCAACATCACCTGACAACAACTCGTCATCTCCTATCCCTACTCCTGACAACACTGCAACATCACCTCACAAAACTTCAACATCATCTGGCAACACCTCAACTTCACCTGGCAACACCTCAACAACACCTGTACCTTACCCCTGACAACAACTTAACATCACCTGCCAACACTTCAACATCACCTGACAATACTTCAACATCACCTATCTCTAACTCCTGGCAACACCTCAACATCGCCTAACAACACTTCAACATCACATAACAACCCCTCAACTTCACCTGTCCCCTACTCCTGACAAAACCCCAACATCACCTGACAACACCTTAACATGTCCATAACCCCTGACAACGTCTCAATATCACCTGACAACACCTCAACACCACCTAACAACACCTCAACATCCCCTAACAACACCTCAACATCACCTAACAACAACACTTCAACATCACTTAACAACACCTCAACATCACCTGATAACACCTCAACATCACCTGTTCCTTACTTCTGAAAACCCCTCAACATCACCTGACAACCCCTCAAACTCACCTGACCACACCTCAACATCACCTAAACATCACCTGTCCCTTTTTCCTAACAGCAATCACCTGACAACACCTCAACATTACCTGACAACACCTCAACTGACCACACCTCAACATCACCTCATCATCACCTGTCCCTTTTTCCTAACAGCACCTCAACATCAAATGTCCCTTACTCATGACAACACCTCAACATCACCTGATAACACCTCAACATCACCTGTTCCTTACTTCTGAAAACACCCCAACATCACCTGACAACACCTCGTCATCACCTATCCCTACTCCTGACACACCTCAACATCACCTGATAACACCTCAACATCACCTGACAATACCACAACATTACCTGACAACACCTCAACACCACCAGACAACACCTCAACAACACCTGACAACACCTCAACATCACCTTATAACAACTCAACATCACCTGACAACGCCTCAAACTCCCCTGACCACACCTCAACATCACCTGACAGCACCTCAACTTCACAGGTCCCTTACTCCTGACAACACCTCCTTACTCCTGACATCACCTCAACACCTCCTGACTACCCCTCAATATGCCCTGTCCCTTACTTCTGACAACACCTCAACATCCCCTATTCCTTACTCCTGACAACACCTCAATATCACCTTCATCACCTATCCCTACTCCTGACAACCCTTCAACGTCACAAGACAACACTTCAACATCATCTGACAACACCTCAACATCACCTGTCCTTTACTCCTAACAACACCTCAAAATCACCTGACAACAACTGAACATCACATGTACCTAACACCTGACACCACCTCAACATCACCTGATAACAACGCAACATCACCTGACAACACCTCAACTCCCCCCTGACAACACCTCAAGTCCCCTACTCCTGACACAACCCCAACATCACCTGACAACACCTTAACATGTCCATAACCCCTGACAACGTCTCAATATCACCTGACAACACCTCAACATACATCACCTGACAACACCTCGTCATCCCCTATCCCTACTCCTGACAACGCTTCAACGTCACAAGACAACACTTCAACATCATCTGGCAACACCTCAACTTCCCCTGACAACACTTCCACAACACCTGTACCTTACACCTGACACCAACTTAACATCACCTGCCAACACTTCAACATCACCTGACAATACTTCAACATCATCTGGCAACACCTCAACTTCACCTGGCAACACCTCAACAACACCTGTACCTGACCCCTGACAACAACTTAACATCACCTGCCAACACTTCAACATCACCTGACAACACTTCAACCCTCAACATCACCTGTCCCTTTTTTCTAACAGCACCTCAACATCACATTTCCCTTACTCATGACAACTCCTCAACATCACCTGACAACACCACAACATTACCTGACAACACCTCAATATCACCTGACAACACCTCAACACCACCTGACAACACCTCATTATCACCCGTCCCTTACTCCTGACATCACCTCAACACCTCCTGACTACCCCTCAATATGCCCTGTCCCTTACTTCTGACAACACCTCAACATCCCCTGTCCCTAACTCCTGTTATCACCTCAATATCACCTCAACATCAATATGACCTGTCCCTTACTCCTGACAACAACTTAACATCACCTGAAAATACCTCAACATCACCTGACATCACCTCAACATCACCTGACAACAGTTCAAAATCACCTGTCCCTTACTTCTAACAACACCTCAACATCACCTGTCCCTTACTCCTGACAACACCTCACCATCACCTGACAACATCTCAATATGACCTGTCCCTTGCTCCTGACAACAACTCAGCATCACCTGACAACACCTTAACATCACCTGTCCCTTAGTCCTGACAACACCTTAGCATCACCTGACAACACCTCAACATTACCTGACAACACCTCAACATCACCTGTCCCTAACTCCTGTTATCACCTCAATATCACCTTGACATCAATATGACCTGTCCCTTGCTCCTGACAACAACCCAGCATCACCTGACAACACCTTAACATCACCTGTCCCTTAGTCCTGACAACACCTTAGCATCACCTGACAACACCTCAACATTACCTGACAACACCTCAACATCACCTGTCCCTAACTCCTGTTATCACCTCAATATCACCTCAACATCAATATGACCTGTCCCTTACTCCTGACAACACCTCAACATTACCTGACAACACCTCAACATCACCTAACAACACCTCAACATCACCTAACAACACCTCAACATCACCTTAACATCACCTGTCCCTTAGTCCTGACAACACCTTAGCATCACCTGACAACACCTCAACAATACCTGAAAACACCTCAACATCACCTGTCCCTTACTCCTGACATCACCTCAACATCACCTGACTACACCTCAATATGACCTGTCCCTTACTTCTGACAACACCTCAACATTACCTGACAACACCTCAACATCACCTAACAACACCTCAACATCACCTTAACATCACCTCAACATCACCTGTCCATTATTCCTAACAACACCTCAACATCACCTGACAACACCTCAACATCACCTGTCCCTTACTCCTGACAACACCTCAACATTCACCTGAGAACACCTAAACATCACCTGTTCCTTACTTCTGAAAACACCTCAACATCACCTGTCCCTTACTCCTGACAACACCTCAGCCTCACCTGACAAAACCCCAACATCACCTGACAACACCTCAACATCACCTGACAACACCTCAACAACACCTGACAACACCTCAACATAACCCGAAAACACCTTAACAGCTCTTGACCCTTACTCCTGACAACACCTCAGCCTCACCTGACAACATCTCAACATCACCTGACAACACCTCAACTTCCACCTGACAACACCTCAACATCACCTATTCCTTACTCCTGACAACACCTCAACATCACCTGACAGCACCTCAACATCACAGGTCCCTTACTCCTGACAACACCTCAACATCAACTGACAATACTGACCACTAACTAATGTACGGATTAATATATACCAACCAATGATTAATGTACGTATACCGTGTTATAAAATATATACCAGCCAATGACTAATGTACGTATACCATGCTATATATTATAATACCGTCTACATTACTTCTTTGACCCATACCATGTTATATAATATATATCAACCACTGACTAATGTACGTATACCGTGGTATATAATATGTACCAAACACTGACTAATGTACGTATAACTTGGTATATAATATATACTTACCACTGACTAATGTACGTATACCGTGTTATTTAATATATACCGACCAATGCCTAATGTACGTATACCGTGTTATATAATATATACCGATCACTGACTAATGTACGTATACCATGTTATATAATATATACCGACCAATGCCTAATGTACGTATACCGTGTTATATAATACATACCCACCACTGACTAATGTACGTATACCGTGTTTTATAATATATACCAACCACTGACTAATGTACGTATACCGTGTTATATAACACATACCGACCAATGACTAATGTACGTATACCGTGTTTTATAATACATACCCACCACTGACTAATGTACGTATACCATGCTATATAATACATACCGACCAATGACTAATGTATGTATACCGTGTTATATAATATGTACAAGCCACTGACTAATGTACCTTTACCATGCTATATAATATATACAAGCCACTGACTAATGCACCTTTACCGTGTTATATAATACATACCGACCAATGACTAATGTACGTATACTGTGTTGTATAATACATACCGACCAATAACTAATGTACGTATCCCATGCTATATAATATATCAAAGCCACTGACTAATGTACGTATGCCGT
The DNA here is from genome assembly GCF_002113885.1 of Mizuhopecten yessoensis. Taxonomy (NCBI): domain Eukaryota; kingdom Metazoa; phylum Mollusca; class Bivalvia; order Pectinida; family Pectinidae; genus Mizuhopecten; species Mizuhopecten yessoensis. The sequence goes on along the minus strand of NW_018408787.1, from coordinate 1,389,838 downwards.
GTTATATAATATATCCCTACCACTGACTTATGTACGCATACTTTGATATATAATATATACAAGCCACTGACTAATGCACCTGTCCCGTGTTATATAATACATACCAACCACTGACTAATGTACGTATACCGTGTTATATAATATATACCTACCACTGACTTATGTACGTATACTTTGTTATATAATATATACAAGCCACTGACTAATGTACGTATACTGTGTTGTATAATACATACCGACCAATGACTAATGTACGTATACCGTACTATATAATACATAACAACCACTGACTAATGTACGTATACCGTGTTATAAAATATATACCAACCACTGACTAATGTACGTATACTGTGTTATATAATACATACCGACCAATGACTAATGTACGTATACCGTGCTATATCATATATACCAACCACTGACTAATGTACGTATACTGTGTTATATAATACGTACCATCCAATGACTAATGTACGTATACCGTGCTATATCATATATACCAACCACTGACTAATGTCCGTATACCGTGATAAATCATATATATCCCAACCACTGACTAATGTACGTATACCATGTTATATAATACATACCCACCACTGACTAATGTACGTATACCGAGTTATATAATATATACCAACCAATGATTAATATACATGTACCGTGCAATACAATATATACCAACCACTGACTAATGTACGTATACCGTGTTATATAATATATACCAACCAATGATTAATATACATGTACCGTGCAATACAATATATACCAACCACTGACTAATGTACGTATATCGTGCTATATAATATATACCAACCAATGATTAATATACATGTAACGTGCAATAAAATATATACCAACCACTGACTAATGTACGTATACCGTATTATATAATATATACCAACCAATGACTAATGTACGTATACCGTGTTATATAATATATACAAGCCACTGACTAATGTACGTATACCATGCTATATAATACATAGCGACCAATGATTAATGTACGTATACCGTGTTATATAATATATACCAACCACTTACTAATGTACCTTTACCGTGTTATATAATACATAACGACCAATGACTAATGTACGTAAACCGTGTTATATAATACATAACGACCAATGACTAATGTACGTATACCGTGTTATATAATACATACACACCACTGACTAATGTACTTATACCGTGCTATATAATATATACCCATCACTGACTAATGTACATATACCGTGTTATATAATACGTACCCACCACTGACTGTAAAATATATATTGTATCTTTGTCCGATGGTGTCATGTATAGTTCGTCCTTGCGTTTTGAGGGTAAGATACATTGTATCTTTGTCCGTTGATGTCATGGTATAGTTCGTCCTTGTGTTTTGACGGTAAGATATATTGTATCTTTGTCCATTGATGTTATGGTGTATATTGTCCTTGTATGTTGACGGTGAAGTTGATCGTACTTTTGTCTGTTTACAATATGGTGTATTTTGTCCTTGTGTGTTGACGGTGAGGTATATTGAAACCTTGTCCGTTGGAGCTTTGGTATATTGTGTTTTTACTATATTGTAATCTACTGTTCCGCTCAGGTCTGACAATTATACAGTAAAGGCAGTAATGACTGTGTAGTGTTAGAGAACGAACATATTTATTAAATATGTCACACTTTCTGGATTCACGATGTTATTGAGCGACTTGTCTCAACGAATAAATAATGAAGCATGATCTTGTCTCATGGCTTGTAAATGGAGATTTGTGTATATTTACCTGTGTTAACATCGATAACGTAAAAAGCCGAGATGAATGAAGTGATACCAGCGTACCCTTCAGAAAAATGCATCTGACCGAACACTCAGCAGCCTATGTTTGCTATGAATAATGTAACACACACACAGGTGGTTGTGCCTTGAATATTTAGTCATAGATACAATATGCCAAAAAATTATGCTGCGCTGCGTAATACGACTATTGAGTCTGTCTATGACTCATCGGCGATGGTGTGGTACAAAAAGTGGGCAATCCAAATTGTCTTAACTTCTGTGGAAACAAAGGTGCACGTGCCTATACCCCTTAATTAACTACCGTAACACTTTAAATGAGTACTTGTTATTTTAAAAATAAATAATATGTAAAGAGTGTATATTATGAACTGTTTCACTGTGCGAAAAGACAGATGTGGTTATCAAGGTTACAGCCCACCTCGGCGACTAAAACAATCCACAAGCAGAGTCCACCACGTTGTACCAAATCAATAAGGCTGAATCTGTGGATATATCATTGATAAATCTGTGTTTATGTCCCGTGATCTAAGTGTACCTTTACTAATATCTCACCTGTTATACATGCTAATGAAGTGTGGTTTGATTTGAAAATACAAATATGTCATGAGAAACGCTATCTCAAGTAAAACTTATATAGTTTGTGTTAGCATTGTCTTTTACATGATACTTTATCTTGTTACAGTCGTGCAATGAATAGGCAAGACATATGATACTATCAAAATCAATGCTTATTCCAAGTTTTCTTTGTTTCGAAAATGTACAGTTTGAGGTGTATAGATTATATACTCGTAAAATCAAAGTATTTGTTGATCTTAAATAAAATGTATACAAAACTGCTTCAGTTTCAATTATGTTCACGTTTCTAGTTAGATAAATTACAAACTGTAAAACAACGCAAAGGATATTTTGAATTAAACTTTGTTTGTTTGGCTTTTATCTCAGTTTTTCTAAACCTCATCATTTTGGCCCCTTTCATCACAATGTTTTTTTTTCTTATTTATAAAAACAGTCTTGTTCTGTGAAACGAATGTGACATGTTTATTTTTTTTAAAGCACCATTCTTAAACAATAGACCATTACTGTCTTTTATGGGAACGTCCCATCATTTGTATGTCCCAGGTCTAGGTGGTGTGCAGCAGCGTGCCCTGTCATTAGTTTGTGACCTATCGATATTGCATAGCCTGCGTTCAGATGTTAAGGGAGATAGGAGATGTACAGACTCACCTTCCCCTCCCATCCAAAACCCTTCAACCCACACATAGATTACTAGACAATAACATTGCTTAAAATATAAAAATGGAGTAGTTATGAGACATGAATTAACACACAAATGAAATGACTAGTAAATAAAGTTGTTAACATACAGTAATGATAAGTGCAAAAGAACAATACATTTCTTTTTTGAAACGAGACATCTTCCTCATTCACGAAATAAATAGCAGGGGCGGGTCCAGGTGAGGGCGTAATGGGCGTACGCCCCCCCCTCCCCCCACCCCCTTTTCAAAAAAATAAATAAATATTGTATTGAATATGGCAATTTATCATATTCATTAATTAAACACATAAACACCCTGACACTTTAACTATAAAATATACATGCTCCAAGTCAGAAACCGTTACATTGGTGCATTTCACAATTATTTTATGTTTTTTAGTAAAAAAAAGGTCCAAAAGATTTTTCGCCTCGCTTCGCTCGCCGAAAGATTTGAGTCTACGCCCCCTCTTTCAAATATCCTAGAAACGCCCCTGAATAGAGCATGACTATCGCTATTTGAGAGAACAAGTGACTGGGAACTACATTATATGCTTCAAAGGATACCTATTAACACTAAAAATAGACACAACCAGAAAGGTATCAACCTTTTTCTTAAATACAAGATACATTCGTAAGGTTAGGGGACAGGACTAGATTTGACATCCTACGAGGTTCGTACTGGACCTAACATAACATGGACAAAAGAAAATCGTACAAAGGTAAGCAAACTGTTTTGATTTTGATTTAGAGTTGTTACTGTGAATGAATGGTGAATATACTTTTTTTGGGGGGGGGGGGGGGGGGGTTGTCAATATTCTTACAGTTACTGTTTATTTATTTTATTGTATCGAACTGTTTGATGATGCTTGGTTATTTTAATCTTGCTTAACTTTCTAATCGATTTTAAAATTGTCCAACGAAAATTGTATATGCGTAGTCGGTTGATAATGTATAACTGCACAATCGGCTTTCAATAAGGCGGACGGGGTTCAATTACCCAATCGGACGGGGAAAGGTCAGGAGTCAGCAACCTGTCACGTGGAATTTCTCCTAGTACATTTGTACTCCAGTAACCTCATACATTAAGACCACCGCGCTTCCAAATCGGCCAACAAGAGTGATACGTATCGGGAAATATAGATTGGAAAACGTGTTTCTTGTGCATTCGTTGTAAATTGGGTGATTTTGAATCAGGGGACAATTTATCAAGATGTAATTTGATTTTCAAGCCATTGATAAGTATATACAGTTTACTAATATTTACAATGTTACTCGAAGCAAACTTTTCCAATGTTTCACTATCTCTTGAAATAAATACTTTCTTCGTACATACCTTTCTTTCAAGACTGCTATGTACTAAACTTCGATTCACGGACATTATCACACAAACCTATAACATTGGGGGCGGTTTGCCTTGAATATTGCTGCTTTGAAATAGACATGACCAAAACGTGTTGTTTCTGAAAATTACAATAATTACAATGCTGTTGTGGCGTGACATTTTCCTGTCGTGAAATAGTTTTCGCAGATCGGGTAAAATTGACTGAAAGTAAATAAAATATAAATAAAAAAGTGACAATTTTCAAAGCTAGATAATGATAAAATGCTACATTAAGGAGTTTTGCAATGTGTTGTTTATTACGGTTAATGATACATAATTTGTAACAATACATCAGTGGAAGTAGCAGAGTCTATATATATGTAAACAAGTGGGGGATTTATGGACATGATTGGGAAGAAAATGTCACAGAAAGGCAGCATATATTCTTCATACATGTTAAACAAATATAAAAATAAACGCTATCACGGTATAATTCGTAACATATCTTAAAAGTGTGTAGTTATAACTTTCAAAACAAACTTAGCCGTTATCATATCTTGCACTCTCACGATTAAACAAATTAAACAATTATGAAAAGCATAAATATGTTTTCAATTCGTCGATCGCCAACGCAATTCATTAAAAAAAAGGATTGGTTAGTGTTGCTTACCTAACAAAATAAAAATAATTTTACTTTAAGAACGTAATAGCCAAATTAAGTCACATTTCAGGAAGTAATAATAAATATATCTTGTACACCCAGGTTCTGTCTCCTCGCACGAAAACTTACCTAAGAATAAAACGCAAAATGAGCACACAGACTCGCAAACAGGTTATACAATATTGAATTCTAATACTGACTTACATGTAGTAACAGACTCGTCATGTCAACTTGGTTTGCTTTTATTTTCTAGTTCAGTTCAACGGCAAATGAAAAACCAACAAAGTTGGCAAAGTATCTCTACTTCCACATTTGTCATGACGATAATATAAAAAGTATTTCTACTCTCATAAATGTGGTGTTACAATATTATCAAGAGTAAATCTACTTTCTCGTATATGTTGTAACAATAATTTAAAGAAATACTGAACTACACACAGAAGTATTTACATATAACAACTTACTCAGGCAATCTAGAACTAGTAGGTGTAAAACGTGTGACCAGTAATACAGACACAACCAATGCATTGTTAAGGCACCGGTAATACCAAAGAATTATGTTTTTATGATTGGGAAAAAAGTGAAGTATTGAGGTCGATTGCTTTCTTCTTAATGATGTGCAAGATGTGACAAAAATTATTGTTAATGACACTTTAAAATGCAAACGTTGTTGGATAACCGTAAATCGTTCTGAAATTTAAACAAAATGCGAAACATTCTGCCCATTGCTGCTTAATTTGATAAGTATGGACCCATCTTAATAAATTGTAATAGGTGTCCGTTATGAAATAATTCAGCAAATATGCAATGATATTAAAGATGAAACCATTTGATTACGATAAATGTGGCTTATTTTCAATAGTTCAGAGGCAAATTTCAAACGCTTCTAAGATTACCTTTGGAAGGTTATGCACATTTTTTTAATTTCCATTGGTTGTTGGGTGGGAAAGGGGTAGGGGGTAAAGTGTTTTGTTCTTTTGAGGATACTCAATTATATGTTTTCATACAAAAGCACCAAAGGTGTACATCAGGCCAGAATGAGACTTATTTCTTATCCTATCAGCTTCACACAGTTTATTTCAAAATTTGAGAAATAGTAATTGACTCCATACTGTCAAGGTCCGTTTAACAAATGAAATTTACCAATAATTTATCTTGATTTTCTTTCACTCCATTTCAGGCCAACAAGCTGCCAAGTTATTTACATTCCTGGTCTAAATGTTTTCTAAATATGTCTTTATCTATATACAAAATTGCGTTGTCGGTAGTGCTATACAAGGTGCCTTGTTTTACAATGGAAAGCATGTCACCTGAGAAGGTAATTGTCTAAGTATAGGGTGACGTGACATATTGCTTTTCAGCTGATTCCATAAATTGACTAAAATTTCAAAAAACTTTCTTCTCAAGATCCAGATATGGTAGAATCGAATACTCTTCATAGATGGAAAGGTCTTAAGTGCTTTACCAAAATAGTGAATTTCATGACCCTGGGGTCCTACGTTTCGCCCCTGGGAAGGGGGTAAACTTTACTATAGTTTATATAGGGAAATCACATTTTTGACGTGCATTTGTTTAATTTCCATTGGAATTAATTCAAACTTGGTTAGCATTATCAGTATTGGATAGCAGTTTAATGATATGCACAAATCAGCCCTGACTGACCCCAAGGGTCTGATGGGTGGGGCCAAAAATGGTCGAATTGACTGAAATTTCAAAAATCTTCTTTTAAGACCAAGATATGGTAGAATCAAATACTCTTCATAGATGAAAGGGTCTTAAGGTGCTTTACCAAAATTGTGAATTTCATGACTATGGGGTTTCACGTTTCCCCCTGGGAAGGGGGTAAACTTTATTATAGTTTATATAGGGAAATCTCATTTTGGACCAGCATTTGTTTAATTTCCATGGGAATTATTTTAGACTTGGTTAGCATTCTCAGTATTTGATAGAAGTTTGATGGTATGCACATATCAACCCTGACTAACCCTCAGGGGCTGATGGGTGGGGCAAAAAAGGGTTCAATTGACTGAAATTTCAAAAATCTTCTTCTCAAGACCAAGATATGGTAGAATCAAATACTCTTCATAGATGGAAGGGTTTTAAGGTGCTTTACCAAAGTTCAGCTGACTGACAGAACCTATATTTGTACATAGTACATATACTACCCAGATCTTTCACACTACATTTGCATTACATGAAGTTTAAGTTACCTTTGTTACAACATCGATAACATCAGTTTTTACATAACTCAGGTGACCGTTAAGGCCCATGGACCTCTTGTTGTCTCAAGATTCGCTATTGAGATTTCAAATCAAAACATACATGTACATGTGCATTAACTGTTTTGTTTTTCTGTTTCGTTGTCTTTAAAGCCATGTAGTTGTTACTCACTGCATCACTTACATTTCATTTCATGTTACATTACGTTTATTGATCATAATCAAGTCTAAGCTTAAAGGCATCATTCAGTTTCAGTTTGTGATACCATTCATAAACGCGTTTCAGGTCCTTTGGTTACTTTCAATAGGAGTCACTTATAATATGTCGATTAATGTTTGACATGCAAGTTAAACTAAATAGTTGTGACGATGAAGTTTAGTAAAGGTGAGACATCTTCCGCATTCTACTGACTGCGACGTTAACTACGCTACTGTTTACATAGACATTGTTGTTAGAACATCGATCATCATGACGAGAAGTGGTTTGCATAACGATAGGAACATGAACCATGATCATTTCCCATGACCCGGAAGATCTTTATAATACAGTTTAAGGTCAATTTTTTTTATTTGCAGTAAATATCAATAACATTCCTTTTATTTAATGAAACTTTTGGAAAACAATTATAATGCTTCAATAAATTAAGAATTATTTAATAAATACATGCATATATACAATATTACTAGTACTAGATTTAATATATAAAGTGTACCTTATATATTACACTCTCAAAAATAAGTGCACCATATTCATCAGCCAAACCATCACAAGAGAAGAAAGGGTTCTTCTGAGTATAAATATTCTGGAAACCAAAAGAAAATAAATATATATGTATTGCAGTATTAAAAGGTCATGATGACTATGACCAATATGACAGTTCGGGTTTGTGGAAGTTTCTATTTATAAATTTTGTGTGTAAATAAACATAACCAAATGCATTTATCTAAATATATATGGAATACACAAGCACCAGTAACATGTACTTACCATAAACATAGAGAGTAATCAGATCCTTGCATGTGACTTTCCCCCTTTTCTTGCACATATACAGGCACCCTGTAAGAAAAAGAAATAGCAACTGACTATAACAGAAAATAAATATCATTACCTCATTTCTGACTGTACATATTTTCAGTAAAATACAGGAAACATTTCAATTTCTAACCCAATTAGACATCACTCTCTACAATACATGGAGTTTCCTCACAAGATACTGGTAACCAAAAAGAGTCTGAAACCTTAATCATATCTTTTAGAAATCTTTGTTTAAAAAAAATGTTATACATGTATCTCTTCGATCCACTAAACATCAACAAACAGCATTTAAACCCTTCATTCCCTAAATCTGTTATTGAAAGTATTGTAAAAAAAATGTGTTCGCTTAAATGTTAAAATATTTCTGTTCAACATTCATATTTACAGTGGTGTTAAAATCCAATAATACATAAGTTGACATAAAATTGTACTGCAGTATTTTTTGGTCTGATTTTTGACAGCTAAATAAGTCTCATCAAGGGTCATTGACCTGTCAGAAGTTGCAGTAGGCAAAGTTATTTGACTTTGGTATGGAATCATCCTAAAAATAGAAGAAAGTAAGGGCTGGATTTTCATGAACTTGAAGAGTTGTGCCCCTTTGTTTGCTTTCCTATACATCTTGTTCTGCCAGTTTATCATTCATATTTTTATTTTTCCGTTTGTTATGCACTTCACATACATCTGATGAGAATGAGAGATATTTAAAAATTCACAAAATTCGCCAAGAAAGCTGAAAGTTACAAAAGGCCAAAAGGTGAAACTTGACACCATGCACGTCGGGTTTGAACATTTTACTGTATTGTTTGTTTTACTTTCTGTGTGGGGAGGATTTTTAATGCATCTCGACTGTTATATTAATCAAATAATTTTCATTTAGATGGTGTCCCTGAGAATTATTTCTTATATAATTTTAAAGTTTGTTTCAAGTAATACTCATACTCTCTGTTTTAAACTAGGAACACTTGTATTTGTGCGGTTATGATTGATTGTCTTCCTTTGGTTAATATTTCTGTGAGTTGTGTCCCTCACATGATTTCCTCACATTTTTTTCTGTTATATATCGGATATAGTTTGTTGCTTCTGTAAGTTCCAAGTTTCCTTTTAAATAAAATATGTCATGTTTAGGTGATTTTTGAGAATTGGTGGTTTTGCGAAATTTGCTTTTTGTTTTGCAAGGTACCAATATTTTTTTTGTTTATAACATATATAGGGTGCTCCCATAGCTACCACTTTCTTTAAAATATAGATTTTCTTCCTGCTGTTTTTGGATAAAAACATCCAGAAATTTTAGAAAGTTTTGAAGTTTTGCTTAAAACTTACCATACTGACAATGTCAGACAATTTCAGACATGCGAAACATATAATAATGTGTAATTCTTCTTGAATTTGGTGTACAGATAGATCTTGAATTGACAGATCTGTCAGATCAAATTACTTAAATTGGAGTCTACATAAAGAGTTATGTCCCTTTACTTTCTTTTTCAAGATTACATGAATCAAACAATTTTCTACTCGAGTCATCAAATATATCAAAACATAATTTACATACAATGTATATGGGGGAGGGGCTAAAAGTTCGCCCCCTTAAGAATCGAGGATTTATTTTCATGTCTACTACTTGGGGGACATTGAACCGACCAAAATAGATCTTCTGCCCCCATTGCGACACACTTGGGATCTTAAATCTTTCCTTTCTTTCTTCACTGTTCTGTCTTTCCTTGGTTGTGCCGCCTGAGAAGCACGGCGAAAACTTAAGGATCAGTCTGTCCGTCATCACACATTGTCATTGGCGGCGGCAGTCACATTTAAGTTTCCCAGACTTTGTTTGGCCACCATTTACCATATCAATTTGTAACTTTGTATGTGGCTTATTCATAATAGATTACAGATTAGATTAAGTTTGAATCACATGCTAATATTATTTTTTTTTGCTGGAGGTACATGTATGGCCCTTCACACATTGGAAGTTCTCATAATTAACTGGTTGCCATACTTTGTTCGTTACCACTTGCCACTTAGTATGCGGATTAATCATAATGGATTACAGTTAGAGTCCAAACCCTGTGTCAATATTTCATTTGTTGCTGAAGATATGGCCCTTCGCACATAAGAAATCTCATAATTAATGTTTTCCCAGTCTTTTTTTTCGCTACCACTTGCAACATCAATTTGTTACCTAATATGTGGCTTTGTCATAATGGATTACAGTTTGAGTTCAAATCCCATGTAAACATTCCTTTTTTTGCTGGAGTTATGGCCCTTCGCACATAAGAAATTATCAAAATAAACTTTTGTGTGGACTTATTTCGCTACCGCTTGCCATATCAATTTGAAACTTTGTTTGTAGCTTTACCATAATAGATTACAGAGTTTGAACCATGTATTAAAATTCAGTTTTTGACTGGAGTTATGGCCCTTTTGCACATAGGAAATTCTCATAATTAACTGTTTTCCATATCATTTGCAACTTAGTATACATGTAAAATGGATTACAGTTTGAGTTAGAATCCAGTGTCCATGTTCTATGTTTTCTGGAGTTATAGCCCTTTGCACATAGGAAATTCTTATAAGTAACTGTATCTGTTCCGTCAACACATGCACTTCCTTCGAATTGCAGCTTTCTTCTATAGGTGACACCCGTCCTCATATGGCCCTGGCTGTTCGAGGACATAAATCACCTGATACAGTACATCATTTGAAGTCCTTCTGTATGGCTTGATGATGTTTTCAAACCAATGGTCTAGAGCATTACTTGGTTAAGAAGACTGAATGCCGTTTAACAGAGAGCTCGAGTCTCTCTCATAATACTCTGGCTCCCTATGGGGAGTAGTGGGGTCCACAATTCAATTACACAATTTGTCGTGTCCCGTCTCTATTCAATGTAAACACTTAGCAACTTCATTCATTAACCGATTTTGGTCAAACTTTATACAAAGGTCAAGTTTGGTTATACTTCGGACATCTTTGTATTTCAGGGATCCAAGGTCAAGGCCAAGGTCACATTTGCTATATATAGAAAATCATCCTGTCCCGTCTCTATTCAATGTAAACACTTAGCAGCTTCATTCTTTCACGGATTTTGGTCAAACTTTATACATAGATAATCATCAACTGACTCAATTTAAACACTTAGCAACTTCATCCAATATGTTATGGAGATAGTAATAACATACAGAAAAAACATATGAATATTAAAACCAACTTATCAACTTTAAGTGTAGAACCTTGTGTGTGTGCATACATAGCATGGACTTTATGCAATGTAATAACATGTTTGCTTAACCTTTTGGATAGCTTTTCAGCCTTTGATATCAGAGGTCAAGGTCACTTACTATAAATAGAACATCAGTTTGTGCACTGTATTTCAAATTCTGTTGGACTGATTNTGGACTGATTACACTCTTGACTTTATACAGTGCTTCTTCAAAGAAAGTGCCTGCTTGGGACAACTTTCCAGGCCCAGGTGTTAGGTCTCTATGACTGTTACTATATGAATAGAGAATCAGTTTATAAAATGCACTACTTATATTTTGAGTTCTGTTGGGCTGATTACACTCAAGACTTTATCCATTGCTTTTATATAAAAAAAACTTGCTTTCACTAGTGTTTGCTACTTGTATACCTAACCACAGTTTCTTTTAAATCTTCAATAAACATAATTATGGATAATAGTCACGGCGGCATTAAAAATATATATATAAATCTTATTACCGGTTAGCTTGTAATAATAATAATAATATTTATTTTCCACATTTTTCAGATATATAAATAAGCCTACTGAATACCAAAGTTTCTTTTTAACTACTTACAAATAACAAATATTATCAAATAATACTGCTCGCTCTTCTTCTGAGTCTTTTCTTCAAAGAGAGTTGTACTCTGTGACATGCTACATTTTGTAAAACCCCAGTTTTGCTGTCATTGTGATGTGGACATACATGAATATGTAGTATTACAGCAAAAAGCATGCCATGATACCCTTTAAAGTGAAACGCCTCTTTTAAAAAGTGTTAATGAAGTGCTGATATCTCCTACCCATCTAATAAATCTGTTACATATATATGATTTAAATCATATCAACACTACAAACCATTTGGAAAAGGAAGATAAGTACTGGTTCAGTATAGCTATATACAATATTTTATGAAGCATTTACCAGCTATAAATCAATGAATTTCACAGAAGAAGATCTGTAGTCTTCCAGAAGATGATCTACTTGGCATTGTTCATCATCTTCATCATACATGACGTCATAAACTGCCGCAGGATCGCCATCTTTCCCAGACAAAGTACATGTCACAGTTCCATTGTACCATACTTTCTTTTGGCCGTCTATCCACTCATGTGAAATCCGCCTCCCAACAAATTATATCCTTTGATTTCGCTGGGATCTACTTGATCTACAAAAGCAATTATTTACAAATAAATATAAATGTATTTGTTTTTCAAAATAATGACTTACTAAATGTGAATGTATTGTTATATAACAAAAGGTCTAATGGGCCTGAACAGCACACATGAAAACCCGGAAATATGATAAACACATAGGCAGGGCCATGACATGAATATGTGTACCAAGTTCAGAACAATATGCACCATTGAACAGGTACATACCACACCTGTATCATACAAATGTGTGATATATCCTAGGATCATGGCCATGACACTATGATAACAATATGCTATGGCCCAGACACACTTTGTAGATGTCACTGATTCACGATCTTTGAGATATGACCCTGTGGTAAGGTTGTGACACACCCTTGGTCATGGGAAACAATTCTGTGAAGCATAATAAGAATCCAAGCAAGGAGTGCATAGATATTGTGGACAGTGTCATACAATAATATGCAACAAATATATGTGAGCATATCAAAATGTACCTAGTAAAGTCATTTGAGGAAAACGTTGACACACAGACAATCGACACCACACCATGGCATAAGCTTAAACTTGATCCTTCAGACAATATCCCTAAAGTCAAATCATATGCATTTGACTATACAAATAAAATTAAGATTAACAACATAAATACCTTGTGGAAGTAGGCACATCAGGGATTCTGTCTACTGAGTCTGATGACTGGGTGCATGTATGTGTCGAGGTAGAGGCTTGCAGGGCTTTCTTCTGATGGGGCTGAGATGAAGGAGTTTCCGGTGTTACAACATGAACAGCAGGGGTATTTTCCGGCGTAATGGTGGGTGTTTTCCGTGTTCTGACCTCTTTTTCCTTCAAAAACTGAAAAGATACAAATGAAGTGAAAGTTAGATGTTGCATCACCAAATTTCAAAGTAATTGTGAAATGTGTCTACTATAAATCTGAACACTGACTTTTCTGATATTCATTCTACATGTAATCCGTCATGATCGACATATCTTATTTTACCAAAGGTTACACACAGGTACATTATACACAGTAAATAATATATATATACATGTTTATCTAATAAAAAGGATTAAATGTCCATGTGAAGGAGGTAAATATCGAGAAAAAAAGATTAACGACCGCCTAAAAAACTAGCTGCTTTCACCCTTCACAGAAACCTGGAGAGCCCTGTGAAGGGTGAAAGCAGCTAGTTTTTCAGTCGGTCGTTAATCTTATTTTTTCTACATGTATATATATATATATATATATAAAATGTAAAAAGAAATATTCTCAACAACGAGTCTTTAATACTTTCATCTCTTCTAGGAGATTCTTCACAGTAAAAGAGATGAAAGTACTTAAGACTCGTTGTTAAGAATTTTTCTTTTTACATTATTTCTTCGTCCGTATACGAAAGGATCATTTTTCTGCTTTTATAATATATATGTTTACAAGGTTATAGGATTTAAATGTTCACATTTAAGTCTTATCAACATTTCGTAATGGTGGACTGGTGTTACAATCCCAGGTTGGGGTTCGAATCCTGTTCGTGTCAGACCCCAAGATGTTAAAATTAGGCAGTCTTCTCACTCAATGCTAATTAAGCACTTAACATTTCTTGATTGAAGAGGGATTGGTTGGCTTGTTGTCCGGATAATGTGTCTGAATGAATTATCATGTCAATGTGTATGCGGCGTGATATTTCAGTGAGTCAGCAATAAAAAAATGGTTCAAGTGTGCACTGTCACAAGCAGACACCATCTTTATATGACATACATTTTAAAATCAGTTACTTAATAATATAAAGAGGCTTTAAACCCCACTAAACAAACTTATCAACATTTTCTTCATAACCTTACCCATGTTCCAGGTTCTCTAATTCCAGTTATTGTATCGTTCCTTGGTGATGCTAGCTCAGGCAACAGTGCGTTGAAATAAAAAGATTTCAATTTGGGTAGCATGGAATTGTTCCAAAATTCTTTGTTCTATGAAATCCTTTCAATCTGAAGCTGATAAGGATTTGTAGTACGGACAATGAAGTCTGCCCATGGCAAATCAGCGACATTTAATTGCCCTTGAACTTGATAGTAGAATGGATGGCTTTGTTTAAGACGTAGATGGGTTAAGGGTCCAAAATGTTCTAAACAAAAGTTTTTCACTTGTTTCAGTTTTACAGCTTCATGTAGATTTATTGGCTTGGATTGGAGCAAATTCTTTATTTCCAACAGACCAACTTGCCCATCTTTCATAACTACTTTCCCATCTGTACTGGCAGCAAGAAACTTATGCTTTTTGGATATCATTAAACCACATCGCTCTACACTGACATCTTCCTGGAGTTCTGCTTTCTTGGCGGTGTACTCTTTCACAGTCATTGCTTCTTCATTAAGTCCTCTTCTGGTGAAGACATTTCCTTTGAAAGAGGAATAAAGGAGAGACTGCACTAATTTCTTCACTGGTAGTGACGGGTTCCGTTTGGCAATGGATGAAAAATTTGATGCTGTAATCCTCTTCGTCCTCTCGTCCAACCACAGTGCAGAATAGGACTGTTGTTTTGTCAGCTGGTCAATGGATTTTAATGTCTCATGAGTCAAATTGATGTGTCTGTTCAAGAAGGTGTTTTTTCCCCTCTAGCTCACCTACGGGAAGATCAGGTCTGCTGCCCAATGCCTGTGGTCCATATTCTAACCTAGCCTTTTTTCCATTTGCCTGCTTTCCCACCTGATATTTTCTTTTCCATCTGCGGGCCATTGATTCCGGTTTTTCTATCCCTCTTCTCATATAGTTTACGAAAAAAATTATCCAGGTTCTGTTGAAGTACACTTCTTCCAAATAAGTGGAGACCATAATGGGCCAAGGTTTTTCCGTAAACACCCACCAAAACATCTTGAATGCCATGACCCTCTATTGCAGCGGTTGCATAATTTGCCACCGTCAAATTTGGCTCTAATAGCCATCCATGATTCAGCTAAATTTGTTGTGGAATTTCCTAACAGGCGGTTACTTTTCATAGCAACATGATCCAGAAGGATGTTAACATCTCTCAGCAGCATATAGTTAATGTCACACACAATGGTGTCTGATTCTTCTCTTGATTCCTCCTATGCGTCAAAAGATGGGCAATCTGCCCCTACTGTTAAAATTGCCTCTATGATACCTGGTATAGAATCAGCAAAAGAATCCTCACTGTTGCCTGCCGTCTCTTTATCTGTTCTTGGTGTTGAGGTACATGTAGCTCAATTGGATTTGGTAGATGTTTTTAGCCCTGCAGGAATCTGAACACTTCTCATGATTGCCCAAAATATGAAAAATAGAGTTTCTGATATCATGATCAAGCTGCTTCAATGCAGACTTCTTATCTGGTTCCTTTGATCGCAAACGAATCGCACACCTTACTGCACTTGTGAGTCTAACTCTGTGAGGCCGTTTTTGCCTTTGTACATTGGAACAGTGTCAACGAGTTTTTCCAAACTGCTTCGCAAACATTTACATACATAGTTGTCACACTCTAATTTCTGTACATCTTTACCCCAACCTACAACATTTTCCTGGATCGTGGCAAATACTGATGAATCCCCATCAGCGATAACTTTACTATATCTTAGCTCATGGATTTTCACTGCCTGCTGGAAACCTTCCAAAATTATGTCCGATTCCATAGCCTGTGAGCTGTCAGTCCAGTTCTTAAAGCATCTGTGTGGCCTGGCCTGTGTACCTTCTACCTCTGCGTGACTCCAAATGTAGCAATGCTTGTTTCTCACACCGATGTGTAGCAGCTTACCCGTGTCAGCGCCAATGATGACAGCCACTCCCCCAAATGCATTATATGAATGCTTATGGGACCTTTTACTCCATCCACCATCGCATATAACAGTTATGCAAGGAACCCTTTCATGGTAGTGACCCTTCTCCATGGCAATCCGTCTCTCTTCTGCACCTGCAGCCAACAAATCATCTTGGATTGCTAGTTACCAATTTCCTGTTCTATTGTTGAACAGGTTTGCTGGGATAATCCTGGTGAACTTAACGTAGCCAAGGTCTCATTCAGGTGAGCCACTCCACCACCTGTTACCATACTTCCCCATATCGCTCTTATATTCACATCGTAATGGTTTGTGCGTCCATTAGAAATTTTAGGGCTAGTATCCAACCTGAATTTCTGCTAACACCCCTGACACTCTGCCTCCAGTACACTAGCAAGACCAAGCGTCTTAATTTCAGTTAAAATTGTAATGGGTGTCTGGTCTTTAGCAACAATCTGCTTCAAGTGTTCACATTTGGCAACATGCAACGTAATATTAGTCATATGCTGTTGTAATAAATTCAGATTCATAAGCTTATACCCGTCATATGATGTTGATGACACACGGCTTATAACAAACTGAAATGGCTTATCAACTGACACTCGCTTTACACTGTACAACTGTTTTTGTTTAAGAAACAATAACCTGTTCGCACCTGCCCTTCGTTTTGTTCTAATTTTGTACCTGCTCAGAATTGAACTCCGCGCAATGTTCAATTTCAGATTCAAATTGTCTGTTGTCAGGTACGTATACCGTGTTTCATAATACATACCCACCAATGACTTATGTACGTAAACCGTGTTATATAATATATACCAACCACTGACTATTGTACGTATACCGTGTTATATAATACATACCGACCAATGACTAATGTACGTAAACCGTGTTATATAATATATACCAACCACTGACTAATGTACGTATACTGTGTTATAAAATACATACCCACCACTGACTAATGTACGTATAACGTGGTATATAATATATACCAACCAATTACTAATGTACGTATACCGTGTTATATAAAACATACCGACCAATGACTAATGTACGTATACCATGTTATATAATACATACCCACCACTGACTAATGTACGTATAACGTGGTATATAATATAAACCGACCACTGACTAATGTACGTATACCGTGTTATATAATACATACCCATCAATGACTACTGTACGTATACCGTGCTATATCATATATACCAACCACTGACTGAAGTACGTATACCGTGTTATATAATACATACCGACCACTGACTAATGTACGTATACCATGTTATATAATATATACCGACCACCCTGACTAATGTACGTATACCGTGTTATATAATATATACCACCCACTGACTAATGTACCTTTACCGTGTTATATAATACATACCGACCAATGACTAATGTACGTGTACCGTGTTATATAATATATACCAACCACTGACTATTGAACGTATACCATGTTATATAATATATACCAACCACTAACTAATGTACGTATACTGTGTTATATAATATATACCGACCACTGACTAGTGTACCTTTACCGTGTTATATAATACATACCGACCAATGACTAATGTACGTATACCATGTTATATTAAATATACCAACCACTGACTAATGTACGTATGCCGTGTTATATAATACATAACGACCAATGACTAATGTACGTATACCGTGGTATATAATACATAACGACCAATGACTAATGTACGTATACCGTGTTATATATAATATATACCAACCACTGACTAATGTACGTATACCGTGTTATATCAGATATACCAACCACTGACTAATGTACGTATACCGTGTTATATAATACATACCGACCACTGACTTATGTACGTATACCGTGTTATATAATACACACCGACCACTGACTAATGTACGTATACCGTGTTATATAATACATACCCACCACTGACTAATGTATGTATACCGTGTTATATAATACAGAGCGACCAATGACTAATGTACGTATACCATGCTATATAAAATATACCAACCACTGACTAATGTACGTATACCGTGTTATATAATACATACCCACCACTGACTAATGTATGTATACCGTGTTATATAATACAGAGCGACCAATGACTAATGTACGTATACCATGCTATATAAAATATACCAACCACTGACTAATGTACGTATACCGTGTTATATAATACATAACGACCAATGACTAATGTACGTATACCATGTTATATAATACATAACGACCAATGACTAATATACGTATACCGTGTTATATTATATATACCAACCACTGACTAATGTACGTATACGTGTTATATAATATATACCCACCACTGACTAATGTACATATACCGTGTTATATAATATATACCCACCACTGACTAATGTACTTATACCGTGTTATATAATATATACCCACCACTGACTAATGTACTCATACCGTGTTATATAATATATACCCACCACTGACTAATGTACATATACCGTGTTATATAATATATACCCACCACTGACTAATGTACTTATACCGTGTTATATAATATATACCCACCACTGACTAATGTACATATACCGTGTTATATATTACGTACCCACCACTGACTGTAAAATATATATTGTATCTTTGTCCGTTGGTGTCATGTATAGTTCGTCCTTGCGTTTTGAGGGTAAGATATATTGTATCTTTGGCCGTTGATGTCATGGTATAGTTCGTCCTTGTGTTTTGACGGTAAGATATATTGTATCTTTGTCCATTGATGTTATGGTGTATATTGTCCTTGTATGTTGACGGTGAAGTTGATCGTACTTTTGTCTGTTTACAATATGGTGTGTTTTGTCCTTGTGTGTTGACGGTGAGGTATATTGAAACCTTGTCCGTTGGAGCTTTGGTATATTGTGTTTTTACTATAGTGTAAACTACTGTTCCGCTCAGGTCTGACAATTATACAGTAAAGGCAGTATTGACTGTGTAGTGTTAGAGAACGAACATATTTATTAAATATGTCACTCTTTCTGGATTCACGATGTTATTGAGCGACTTGTCTCAACGAGTAAATAATGAAGCATGATCTTGTCTCATGACTTGTAAATGGAGATTTGTGTATATTTACCTGTGTTAACATCCATAACGTAAAAAGCCGAGATGAATGAAGTGATACCAGCGTACCCCTCAGCAAAAATGCATCTGACCGAACACTCAACAGCCTATGTTTGCTATGATTAATGTAACACACACACACACATGTGATTGTGCCTTGAATATTTAGTCATAGATACAGTATGCCAAAAAAATTATACTGAGCTGCGTAATACGACTTTTGAGTCTGTCTATGACTCATCGGCGATGGTGTGGTACAAAAAGTGGGCAATCCAAATTGTCTTAACTTCTGTTGAAACAAAGGTGCACGTGCCTATACCCCTTAATTAACTAATATAAAACTTTAAATGGGTACTTGTTATTTTAAAAATAAATAATATGTAAAGAGTGTATATTATGAACTGTTTCACTGTGCGAAAAGACAGATGTGGTTATCAAGGTTACAGCCCACCTCGGCGACTAAAACAATCCACAAGCAGAGTCCACCACGTTGTACCAAATCAATAAGGCTGAATCTGTGGATATAGCATAGAGTAATGTACAGTAACTAATATGTACCCTGTTATACATGCTAATGCAGTGAGGTTTGGTTTGAAAATACAAATACGTCATGAGAAACGCTATCTCAAGTAAAACTTATATAGTTTGTGTTAACATTGTCTTTTACATGATACTGTATCTTGTTACAGTCGTGCAATGAATAGGCAAGACATATGATACTATCAAAATCAATGCTTATTCCAAGTTTTCTTTGAGTCGAAAATGTACAGTTTGAGGTGTATAGATTATATACTCGTAAAGTCAAAGTATTTGTTGATCTAAAATAAAATGTATACAAAACTGCTTCAGTTTCAATTATGTTCACGTTTCTAAATAGGTAAATCTTAAACTCTAAAACTACGCAAAGGATATTTTAGCAAAAAAAAAGGTCCAAAAGATTTTTCGCCTCGCTTCGCTCGCCGAAAGATTTGAGTCTACGCCCCCTCTTTCAAATATCCTAGAAACGCCCCTGAATAGAGCATGACTATCGCTATTTGAGAGAACAAGTGACTGGGAACTACATCATATGCTTCAAAGGATACCTATTAACACTAAAAATAGACACACCCAGAAAGGTATCAACCTTTTTCTTAAATACAAGACACATTCGTATGGTTAGGGGACAGGACTGGATTTGACATCCTACGGGTTTCGCACTGGACCTAGCATAACATGGACAGAAGAAAATCGTACAAAGGTAAGCAAACTGTTGTTACTGTGAATGAATGGTGAATATACTTTAAGGGGCGGGGGGGGGGGGGTCAATATTCCTACAGTTACTGTTTATTTATTTTATTGTATCGAACTGTTTGATGATGCTTGGTTATTCTAATCTTGCTTAACTTTCCAATCGATTTTAAAATTATCCAACGAAAATTGTATATGCGTAGTCGGTTGATAATGTATAATAGCACAATCGGCTTTCAATAAGGCGGACGGGGTTCAATTACCCAATCGGACGGGGAAAGGTCAGGAGTCAGTAACCTGTCGCGTGGAATTTCTCCTAGTACATTTGTACTCCAGTAACCTCATACATTAAGACCACCGCGCTTCCAAATCGACCAACAAGAGTGATACGTATCGGGAAAAATTGATTGGAAAACGTGTTTATTGTGCATTCGTTGTAAACTGGGTGATTTTGAATCAGGGGACAATTTGTCAAGATGTAATTTGATTTTCAAGCCATTGATAAGTATATATAATTTACTAATATTTACAATGTTACTCGAAGCAAACTTTTCCAAAATTCACTATCTCTTGAAATAAATACTTTCTTCGTACATACCTTTCTTTCAAGACTGCAATGTACTAAACGTCGATTCACGGACATTATCACATAAATCTATAACATTGGGGGCGGTTTGCCTTGAACATTGCTGCTTTGAAATAGACATGACCAAAACGTGTTGTTTCTGAAAATTACAATAATTACAATGCTGTTGTGGCGTGACATTTTCCTGTCGTGAAATAGTTTTCGCAGATCGGGAAAGTTATTACGGAAAATTGACTGAAGTAAATAAAATATAAATAAAAAAGTGACAATTTTCAAAGCTAGATAATGACAAAATGCTACATTAAGGAGTTTTTCAATGTGTTGTTTATTACGGTTAATGATACATAATTTGTTACAATACATCAGTGGAAGTAAAAGAGTCTGTATATATGTAAACAAGTGGGGGGTTTATGGACATGATTGGGAAGAAAATGTCACAGAAAGGCAGCATATATTCTTAATACATGTTAAACAAATATAAAAATAAACGCTATCACGGTATAATTCGTAACATATCTTAAAAGTGTGTAGTATAACTTTCAAAACAAACTTAGCCGTTATCATATCTTGCACTCTCACGATTAAACAAATCAAACAATTATGACAAGCATAAATATGTTTTCAATTCGTCGATCGCCAACGCAATTCATTAAAAAAAAGGGATTGGATAGTGTTGCTTACCTAACAAAATAAAAATAATTTTACTTTAAGAACATAATATCCAAATTAAGTCACATTTCAGAAAGTAATAATAAATATATCTTGTACACCCAGGTTCTGTCTCCTCGCACGAAAACTTACCTAAGAACAAAACGCAAAATGAGCACACAGACTCGCAAACAGGTTATACAATATTGAATTATAATACTGACTTACATGTATTAACAGACTCGTTATGTCAACTTGGTTTGCTTTTATTTTCTAGTTCAGTTCAACGGCAAATGAAAAACCAACAAAGTTGGCAAAGTATCTCTACTTCCACATTTGTCATGACGATAATATAAAAAAAAGTATTTCTACTCTCATATATGGTGTTACAATATTATCAAGAGTAAATCGACTTTCTCGTATTAGTTTTAACAATAATTTAAAGAAATACTGAACTACACACAGAAGTATTTACATATAACAACTTACTCAGACAATCTAGAACTAGTAGGTGTATGACGGGTGACCAGTAATACAGACACAACCAATGCATTGTTAAGGCACCGGTAATACCAAAGAATTATGTTTTTATGATTGGGAAAAAAGTGAAGTATTGAGGTCGATTGCTTTCTTCTTAATGATGTGCAAGATGTGACAAAAAATATTGTTAATGACACTTTAAAATGCAAACGTTGTTAGATAACCGTAAATCGTTCTGAAATGTAGTCAAAATGCGAAACGTTCTGCCCATTGCTGCTTAATTTGATAAGTATGGACCCATCTTAATAAATTGTAATAAGTGTCTGTTATGAAATAATTCAGCAAATATGCAATGATATTAAAGATGAAGCCACTTGATTACGATAAATGTGGCTTATTTTCAATAGTTCAGAGGCAAATTTCGAACGCTTCTAAGATTACCTTTGGAAGGTTATGCAAATTTTCTTTAATTTCCATTCTTAAATGTGAAAATTCATGAAAGAAACACAAACCCTGAATCATCTGTTATACAATTGCAGCAAATAATTAAGTCTATGGAATTATTATATTAGTTTTTAGAGGTTAGAGAAATTGGGTATATCATGTCAGATGAGGCCATGTTTGACCCTATCTAAGGGAAATAACACTTACATTTATTTTGGAACTACTTTTATACAAATGTTTAAGGTCATTTTTTTTTTATTTGCAGTAAATATCAAGAACATTCCTTTTATTTAATGAAACTTTTTGAAAACAATTATAATGCTTCAATAAATGAAGAATTATTTAATAAATACATGCATATATACAATATTACTAGTACTAGATTTAATATATAAAGTGTACCTTATATATCATACTCTCAAAAATAAGTGCACCATATTCATCAGCCAAACCATCACAAGAGAAGAAAGGGTTCTTCTGAGTATAAATATTCTGGAAACCAAAAGAAAATAAATATATATGTATTGCAGTATTAAAAGGTCATGATGACTATGACCAATATGACAGTTCGGGTTTGTGGAAGTTTCTATTTATAAATTTTGTGTGTAAATAAACATAACCAAATGCATTTATCTAAATATATATGGAATACACAAGCACCAGTAACATGTACTTACCATAAACATAGAGAGTAATCAGATCCTTGCATGTGACTTTCCCCCTTTTCTTGCACATATACATGCACTCTGTAAGAAAAAGAAATAGCAACTGACTATAACAGAAAAAAAATATCATTACCTCATTTCTGACTGTACATATTTTCAGTAAAATACAGGAAAAAATTTCAATTTCTAACCCAATTAGACATCACTCGCTTTTTTCCACCACCGCTGGGGATCGAACCGAAATTCTTGGGAGAGTGATTGGTCTGAAGCTCACGCTTGATAGCACACAGTAGTACAACGACTGTGCGCGTTAACGATCACGGCTACCGAGGCACCCGATACAATGCAGTACAGTTATTCAAATCATAAATAATAATAATAATAATAATATTTATTTTCCACATTTTTAAGATATATAAATAAATAATAATATTTTAATAATATTTATTCGGTAAAAGCAAGATACAGGTACAAATATCACATATGATCACAGATTTCAATTGCATAATAATCACAGATTTATCACAGTATTTAGTATAAGCCTACTGAATACCAAAGTTTCTTTTTAACTACTTACAAATAACAAATATTGTCAAATAATACTGCTTGCTCTTCTTCTGAGTCTTTTCTTCAAAGAGAGTTGTACTCTGTGACATGCTACATTTTGTAAAACCCCAGTTTTGCTGTCATTGTGATGTGGACATACATGAATATGTAGTATTACAGCAAAAAGCATGCCATGATACCCTTTAAAGTGAAACGCCTCTTTTAAAAAGTGTTAATGAAGTGCTGATATCTCCTACCCATCTAATAAATCTGTTACATATATATGATTTAAACCATATCAACACTACAAACCATTTGGAAAAGGAAGATAAGTACTGGTTCAGTATAGCTATATACAATATTTTATGAAGCATTTACCAGCTATAAATCAATGAATTTCACAGAAGAAGATCTGTAGTCTTCCAGAAGATGATCTACTTGGCATGGTTCATCATCTTCCTCATACATGACTTCTTAAACTGCCGCAGAATCACCATCTTTCCCAGACAAAGTACATGTCACAGTTCCATTGTACCATACTTTCTTTTGGCCGTCTATCCACTCATGTGAAATCCGCCTCCCAACAAATTATATCCTTTGATTTCGCTGGGATCTACTTGATCTACAAAAACAATTATTTACAAATAAATATAAATGTATTTGTTTTTCAAAATACACAACTTACTAAATGTGAATGTATTGTTATATAACAAAAGGTCTAATGGGCCTGAACAGCACACATGAAAACCCGGAAATATGATCAACACATAGGCAGGGCCATGACATGAATATGTGTACCAAGTTCAGAACAATAGACACCATTGAACAGGTACATACCACACCTGTATCATACAAATGTGTGATATATCCTAGGATCATGGCCATGACACTATGATAACAATATGCTATGGCCCAGACACACTTTGTAGATGTCACTGATTCACGACCTTCGAGATATGACCCTGTGTTAGGTTGTGACACATCCTTGGTCATGGGAAACAATTCTGTGAAGTATAATAAGAATCCAAGCAAGGAGTGCATAGATATTGTGGACAGTGTCATACAATAATATGCAACAAATATATGTGAGCATATCAAAATGTACCTAGTAAAACGTAGAAGTCATTTGAGGAAAACGTGGACACACAGACAATCGACAACACACCATGGCATAAGCTTAAACTTGATCCTTCAGACAATGTCCCTAAAGTCAAAATCATATGCATTTGACTATACAAATAAAATTAAGATTAACAACATTAATACCTTGTGGAAGTAGGCACAGCAGGGATTCTGTCTACTGAGTCTGATGACTGGGTGCATGTATGTGTCGAGGTAGAGGCTTGCAGGGCTTTCTTCTGATGGGACTGAGATGAAGGAGTTTCCGGTGTTACAACATGAACAGCAGGGGTATTTTCCGGCGTAATAGTGGGTGTTTTCCGTGTTCTGACCTCTTTTTCCTTCAAAAACTGAAAAGATACAAATGAAGTGAAAGTTAGATGTTGCATCACCAAATTTCAAAGTAATTGTGAAATGTGTCTATTATAAATCTGAACACTGACTTTTCTGATATTCATTCTACATGTAATCCGACATGATCGACATATTTTATTTTACCAAAAGTTACACACAGGTACATTATACACAGTAAATAATATATATATATACATGTTTATCTAATAAAAAAGGATTAATGTCCATGTGAAGGAAGTAAATATAGAAAAAAAAAAGATTAACAACCGCCTAAAAAACTAGCTGCTTTCACCCTTCACAGAAACCTGAAGAGCCCTGTGAAGGGTGAAAGCAGCTAGTTTTTCAGTCGGTCGTTAATCTTATTTTTTCAACATGTATATATACACATGTATATATGATGAAAGTACTTAAGACTCGTTGTTAAGAATTTTTCTTTTTACATTATTTCTTCGTCCGTATACGAAAGGATAATTTTTCTTCTTTTATAATATATATGTATACAAGGTTATAGGATTTAAATGTTCACATTTAAGTCTTATCAACATTTCGTAATGATCGACTGGTGTTACAATCCCAGGTTGGGGTTCGAATCCTGTTCGTGTCAGACCCCAAGATGTTAAAATTAGGCAGTCTTCTCACTCAATGCTAATTAAGCACTTAACATTTCTTGATTGAAGAGGGATTGGTTGGCTTGTTGTCCGGATAATGTGTCTGAATGAATTATCATGTCAATGTGTATGCGGCATGATATTTCAGTGAGTCAGCAATACAAAATTGGTTTCAGTGTGCACTGTCACAAGCAGACACCATCTTTATATGACATACATTTTAAAATCAGTTACTTAATAATATAAAGAGGCTTTAAACCCCACTAAACAAACTTATCAACATTTTCTTCATAACCTTACCCATGTTCCAGGTTCTCTAATTCCAGTTATTGTATCGTTTCTTGGTGATGCTAGCTCAGGCAACAGTGCGTTGAAATAAAAATGATTTCAATTTGGGTAGCATGGAATTGTTCCAAAATTCTTTGTTCTGTGAAATCCTTTCAATGTTTTTCACTTGTTTCAGTTTTACAGCTTCATGTAGATTTATTGGCTTGGATTGAAGCAAATTCTTTATTTCCAACAGACCAACTTGCCCATCTTTCATAACTACTTTCCCATCTGTACTGGCAGCAAGAAACTTATGCTCTTTGGATATCATTAAACCACATCGCTCTACACTGACATCTTCCTGGAGTTCTGCTTTCTTGGCGGTGTACTCTTTCACAGTCATTGCTTCTTCATTAAGTCCTCTTCTGGTGAAGACATTTCCTTTGAAAGAGGAATAAAGGACAGACTGCACTAATTTCTTCACTGGTAGTGACGGGTTCCGTTTGGCAATGGATGAAAAATTTGATGCTGTAATCCTCTTCTTCCTCTCGTCCAACCACAGTGCAGAATAGGACTGTTGTTTTGTCAGCTGCTCAATGGATTTTAATGTCTCAGGAGTCAAATTGATGTGTCTGTTCAAGAAGGTGTTTTTCCCCCTCCAGCTCACCTACGGGAAGATCAGGTCTGCTGCCCAATGCCTGTGGTCCATATTCTAACCTAGCCTTTTTTCCATTTGCCTGCTTTCTCACCTGATATTTTCTTTTCCATCTGCGGGCCATTGATTCCGGTTTTTCTTTAGAAGTTTTACTGGACATCAAGGTACAATCCCTCTTTTCATATAGTTTACGAAAAAAAATATCCAGGTTCTGTTGAAGTACACTTCTTCCAAATAAGTGGAGACCATAATGGGCCAAGGTTTTTCCGTAAACACCCACCAAAACATATTGAATGCCATGACCCTCTATTGCAGCGGTTGCATAATTTGCCACCGTCAAATTTGGCTCTAATAGCCATCCATGATTCAGCTAAATTTGTTGTGGAATTTCCTAACAGGCGGTTACTTTTCATAGCAACATGATCCAGAAGGATGTTAACATCTCTCAGCAGCATATAGTTAATGTCACACACAATGGTGTCTGATTCTTCTCTTGATTCCTCCTGTGCGTCAAAAGATGTGCAATCTGCCCCTACTGTTAAAATTGCCTCTATGATACCTGGTATAGAATCAGCAAAAGAATCCTCACTGTTGCCTGCCGTCTCTTTATCTGTTCTTGGTGTTGAGGTACATGTAGCTCAATTGGATTTGGTAGATGTTTTTAGCCCTGCAGGAATCTGAACACTTCTCATGATTGCCCAAAATATGAAAAATAGAGTTTCTGATATCATGATCAAGCTGCTTCAATGCAGACTTCTTATCTGGTTCCTTTGATCGCAAACGAATCGCACACCTTACTGCACTTGTGAGTCTAACTCTGTGAGGCCGTTTTTGCCTTTGTACATTGGAACAGTGTCAACGAGTTTTTCCAAACTGCTTCGCAAACATTTACATACATAGTTGTCACACTCTAATTTCTGTACATCTTTACCCCAACCTACAACATTTTCCTGGATCGTGGCAAATACTGATGAATCCCCATCAGCGATAACTTTACTATATCTTAGCTCATGGATTTTCACTGCCTGCTGGAAACCTTCCAAAATTATGTCCGATTCCATAGCCTGTGAGCTGTCAGTCCAGTTCTTAAAGCATCTGTGTGGCCTGACCTGTGTACCTTCTACCTCTGCGTGATTACAAATGTAGCAATGCTTGTTTCTCACACCGATGTGTAGCAGCTTACCCGTTTCAGCGCCAACGATGACAGCCACTACCCCAAATGCATTATATGAATGCTTATGGGACCTTTTACTCCATCCACCATCGCACATAACAGTTATGCAAGGAACCCCTTCATGGTAGTGACCCTTCTCCATGGCAATCCGTCTCTCTTCTGCACCTGCAGCCAACAGATCATCTTGGATTGCTAGGTACCAATTTCCTGTTCTATTGTTGAACAGGTTTGCTGGGATAATCCTGGTGAATTTAACGTAGCCAAGGTCTCATTCAGGTGAGCCACTCCACCACCTGTTACCATACTTCCCCATACCGCTCTTATATTCACATCGTAATGGTTTGTGCGTCCATTAGAAATTTGAGGGCTAGTATCCAACCTGAATTTCTGCTAACACCCCTGACACTCTGCCTACAGTACACTTGCAAGACCAAGCGTCTTAATTTCAGTTAAAATTTTAATGGGCGTCTGGTCTTTAGTAACAATCTGCTTCAAGTGTTCACATTTGACAACATGCAACGTAATATTAGTCATATGCTGTTGTAATAAATTCAGATTCATAAGCCTATACCCGTCATAGGATTTTGATGACACACGGCTTATAACAAACTGAAATGGCTTATCAACTGACACTCTCTTTACACTGTAAAACTGTTTATGTTTCCGAAACAATAACCTGTTCATACCTGCCCTTCGTTTTGTTCTAATTTTGTACCTGTTCATAATTGAACTTCGCGCAATGTTCAATTTCAGATTCAAGTTGTCTGTTTTCATGTTCATTTTGCATTTATACATGTATTTATGCTGATACGTCCTTTTTCTCATAGTTGAATGCTTCTCTCCTGCCATTCCAAAGTGCCTGTATCCTTTTCCACGGTATATGGCCATTTTAAAGGGGTTTTGTGGTAATTATCTTACTAAGGATACGTCAACGTCGTGTTCCTGTTGCCTATTGGTTGCTGTACTTGCCACGTTCTTGTCGTTATATGTTTACATATTTACAACATCCGCGTATGATAATTGTAGGTCAAATAAACACAATAATAAAAAAACCTATACTTAAATCATCTATAAAATTGGGTAAAAAGGAATAATATTGCATAAAACATATATTTTCATACAAGTACGACATCTGTTGACGTAACGCAAATTTGTAGTGTCAATTCTTACCAGAAAATCCACCCGTCTCTGTTTAGACTGACGATCGGATCACCAGAATAGAGGATAATGTATCGTTATTCCCCAAAGGTCCTCTCTGCCTATAAAAACACATGATCCATTATTTTAACGTTTTGTTTCTAGCAATGAATGTTTTTGTAAACACTCGGAACAATAGACCGAACAACACTTCCGGTCAACAAAGGAAAACTATGCTCCAAAATATAAACCCACTTTCTACAATTTTATTTCTAGTTATGTCTCAAAGTACACAAAAGTATTATATTCGATAAATTCTAAATCTGGATTGAAAAGATTGTGGGATATTGATGCAATATGTTATGCTTTATACATCAAGGTATATTACTAGCTTGAGTAAGATATTCCTTCGCGGTAAATGGAAGTCCATCGGCACAGAAACGTATGGTGGACCTTAGAATAAAACACTCCTCCTGGCGATCTTTCTAGGCCAATCTCCCAAGATTTCCAATGCTTTCCGAGGGGTGAAAATATGCAAACTCGCCCTCTCATGAATGTGATTTTTATTTTATTATACCGAGTGTCATGTTTAGGTGTTTCACCACTTCACCATTTTTAAAGGTCCTTGTGTTGATTTGACATAAACCAAGACTTCATCTCAACAGTTGTCGAATGAACCAACCATGAATGTGATTTGATAACACCCTGGCACTGGGACGAACCGTGCACATTCATCTAAAACAAATATGTACAAACTACATTAAATAAACCAACAAACCCATGCCTGTAGATACAAATTAGGTGCTAGAGTGTATGAGTGAGTGATTGAGATTAATTTGTGTCCTTATATAATTATTTATGTCTTTTGGGGTTTTCAATTTTTTTTTTTTTTTTTTTTTTTTTTTTTTTTTTTTTTATATATATATATTTCTGTTTTCTTTTAGTTAATTTTCTATTTGATTTTCCAACTCATCTCAAGACATGTATACTTCAAATAAGTCCTGTTACATTTCTTTATCAGAATACATGCATGTATCAGTTTTGCTTTATTTCATGTTGCCATAGCAAATTTAAGTTGCTCAAGTTCAAGACGTATATCCATATATTTAATTCGATTTGAATACTGTGTATATTTATAACAGTATATTTAATTCTTCTTGACACAAATTTTACAACTATATTAAATATTAATATCGCAAAGTTTGTATTTTTTTTCTCCAAGGATTTTTTTTTTTTTTTTNATGTAAATATTGTATTCAATGTCTTCAAATATCAAAAGTATGCTGGAAGCCATGGAGAGAGCTTATATAGGCAAAGCCAGTTGCTCAATCCTTTTGTTTAATCAATAAAATATATTTGAAATGAAAACGAACCGTGCACGCATACGTTTGGCGCATGTAACAATTTTTGGAATAACACCCTGGCACTTGGACGAACCGTGCACGCATACGTTTGGCGCGTTTGATATTTTTTGGAATAACACCCTGTCTTTTTATCTTTGTAAAACGAGCAAGTAACATTGAAAATGTTCACATCTTTCTTAACCAATCAGATTACGAGATTTTAACTATTACCTATTAGCATGACCCTTAAACACGTTTTTGTATAAACGGAGGGTGTGACCTGTCTGGGTACAGTGGGACGGGGCCCAATAGGGGAAATCGAGGTTTAAATCTTTAAAAAAAAATGTGCTATTGGAGGGATTTATCACAATTCGGCCTGGAGTATCCTTGGGCAAAAGGGACTATATTTTGGTTAAACAGAGGGTATCGCCCTCTGGGTGAAAAGCGGCTGGGCCAAATAGGGGAATTTGAGGTCGATTTTTTTAAATCCTTCTTCTCCTGTACCACTCGAGAAATGTTAACTTAGTTGAGAGCATCCCTTGGGTAAAGGGGGCTGAATTCTCTTTAATCGCAGGGTGTCGCCCCCTTTGGGCCAGAGGGTCGGTGCCCTAATAGGTAAAAATCTAGTTTAATCTTTAAACTCCTTTTCATTCAGTTTGATAGGAGTGATTTTTACAGAATTTGGTCAAAAAAGTTATTCGGCAAGGAGGACTGAAATTGTTTTAACAAAGAGATATATACTTGTAACACTTTAACAACAGACAGAATACCACTGCTGGAAATTGTTACTAAGTGTTAAAACTGTTTTGCCCGCATGGCTATAATTTGGATAAATCTTATCTGATAAGACAATCATATCAAGAGAAATAATAAATATGACAAAAATGAATATAATCAACAACACAGTTTTCGAGTAGAAAACATCAGCAAGGTTAGACCGGGATTCGAACACTGCATTTCCGATTGTTATACTACTGTTCTAAGCAATTGAGCTACCCGGTCAACGAAAGTGTCCTGGCCTAACTGAGCTGCACTTTATCCAACCGAAATTAAAGGGAAGTTACTCTTTATTCTATATACGAAGAACCACAGTACAGTGGGACAGGGATCCTTAAGCAGAAATAAAGTAGGAAGTCTCTTTATTTTCTAAAATTAATGAGCTTATAATGAATACATCGTGCGCAATCAGAGGCGTCTCTATGAAACTGTTACAATGAATAGTGCATAAGATACCAGTTTTCTGCAATAGGTAATACAATCTCGCATTACAAAAATGGGTGGTCGGGTGGTGCATTGGATAGCGCATTTGCCTTTCACCAAGGCGGCCGGGGTTCGATTTCCTGATCGGACGTGAAAAGGTTGGGGTCACCTGCCCGACCACGTTGGTTTTCTCCGGGTACTCCGGTTTCCTCCCACAATATGACCCCCAACCGGGCCAACAAGAGTGATTAATATAAGTTGAAATAACTTGTTTCATAATTGTTGTAAAATAAATAAAGTTTATATATACAAAAATGTCTGTCGTAACGTAATAGACTCCTAATATGACGAGACTATTCACGTATACCGCCCATACAATGCGACACTACGTTCGTTTATATATTTACATGTATATAAATAGATGATATATAATACAGAGTTTTGACGTCATATTCTGATTACATACATGTAAAACATATTCAATGTATCAAATATCGACTTTACGTAAGTTAAATTAACTCCAGAACATACTTTGGATATCTTATTTTATATTACTTCTAAAACAAGCAAGTATCTTACGATTTACATTTCATATGTTTTTACATTTATACAGTTTCAATGACATTAAAACCAACCTACTTGTAGAAATGTTCGTTTGTTTTCATAAAAAATATATAAACTGAGGTAAATGCTATCTGTAATCCTTAACATATTTTCAATAGAGTATTATAAGTGATACGCGAAATTTTAGACTTGTCTCGGTGAATCGAATACACTTTTTTTTCTAAAATTATTTTCTCTCTGCAACTCAGTTTTGCCCATTCATACCACGATTCTTTTAAATATCGCGTTAAACAACAAATACTGAATCTCCAGATTGTAGTGCCCAGCCGTTTCCTTATATTGTATTCACATTGAGCCAGTTTCAACATTAATGGCTAAAACTACCACTTACCTATGACTATGCTCAATATTTTAACAAAACAAATGTTGCTTTATATAAGCAACCTCCTTATGAGTGCACCATGTGTATGGTAAATTACATAGCCAGGGTTGTGAACAAGAAACACTTTTACGCGATGGACATTGTCATGATAAACAATTAAAGCTATTAATTTTTCAAAGTTTGTACAGATAGCAATCGTATTTTGTCTGAGGTGGTTTGTGGTCAATTAGACAGGTACATGTTGATATTTGAGTTTCGCACATTGATTAAGGATGAATCTCTGTTAGTATTTATCTTGGTAGTAAACGTATATGAGGTAAACACTCGGTTGATCGTTTAATACCACTATAAAACAATACTAATGTCACCATGTAGATCGTGTAATGATGAAGATCGTGTAATGAGAAAATGAGACACCTTCCGTTACTCACTGTTGTAAGAGGCAACTAATGTGGAAACCCACTGCAGGATCGGAATTTTGCATTGTGCCTTCTACCTGGTGACAAGTAAGCGGCCAATGTAAATCTGCTGTACTCATTGCAACATTGGAGACTCCGTGTTTATATCTACCTCCTATATAACAAGGTTTTAGCTTCTTTTCGCAACACCGCAATTTTGATCGTTCTCTAAATGGGGAGGGACAAAGGTCCTGTCCACAGACTATGGTATACCAAAGTCAATAAAATGAGGAAAATCGCAACAAACTTGTTAACCAGTAAATTAAGACAGGATGGAACAATGTGCAGGGTGCTTTTTGCATACTTTCATTGAGATAGCAGCACTAAGTCGAAAACAGATCTGAAACATCTTAAGGAGGCAAACACACCTTCTTACCTCATTCTATACATATTACAAAACACACAAATACATCATATTCATTGATGCACGCCATATATGGTCTTACATGTATCTGTTATATACTATAATACTAAAACCTTGTTGGCTGTGCCCCACGTCATTGGGGTCAATACAAAAATCCATTGTATGCCATCGTGGATCACAGTCGCAAACCTGTTTATCTCAAACAGAGGTTTCAACAACATTTTAAAGAAAAACGAGGACATTTTCGGGGTTCCTTAAATACTTCCTCACTTGAGTTCTTGTCCAGTTGCCCTGTCACCCTGGTTTGTCTGGATTTCGATGTCAGAATTAAGGTTATTGTAATTTTTTTCTTACTGAAATAAAATTGAGATTCTGCAGTGTAACCAATTTTCATGATGCAATATTTATCATACTTTTATTGAATCCCTCTATTTAAGTTTGCCCTTTTCTCCCTATCATGACGCCCCAGTGGTGCCATAGATTGAATAAGAGGGGAATAACGACGATTCATTCCCTTAAAACATCAAGGTTATTAAAATAGGATACATACTTCCGACTAAGACACATTGGGCTATTAGAATGTTGGTTATTAACACTTACCCGATTTCAGAATAATAAAAATCAGTTTTCAATTTCAATGACCATATACAAAATTGATATCTGCGTTTTTAGTTTCATTTTCATCCTGGATCCGAAAGTAATTCTATATGAATATGACAGCAGGTAAAAAAAAAACACCACGAGGTCCATGACTATTTGATCACTCAACATTTTCTTGGTCAACTCTTTTAATGACCATTCTTAATAACTGTGGGAATGTATATTTGTAGGTTAAACTCCACAGTTCAGTCACCTGTCTGCCGCGTTAATTTGATTTAACTCATTTGGTATCCTGTGTATAATGTAAAAGTGCATATATGTTACGATGGAATTCTTTGTGAAATAAATTAAATGAATCTAACTTTATGCACTTTTTCAGATCCCAATGTGGATTATATCAGACCAACTGATAGAAAGAACAGCAATGAATTATATGTACCCATACCGTACGTCCGTGACAATGGTGAGGACAGAAGTGTATCGAGTGGCATGGCGTTCGGAAATTATGCCATATCTAATGAATATGCTGTTGAGGATCCCCACTGGAACACGATGGCATACAACTCAAAACGTCACTGGTTCAAGGCCAACTGGTCGGAGGTGAGTACAGGATATGTAACGTCATGGTTCAACGACAATATTACATGAATCTTGCAGCGAGAATTCTGGCTTCCAAATTAAAATGTTGCTTCTGAAACTGAAACATCGCTGAAATCCAGTGTTTTAAATTGTAGAATCTGGAATGTATAGAATTTTAGACCTCCAAGGAATAAACTCGAATTCTGAACACAGGTGTTCTTCGCAATAACATCATCGTTAAATTACTTTTAAAATAGAATTTGAAAATAAGCTTTATTTGTAGCATATGTAAGTCTCTTTATTTTTGTTTTCAAAGACTATGTTTATTCATTATACAATTAAACATATACTGGTATATACATTTATTTAATTATGGGCATGTGAGTGCAACGTTTATATATTTGTACGTTAACTACTTATTTAGTAATACTTATACAGACAAACTACATGATCAATGCATTGTTGTTTCTTCAAATGATTGATGTGTTAAAAATAGAACAGATCTCATGGTTATGTGGTACCCACAGATAATAACTACGACTTAGTATGTGTTCCTAAACGTATTGGTAGTGTAGTAAGTTAATATACAAAACAATGTAAATAAAGTCCTTATCATACATGTATCACGGCATCACCGGACTTGTTACACGGTGAAATACTACGGCATACACCCTATTCAACTGTTAAACTATAAGATGTTTGCATGTTCTTTTTGCTTGCAAGACTTATAAATAGACGTTCAGAATGCATCACATGATTTTCAACAAATTTCACAACTCGATTGTTTAGCATGACATTTTACCCTGCTACACAATAGCACACCTACTTACACCCCTACCCAACAAAACAACTACACACAACCGCACATTATGTTTTCTAAAAGTTAAATCCCTTTCTTTATCACGACTAACTCACTTTAGTTTCTGAAAGGTTGAAATATGACGCAAACCTGAAGTTGGGTTTGTGTGAATACTTAACAACAAAATTGTACAAATTGTTTAGGTTTCTGTGGAGTGTCCATAAGGTTTCGTATTAGCGCAATCTAGTTTTCAACCAATGACAAAAAGTTGGTATACGGAACGCATAAGATACAAATTATATAACGAAAGTATTTTTTAGCACACTAATTAATGTGTAATTCCATTGCTGGTAAACATCTAAAGGAAACAACAATAGCATTTATATCTGAGCAAATTAGCATGAGCTATGTTTTAATATAAAATCAAATCAAACCTATAAAATTACTAGTTGACTGTTGGTTGCTATTCTTCAGCAATATGTGGAGTCAAACAGCCGATCAGATGATGTGAGCCGTGACGAACACAATTATAGATCCAAGCGCCGCCATGGCCGAGAAGATTTTGCCCGTCCTTCTCCACGAGACAAGAAAGGAGGAAACACAAACATCAAACACTCAGCTCTGGCAGTATTCATGGTAGCGGTGGTTGTAGCTATCCCACTGTTGATTATCTTCGTCTTCAGGAAAGGTATTTATCGTTGTCATCCGAATCAAATACATGATTATTTTTATTTTAATGTCTTCTATGCTGGGCATGGTACAATATACTGCAACAAATCGTTCAGAAAAAATAGACTTATCAACAGATCTCCATATCATATAAGTGATAACATGTAAAATCTCATATTGTACCAGTGCTTATCAATATATTCCTCGTCAGACAGAACTACTGATCTACCACCCAATGAAAAAAAAAGAGTTATATTTGGAGTCCCCTACCAGTAATGAGATATGATGACAAACCAATATGTGTTGCATAACACACGAAACACATTGTGGCTGCTCTCTTGCGACAGCCAGAGGCCATACTCTAGGCTCTCTCCGCAAGATCTTTCTGATATTTAAACCAATGTCCTGTTTAACATAGTATCTGGAACACTTTCATTTCATCAGATTTTATTGACTTTATATATGTCAATTTGATTGGACATCGGGCTAGGCCTATTTAAGTCCTTTCCAAACTTATTTACAAACATTACATATATTCTGTCATAACAATCCAATTAAACAGTGCAGGGGAGATAACTCAAATTTAGCTTGTGAAATGAACATTTTCAACTTTTGTTTAATCATTTTCTGGTTATATTTTAGATATTAATAATTAAATAAATCATGTATATTTATTGAAAACCCATCCTACATAAAATCCAAGGGATACAGGCCCAAAAGTCCTTGTGTATAAACACATTGGCCATCCACCCACTGGATATATAGGATAAGTTACCAAGAAATAAACATTTTGTAAAATTTCAGAATATGATATGGATTGATATAGGAAAATATAGTTATTATCATATATTATTGGAGTTGATTCTCTTAAAATTTATTTAACAAAGCACTATAGAATATTCATGTAACTATGAAATAGTTAGAACAGATTATAGAATAGTACACTCATAAATTCCATCCAGTCCAGCCGAATACCAGAGATGTTGTGAAGATAGATATACACCAGTATCAATACTTATTAGCAGAGTGATCATGACACTATAAACAATAGCATCACTTTCAATGTAAAGTTTTGCTGTGAGTGAGATTACATATCAAGCCTATTAGTTTGACAAATGTAGTCAGATATACTTTGTAAAATGGATATGTTAATATCAGCGCTGCATATAAAGCATCCCTTTAATTTTAATTAAGATTAAAATGATCATGATTACCAATTATACCAAATTGAGATATTTTTTTTTACTAATTGCATTCTTAAGTTGTTATAGAGTGGGCATTCAAATATAAAATGAAATGCATTTTCATTTTCATGTCCACATCTACATGCTGGTGTGTCATTCAGATGATCCATATATAAGTCACTATTTAGGTTGCTAGCATGATTTCTCAGCTGACAAATTATGATATTGCATTTTATTGGCCCATAGTATTTAAATGTGCTAGCAATTTCTTCAGTGTTGTTCATATTATCAGACTTGATGAATTTTTTGAATTGTTGAAGGGAAGTAGCATTCAAAGTTTCTGCAGATAGAAGGTTAAATTATCTACACATTGAAGGAAAATAACTATTGAAATAATTCTCAGTTCTACAGAAAGGAGGATTGAAAATACGGCTATTTCTTAGTGTGTATCTTACATTTATATTGCTGTGAAGGTATGGTTCAATGATGTCTTAAGTACTTAGGCGATTCATTATTTAATATTTTGAACATAAGTGCTAATTTATGATTTTTTCGTCTACAACAAAGTGATTCAAGTCCAGTTTCTGCATAAAGCTTACAATGAGAGGTCCCTCTACGCAATCCTGTAATAATCCTTAATGCCTCTAGCTGGATTGACTTAAGATTTTTTTTTTATTTTGGTTACTACAGTTATCCCATACTACATCCCCATATTCAAGTATTGGTCTAATAAAAGAGGTATATATTGTTATAAGACTTTTTCTATCCAATTTGTGTTTTAACATTCTCAATATATTCATTCTTTTATAAGCTAGCTCATAAATATTGTCAATATGATATGTCCATTTTCCATCACTACTAACAGTTAAACCAAAATGCTTATGAGTTTGTTTGTTAGTTACAGTTTCATTACCAAATAAGATATCTGGATGATTTAGTTCCCTTTACCTTGAGAAGATTACAGATTCAGTTTTTAGTGAATTAAATTTGATATCCCATTTTTTTGCCCATGCATTAATATTACCTAGATCATTATTTAATTTCACTGCAATTTCATTTTGATTGTTGTCTATTACTTCATAGAGAGAAGTATCATCTGCAATTTATTTTTTATTTTACTTGTTACACATTCTGTTATATCATTAATATAGGTTAAGAAAAGAAATGGACCAAGGACCGAGCCTTGGGGTACACCGGCTTTGACATGCTTAAAAGTTGAATAAAACCCCTCTGTTGATACTCTCTGCTTTCTATCAGAAATATAATTACTAAACCATTGTAATATTTTCCCTTTTATGCCATACGATTCCAATTTAAAAAGTAAACCCTCATGCGAAACTCTATCAAACGCCTTACTTACATCACAAAATACAAATCTGATTTCATTATTTTGATCCAAGTTATTTACAATAGTGTCATATATAGATAATAACTGGTTTACAGTCGAGTCTCTTGGTAAGAAGCCTGATTGGTGTTTCGTTATGATATCACATTCTTTCATAATATTAAACATATATTTAAAATAACTTTTTCAACAATTTTGCTAAAACATGATGTAATAGATATTGGCCTATAGTTAGAGACATCATTCTGAGCACCCTTACCTTTGTATATTGCATTAATATTAGTTGTTTTCCAAGAAAGATGTATAATACCAGATTCAATAGTCTTATTACAAAGTAAAGTTAGAGGACATATTAGAGAAGGTGCTAATTTCTGTATTATCTTGGGTATCATACCATCTAGGCCAGGAGGTTTTTTATCATTAAGTAAACACAGTTGATCTTTAATGTCCTCTTCAGATATCATGATATTGTCTAGAAGGAAGGGAAAAGTATTTTCATGGGGGGTAAGGGGTTCAAGTTTTCAGAAGAAGTTGATATTGAGCTGAAGTAGTTATTTAGAAATTCTGCTTTTTCAAATGGATGATGTATTAAGTTATTATTTTNTTACTACTTCCTTTCTAGCCTTTCTGATAATTTACTGTATTGTTATTTACAGCTTTTTTTATAAAATCTATTTCTCTGTCTAATTTTTTGCCCTATAATATTCCTCATCCAAGGTTTATCATTAGGGCGAACAGTTATAATTTTGGATGGTATACATTCTTCTATTTAAATATTAATAGAATTTGTTAAAAAAATATTAAACTCATTCGAGTCAAGTGTATTTATCAGTATTTCTCAATTTATTTCATTTAGAGCTCTATTCATGTCATCAAAATCTGCATTGTCATAGTTTAGTATAGTTTTATGGTAGGATTTTAGCTTAAATACAGAATATGAACAGGTAAAATTAATAACAGAGTGGTCACTGCATATTGGTGTATTCACTGTATTATGTTTTATAAGATTAACATTATTAGTGAATAAAATATCAATAGCAGTGGCAGTAGTTTGTGTTATCCTGGTAGGTTTATTAATTAGATTTGTAAAGTTATATTTTACCATTAGTCTATTTAAATGGTGGTTAGTAGGTATATTCAACATATTTACATTTATATCAACAGGTATTATTATGTTAAGTGATATGTTACATGCATTATCTAGAACATGGTCTAATTTATCCCAATATTCAACATTTGATTCAGGTCTATAAATACATCCTAATAATATTTTTTGCTTATTGAATAATACTTCAATCCATATCATTTCTATATCTTCATGCTCAAGATCAATTCTTCTTTCAGTATGTACTGTGTCTTTGTGATAAATAATTACTCCTCCCCCAGGTCCAGTTTTTCTATCAAGCCTGTGAATGTTATGGGAATGGGAGTTAAGTGTTATTTCAGCATCAGTTATATTAGGAGAAAGGTGTGTTTCAGTAAGACATAATATATCACTTTCATGTAATTCTGCTTCAATGATATCAAGTTTGGTTCTGAGTGATCTAACATTATGATGTGAGATTTCTATGTTGCATTGGGGTCCTGGATTTAGTTCAATATCATTGCAAAGAAGTAATATATTTTCAATGGTACATAAAAGATATTCAATGTTTTTAAGTTTGAAAAAATGTGGTTCATCAAAAAGTAAACAATATGTAAAGTAGTAGCTAGGGTATGTAATTTTACCTGCAAATGCTCGGATGATCAATGTGTTGATATAGTAATAATCCTCACAATATAGATGTGTCCCAATAAATATAATTACGATATTCTTATATTGATCCATTATCAAAGACAATTGAGTGGTAAACATTAGGACACATCAATAGGTTTCTGGTGTAAACAAACTTACGATAGGCATAAAGACAATCTCTGGAATTCGACTGTGGACTGAGTGGACTTAGAGTAGAGTATCTGGAACACGACAGAAAATATACATGTGCACAGATTATGCAGAGTTACAACATCAAACACATATTGCTTGCTAAAGCATAGCACGTGCTCTACCCGGGTCATACCTGGCTCCTCCGGCCACGGCCTTCCCTGGCGTCTCTCTCCAGGAGCTCACTTTCCCGACCCTCGAATACCGACTCTTAACACCTTATAAAATGTCCCCTGGTACCTTTAACAACTTGTACAATATTAACTATTCTTAAGCACGTACCACCCATTGTACTTGTATATAAGTGATGAGACACGCGCAGCAATTTAATCTAACGGCTAATTTAATATTTCATTACCAAACCAACAATATTAGGTGTAGCATATGATGATGACAGTTACCCCTGTCTGTTTTGGGAATTTCACACTCTTGTCCCTATCTCTGTCATCCATGAACGACAGTTGTGTAGCAGATAGATATACAGTTGTTAATGCATATTTAAAGGGAGATAATCTATAGCACGATGAAAAAAAGAAGTTATGAATACAAATGCTGAACATTGATAATATTATTATATTTAAGTGATGGAGTCACCCTATTTCATGATGATAAACACTGCATCTACTACTTTGGTTTTATTTTGGTACTTTGGATCTGTTTGATCTTTGGTGCCGTGATTGTACGAATATATCTTGGAGGAGATCTTTGTATTACAATACTGCTAGCTCACCGATGGTTCTCTACTGATAAGCTTAATAAAGTATTTAAGTGTTAACTTTAATTGTTTTTTAGGATCCCCGATCATCGAAGGTAAGTTTCTATACCTAAAGATAGGTACTCATATTCGAAGTTGAAATCATAAACAGAAATTATTATTCTGTTATCATTTTTGCAGAAGAAATATTACAAAAATAATTTTTAAACCCGTAATTATATACATTATATATCGTCCATTTTGCTGATGTTCAAACTGCAAACTTTTCTCTTAATTTAACAGCGTTTTATGAATTTTATCATTGTATTTGAAAACTAGAACAGAAACTTTGATTTTAACATGCAATAAGTTGCTTTGTACTTAATTATAAAGTTCATGTTCATAATTTTGGTTGATGAATACAGGAACAATAGACTTGGAATTAAAATTATCTGACCAGTTTCAAAAAGGCATGGAGGATCCCACTTCTACCGTGTTCAAGTCGACGGAGCAGGAACTTTGTACAGAGGTAATATCATTAGGGAAGCTACATTACATGTTGATTGTTTAAAACAGAACCAGATGGACTTTGAAGTCATTAGTTTAACTATCGTTGAAATATTTGCATTGTCTCAGTTTTGTTTCTTTTGTTTAAATATAACTCTTACATCTTGCGAATACATTATCATTACTATCTGTGATGCACGTTTATCTCCTAATAGGTAGAACAGGCATTTATTACAGACGTCAACTTCCAAGAGGGCACGAAATATGTGTGTAATCTTAAATCACTAAGGTAATTATAATAAATATAATAAAAATGTTGTTATGAGCTTCTTCACTTTCAATAAAAACGCATACGGTTGTAAAATTTCGATTCAGTAAGAAAAAGGCAGGAACCGGCTATGTGGTCCCGGTTGCTCAAAGGTTGGTTAGGGAAATTATCAAGAGCATCCTATTTCATTTTATTACTATATATTTACTGAAACACATTAGAATGATAGGTTTTGAGGGTTTATTTTGCTTTGGAAGACTTTGCTTCTTAATGACAACAATTTGAATTGTTCACTAACTGCTGGTTAAAATCAACTAACGTTTGATCGACTGGGGCCTGATGTTAACGACTCGCGCTTGTTGTATTGTTCAATATTATATAAATACTACACTCATTAGAGTGTGACATTGCCTAGGGTCACCCCGAGTGTATTACCGTTCGCCTTAGGTGACAGTGGTATTCGAGGCGTGACCCTAGGCACTGTCACACTCTGATGAGTGTGGTATTTATATTATATCGAAAGTCCTTAATTAACAAAGTTTTTAAAGTTTCAAATACACGTAAGTTGTATTTTCATCAACAAATTTAACAATGAATTATTCTACCTTAAACAATAAGGTTAATGTTTATCACTGCGAAATATCACGGCCGTTATAATAATTGAATTGTTGAAATTCACGATGGGGTTACCGAACCGTTGGGAATCACCCTTCCATTGACTCAATGTTAACTCGATTGTGACAGTTTGAAATGAACAATATACCTCGACCAATCAGATTACAGGATTTTCAATAGCGGTATAATAATATGAAATTTAAGGTACCACCTGAGGAATCAATTGGTTAAAAATATACGAAATAACAAGGTAATAGAGTTCACATGTATCATTTGCTTAGTCGTTAGTTTTTATCCCAAAACGGGTCAGTTACATTAATTATACAGCAAAATTCGGACAATGCGTATGGAAATTGACATAATTTGTTATCTTTTTAGAAATGGCAGCATCATTGTCACTTTTGTGATAATCGTTATTGGCAGTTACACTATACCTGGCGACGATCAATATGTCCAAGCGGTTACAATATTCATAGGAGCAGCGAGGACCCTGGGGTCATTTACAGTAATAAGTGAATCCATAGTTGTCAAATCAGCTTCCTATACGCAGCAAGGCGTCCAAATTACAACAACCACATCTGAGCCCACGACAACAACATTCACTCCAGAGTCAACAACTACCACTCCTGAACTAACAACAACGACAACCACTCCGAATCCAACGACAACCACTCCAGAGCCAACAACAACGACAACCACTCCAGAGCAAACAACAACAACAACCACTCCAGAGCAAACAACAGCAACAACCACTCCAGAGCACACAACAACAACAACCACTCCAGAGCAAACAACAACCACTACAGAGCAAACAACAACGACAACCCCTCAAGCGCAAACAACAATGACAACCACTCCAAAGACAACAACAACGACAACCACTCCAGAGCAAACAACAACGACAACTACTCCAGAGCAAACAACAACAACAACCACTTTAGAGCAAACAACGACGACAACCACTCCAGAGCAAACAACAACAACAACAACAACCACAACTGAGCCAACAACAACGACAACCACTCCAATGCACACAACAACAACAACCACTCCAGAGCAAA
The DNA here is from genome assembly GCF_002113885.1 of Mizuhopecten yessoensis. NCBI lineage: Eukaryota > Metazoa > Mollusca > Bivalvia > Pectinida > Pectinidae > Mizuhopecten > Mizuhopecten yessoensis. Next base: position 1,345,843 of record NW_018408787.1, on the reverse strand, counting down.
CAACAACAACAACCACTCCAGAGCAAACAACAACGACAACCACTCAAGCGCAAACAACAATGACAACCACTCCAGAGCCAACAACATTGACAACCACTCCAGAGCCAACAACAACGACAACCACTCCAGAGCCATCAACAACGACCATCACTCCAGAGCAAACAACGACGACAACCACTCCAGAGCAAACAACGACGACAACCACTCCAGAGCAAACAACGACAACCACTCCAGAGCAAACAACAACAACAACCACTCCCGAACCTACAACTACTACCATTTTCCCACCTGGTAAATAGCTTACGATATTCCAGCTATAATGTTCCTCTTGGTACTAGAGCATGCTCAATTTCAATTAGTATCCTGCATGTTACTATAATCGTTACTATAATGTTACTATATGTTACGGTTGTGTGCTGAAATTACTGGAAAATAAAAATGTAAATGTTCAAATATAGGCAGACATAGGTTTTTGTAACTAATACCTCATTCTTGAATAGGAATGTAAGTCTTTATCTCTATTCGTTGAAGAGAGTGTTGTGAGCAAGTTAGTTACGTATCAGTGAAACAGTGATGCTACACGTCAGATTAACAATTTTAATTTAAAGCAAGTATGTCAAGAAATGATAGCTCAAAACTATTTTTGGGAAAATTGTGTTACTTTTCCCTTTCTTTGTATTGTTATTAAGATTTGTCAATATAAGTAATTTCTACAACTTTTTCATAAATGATTATATATATATTTTTTCATTTAAGAAATGGAAATGAATGATTCTATCACAAGACCTGAGGAAGAGATCACTATTAGCTGTAACGTACGGTACGCTCCGTCCGGATGGGATAACTTCAGTATAGTATCAGTGAACAATGATGACATCCACGTGACAGCCTTTTCAAACGGAACTTTTCAACAGGGCAACAGTTCTTATACAGCTAGACTTCAACAAAGTAGTCCAGATATGATACTTAGCGTGCTATTTCTTAATACCACGACACACTGTTACGCTAGAGGGAGTTACGTGTGTACATTGATCGACAACGGAATCATCGTCATCAATAATACAGCAACAGTTATAATTACAGGTAAGATCACAAAGATTGTTGTATACTTGCAAAACGTTACCGAATGTAGGATATGTTATGCATCAAGTATATTAACATTAACCTGGCATATGTTCATGATTTGTGTTATATTTTATTCCGAAAACATTATTTATTTTGTTCATATTTTGTTTGGGAAGCGTATCGAGAGCAGTGTTACCCTAAGGTAGGTTAATGTAGCTAAACTTTGAAAACAGTCATTTGTGTTTGATATAACATTATAGACATACGATTGCTATCATATAATTCCCTCAATAATTCCGCGACAAATGTGGGAACCTTCTGCATATTTTTATTTTTTATTTTTTGCCTTCTACTTTTTGGACACGAAATTAAAGCTACCAAAGTGAATCTGCCGCATCCATTGCAATATATGGGATGTTCATATTTCTATCTTCAAAACTGATTTTTATTTCCTAGCGCATTGCTAGCCAATACCTTATATTTTGCTGAAATAGTGAACGTTCGCCTAGGTGAGGTAGTCAGTTATAGCTGTACCCATGCCGGGACATACCAAAGTCCTTACAATTGCAGTTTGTTTCCTGCTTAACGTTAGCATTTAGGATAGCATTTAGGGGAATGACAACAACTGGTTCATCCGTCGTCAGTATAATGTTACCGGGCGGAATGCTGTGCTGGATGCCACTGGCATGATATTTCAGTGAGATGGCACTATACAATCGGAATTAGATCTGCGCTATCACAAAGAGGCAATTACACCAACATACTCTGTCTCCGGCACACTTGCACACATACAAAATACACATTCAGACACGCCCTTAAATGACATAAGCATTTGTTGGATGTTAAACCCGGATAAACAACCATCTAACCACTCTGCATTGTAAATATAGTATGTCCGATAACTATATGAAAAGTGAGAGCAAATATGTTAAACATCCATATTTTTCATAGATATCGCTAGCAACTTAACACTTGAAGGTAACGGCACAGTTAATGAGGGTGACAGGTACGAGATGAGCTGTTCTGGTAGAGTAGCTACAGAAGGCGGGGAACTCCACCTCCATGTACGATCCGGTAATACTTCGGACTTTATCAGGACCACAGAAGTCCCAATAGTAACCGTTGGTGATTTCAATGACATGTGTTACCAATCCATAACCAAAAATTACGGTTTCATCGCTGAGAAGGTCCAGAATGGAACAGAATTCGCCTGTGTCGCCACTAATGTCAAACTAACATCCTACCAAAGCACCACTTCCATCGATATGGTAGTGGACTTTGCAGGTAATATACATTTACAAATGCAATTTCTTTATTTTTGTTAGTCTTAAAAGTAATAATGAGTAATCATGTGTTTCGAAAAAAATGTCATTATGTTTATTACATTCTTCTATTAAATACTTAAACACTATTCAAACTATTTCGTTAATTCATGTACGATTTCCTACTTTCAACATGAAGTGTAATGCTGAAAGAGTCACTAGCCTAGTAAATACACATCGATACCTAAATGATATCAATCGCACGATAATTAAATTAAAAACTGATATATCAGTAGATAATACTCTAAAGCAAACTAGTATACTGTGTATTCATTATCAAACAAACTAATTACACTTTCTACTAGATTTCAACACTCAGCTTCATTTGCAAAACACTACATGGATCCCTGCCTATGGTGACAAAAACAGTCCTGAATTCAAGAGCTTTGCAGAGAAAATAGAAAATGACGTAAGTATATACTGTAACACTAATTTATTGCGTAAATGATTTGTCTTAACAGACTCAAATTGAATTCAAGGGGAGATAAAAAGTGGTACATACCACAAGTGGCTAACCAAACCGTCTCTTTTGGAGCATTTTGATTTGCTTCATTTGGTTAATGATATTTTAGTTTTAAATTGTTTTTAATATCGTTCTTGTTGATGTGGTTCTTGTCCTGCGTGTTAGGTGTGATAGTAGAAAGGCATTTATGCTGTTAAATTTATGTATCTTTGCAGACTGACTATGTATACGAGAGAAGCAATATCAAGGATAACTACAAGAAAAGCAAAGTCATTGGACTCGAGTAAGTTTTTTCATGTGCATCTGCAGGCGCTTTGAATACACATGTATATACATGTATATATATAAATAAAACAAAACACGAAGACTAGTATAATTGGCTAGCGCTTTTGCTCATCTTGGCGCTCTTCAGGCGATTTGAATTTATTTGTGACGTTATAAATTGAGTACACATACTTAAGACGTCAAAAATAATGACGTCATTAACAAAGTACACATAATGCGGACGTCTAGAAATTGCGACGTCTTAAAAAGATTACATGAATGTACTTGCATTAAATGCGTCAATGAAAAAGATGGAAAAAGAAACGGAGCATATTATAAATGCTCAAATGAATACATTGTTCAATAGTAAAAGTTAAAATAATTTGATAGTAAAAATGAATTTCAAAGCGCAATACTTAGTTCATCCGAACATATTAAACACACGGAATTTGTAAATTTAAAATTTATAAGAGGTGTTCGAAATTTACCGCGTTCAAGCCCGGTTTTAGAATTTTAATAAACATGTTTTCTTTTAACTCTCTTGTAATAGTATCTGATGTGTTCATTTGGTAAATTAGTAAAACTAAAATACAGACTGTACATTTACACAGAATAATAAGGTATATTTACAAAATTATCGATAATTTATTACTTATTGAGATTATTGATATAGATGGACAATCATATGGAAAATATGTATTTGAATTAATAATATTGCTGAATGTTGAACTACACACATTAATACCAAGGCTCACTCTTCTACCAGTGGCGTAGATATCTAGATGTCACGTTCCATGTTATAGTACAAGTACTGCGTCACTGGCAACATACATACTTCTATACCTACACGCACACACACACACACAGACACACATACTCGGAGCAGATTGATATAACGGGAAGTATTAAATAAAAATATACTAAACATATTCGAGTTAAATGATTATATCAGTTAAATGAATAAATTTCTCAACTTTAGATAATATATAAGTATTAATTTCTGGTGATAGCTCATTATCTCCTGATGTAAGTAATTTAAGACTAATACATCCTACTACATATATATTTCATCAAAATCACGTCTGAAATCAGAATAATTTGGACAGAAAAAGAAAAAATAATCAGCATCCTCACGCGGTGCTCCACAAGAACAACTGCCATCTTGAATAAGGTGGTCAGTAAATTTATCGAAGTTTAAGTCACTTGCTTTGTGCCTGATTTGAAAAAGTATTATATTAAGATTCCTAGGATTGCACTGTTTAAATATCAGGGAAACATTATCTACTTGATTATTATAATAGTTTTTTAGTTTATATTTGAACGAAGTAAGGGAATAAGCAGATGCTATAGAAGAATCTAATAAGTTCCATACGTTCATTGTATCAGGAAAGAAACTAGAGTTGTAGATATGAGTTCTAGCTTCAGGTCCATTAAAGGTTCTAGTATTTCTTAATCCATATGGGTTATTAACATTATTAATAAAAGGTACAATATAAGGATAGTCAGGTGTTAAGCGGTTTATTATCTTATACATTAAAATTAATTTATGTTTATGACGTTTTAAATTTAAAGTTTCCATATTTACCTCAAGATATAGTTTTCGATGAGATGTCCCACTTCTTAACCCCGATATAGTTTTCATAGCTTCAACTTGAACAGATTTAACCATACTGGATTCTCCAATGAAACAGTTATTCCAGATAATATCACCATACTCAAGCACATGTCTTATATAAGAACAATATAACGTTTCCAATGATTTTCTATCGATTTTATATTTAAGCATTCTCAATATGTTTAGTCTAATACAAGCTTTACTAAAAATATCATGAATATGATCCCCCCATGTACATTTAGAATTAAGCAAAGTACTGAAAATACTGAAAGGCTAAACATATTACGTTGTCAATTTACATCATCTTTCAGCTTTAAAGGGCACCATCAAATTAAGTCGTTATCATAAAATATTGAAGTGGGGGATTTCAAATAAAATTTACAAACAATAGAATAACATTTTACAAACTTGATGGCACCCTTAGTTAATTTTAGCTCGGTTAAGACTTCTCATATAAAGAACAAGTTAACAAAAGAAAGTGCAACAAACAATAAAGGTGATTCAGATATTTTATTTTTACATTTATGATTATATTATAAACCTCAAATGTGCTGCCTCTGTCTATGAAAATGTTTTCCAATATCACTTGGTACTGTGAATGTAGCTTTTGGTAACTTAAAAGCATGCCATTGTGAAGACTTAAGATATAAATTGGTAAATAAAATATACAAAAGAATATCTGTAAATAACATTGGAATGTTTGGAAATATAAATATAAAATCTACACAAAAACCGGATTTTACATGTACTTAAACCACAAGTTGTAAAATAAATGAATTTGTTAGTTAAAAATGACACATCCAATAATCATATCTAGGAGATCATTGGGGCTGTCATTTTTACCGAAAGTCGATCTAATCCCCTAAAACATGTAAAATTACTCTGAACACCTTAGTTTAGGTCCATATATAGCTGTAACGAATGATTAGGTCCCTGTGGTTAAAACTGTACATCTGCGTGCTGTGGGACAATTATTGAGTGCAATAGTGCAAAATGTAAGGATATTGGGCATGAACGGAATATTCTGAATGACAAAATCAATGCCTATAGCAATTCATTTAAGGAATGATTTTTATTTTTTCAACATTTATGAGGTCATAACAACAATGGGTTTATGGACATATTGAATGAATCGCGTTAGCGATTCATGTAAAATATGTCCAAAAACCCATTGTTGTTATGACCTCATAAATGTTGAAAAAATAAATATCATTCCTTATATTTACATTGACGAATCCTTTCAGTGGATCGATATAACAACGAATAAAACAAATAAACAGGGTTTGTTCCTGCTTATACACGGGTGCAACGCAGTGGCGAGAACAGTGTTTTTTCGCGGGGAAATGTGACACTATCGTGAGAGATCTTAGCAACCGTCAACAACAATAACACAACAAAATGTAGTTCCATATTCAATGTTTATTTGTAGCACAGGACACGTGAATACGTGGATATTTCACAAAGCACAGTTCAATAATATTTTAAGATGTAAGAATTAAGCATCTAGTTCGGTCGTTCCGAGTGAGTAGTTTTTGTAGTGTACTACTACGCAGTGTGATCAGGTTACTATCAGTTCCCACGTGCTGAGATTCTATGAACAGCTGTGTTATGCATTTATGAATGTAATTTTTGTCAATGGGTCTAAGCATACAGAATGTAAATATATAATTATAAGTTAATAGATGCAAGCATGAATGATCCGTTCCTTTCATAAAAAAAGGTTTGGTGTCCTGGAGCTTTGCAGCATTTTCTTGTTTCGTTTGATAACATGAGAGTTATAAATGGCACCGTCAAAGAAACGGAAAGAATTATTATTATTATTTTCAATATAAAGTTGAATAAAATAGTCATAGCTTGTGTTTATGGTTGGAAACAGACATCAATACACTTATGTTAATTGTTTATATCTATATTTATTTTCAGGAAGAAGGAGGGTGTCTATGTCACTTTCGTGATGCATATAGTTACCCAAGTGGTTCTCACCGATAGCTCCGGCAATGTCATCACAACAAAACTGACACCGACCGACATCGTTTCTGCATTTGTCGACACGCTCCCTACGGTTGCCAATGATCTTACCAGCAGTGACCTGATTGACTTAGACACCAACAACATTGTCACAGATGTTATTATTGGTATGTTACATATAGACATCATTCGACAAAACAAACAACCACTGCCGTATCATAAACAAATACTGGGTTAGTTGTGCGTACCAATTACAGGGTTTTGATTTATAAGTATCGGTGCCAATATTTTCCAGTATATTTTTATTTAACGACGGTCTCTGTTCTGTTTAATTGAAGAGCATGGCTGACATTTGTAAAGTTCAAAATGCCTTTTTATTTACACTGGTTGAAAGAAATAAAAGTAGTGATTCATGTACTGCCATCAAATGATAGCCACATTTAGTGCTTCGAAATTAGTAAAAATGACCAATTCCACTGCATTGTAGTAAACAATAATACAAACATTGGTGACATTTCTGATAATTTTGTATATTTAAACTTGTTTAATCCATTAATGAGAGAGAAGCTAATGGACGCCTTGGCTATCTTATGGTGACACCTACATACAAGGTTGTAACAATATTCGAAATCAGATTCATCGTTTTGATATGAATAATAAATGTCAAGTTTGTTTTGAACACAAACATAATTGAAAACTTTTTTAGCGCGCTTTTGAAATGTCTGTTTCCTTTGGTAAGCAAAGAGTGCAAATGACAGGTCTCTCGAGCTGAAAACAATTCACTAAGCCACAGTGTGTCGAATCAGTAAAATCAGCTGTCAAAAATCATAAAGACATTTTGCCCAATTGCACTGTAGTAACACATTTACCCCTTCCACCCCTGTTAACATGACATGTTTCAGCTGGTGCCCCGCCCCCTCGTCTGTGTCCTTCGATTCTTCTTTCCTTCTAACCTGGATGGATTCTTACATTTTTATCTCCCTTTCAAGTTATCATCCTTTCACGTGTCTTAGAGTGTGTTTCAGTCCGTGAAGTAGTTTTGTATGTGTACTTGGTATATATTGGCTGATTTATTGTTTTGTCTCTCCAAAGTCCTTGTATTTCTAGTGTAGACTTGTTGTTTCATGGATTCAACGTCTTTCTGGTATTCTCTTAAGAAAGTTCCAGGCAGTTACCCTGATGCATTTAAGGTTGCAGCTATTACACGAATTCTGTGTTCAAAACAAGCTTAGCAATTACTGTTGGAAACAAACAAGCACGGTTATCTCGGTGCTATGTGTTGCCCTTTGAAATCGAAAGGTCCGAGGAACTTGAAATAGTGCTGCTGTGGAAAAAGCAGGAAATATTTCGGCACTAATATCATTTTTACGCCGTGTGCCGATTTTTGACTAGTCATACACAGAAAATGTTCATGTAAGTTAACAGTATAAGTCACACTTAAGTCTTTTTCATTTTGGGAAAAATTGAGATAAACCTAAAACCTTGATATAATATAACGTCATTCATTTAATTTGCCATATCATTGAAAGTATTTTAGTTTTTCCCTTTTCTATTATTTAAATAATTTTTTGATATATCTCATGGATATCCCTTTATGAATTCACCCCTTTTCATGAAAGAATATTTCAAATGAATTTTGGCTATAAAGTGTATATACTCATTAAATGTATACCTTATGTTTGAAAGACAAATGACAGAGCCAAAACAAAAATATCTTTGATGTAAAGTTAATATTTTGAGTTTCAATCATCTGTAATGTAAATCTCTAAATAAACCTATGTGTCAGATTAAAACAAAGTAGGCTCTTTTTCAGGCTTAGCATTTTTAACAAACACAAACGATATGTTTTTCAACGAATCTGTTTCTTTCTTTGTCTTTAGATCCTGGCGACGGGTATGGTAAGTAATGCTATCTTAATTGGAAAAATAGAAAGAAAAAAACATGAATAAGTATATATATACATATACAAGTATTTTGTCTTGCGTTTTAGGTCATATCGTCTTAGATTGAGTGTTTTCTTGATTCAAATTTAAACATTATGTTTATTATCTATTGTATGAAGTTCTGCTTTGCTTTAAGCTTATATTAAAACACAGTATTTGCTTTGCACCTATAACTGGGGTGATGAAGAAGGTAGAAGACAAATTTATCAAGGACGTTTTTGCTTTGTGAAAACAATAACGAAGGCTCCCTTAATTTATATTTGCGGAAAACAACTTAGCATTGCACATGTTACATTGTGGAATAATTTGATATATGTGTTTAAATTTAAAAAACGGACAATAACGATTATTTTAATTTTTTTTTTTTTTTCTGTCACCCAATATTTTGTAATAAAACCTATTTCCCATTGTAGTTTTTCATACTTCCATACGTTCCCCTTATTTCGTGCTGGATTTAATTGTAAAAGAGCTAAGCATGGCCTATCTAATTCAGGTGGATTTCTCCTGTTGCATTTTATTACTATCATAAAAACTCGTATTCAACAACTGCAAGAAAAGTTCTATTCACGTTAAGTTGTTAAATATCGCTGAACAGCACCATATGTTTTGCATGTGGTTGACTATTACAAAAAGGCTAAGGGTTATATACTTTTATCATTAAAGATTTAGCTTGAATGTCTGATAACGCAGTTGAATTATGATATAATACGTTTGTATGTGGCATTTTTTGTTTTCAAATGGTTAAAACTGTGTTAAAAGATGAAATGCTATGACCTTTTCTTGAACTTGTGCTTTCATTGCGCTAAGTAACCATTTCTCCACAGAAAGTCATAGTATATCAACAAAGTCATAGTACATTAACAAAGTCATAGTAAATCAACAAAGTCATTGTACATCAACAAAGTCATAGTACATCACAACAAAGTCATAGTACATCAACAAAGTCATAGTACATCAACAAAGTCATAGTACATCAACAATGTCATAGTACATCAACAAAGTCATAGTAAATCAACAAAGTCATAGTACATCAACAAAGTCATAGTACATCAACAATGTCATAGTATCCCAACAAAGTCATAGTACATCAACAAAGTCATAGTACATCAACAAAGACATAGTACATCAACAATTTCATAGTGCATCAACAAAGTCATAGTACATAAACAAGTCATAGTAAATCAACAAAGTCATAGTACATCAACAAAGTCATAGTACATTAACAATGTCATAGTACATCGACAAAATCATAGTACATCAACAAAGTTATAGTAAATCAACAATGTCATAGTACATCAACAAAATCATAGTACATCAACAAAATCATAGTACACCAACAAAGTTATAGTACATCAACAATGTCATAGTACATCAACAAAGTCATAGTACATAAACAATGTCATAGTAAATCAACAATGTCATAGTACATCAACAAAGTCATAGTACATCAACAAAGTCATAATACATCAACAATGTCATAGTACATCAACAAAGTCATAGTAAATCAACAAAGTCATAGTACATCAACAAAGTCATAATACATCAACAATGTCATAGTACATCAACAAAGTCATAGTACATCAACAATTTCATAGTGCATCAACAAAGTCATAGTACATAAACAATGTCATAGTAAATCAACAAAGTCATAGTACATCAATAAAGTCATAGTACATTAACAATGTCATAGTACATCAACAAAATCATAGTACATCAACAAAGTCATAGTACACCAACAAAGTTATAGTAAATCAACAATGTCATAGTACATCAACAAAGTCATAGTACATCAACAATGTCATAGTACATCAACAAAATCATAGTACATCAACAAAGTCATAGTACACCAACAAAGTTATAGTACATCAACAATGTCATAGTACATCAACAAAGTCATAGTACATAAACAATGTCATAGTACATCAACAATGTCATAGTACATCAACAAGGTCATAGTACATCAACAATGTCATAGTACATCAACAAAGTCATAGAAAATCAACAAAAATATTGTAAATCAATAAAGTCATAGTAAATCAACAAAGTCATAGTTCATCAACAAAGTCATAGTACACCAACAAAGTTATACATGATGTAGTACATCAACAATGTCATAGTAAATCAACAAAGTCATAGTAAATCAACAATGTCATAGTACATCAACAAAGTCATAGTAAATCAACAATGTCATAGTACATCAACATAGTCATAGTACATCAACAAAGTCATAGTACAGTTGTGGGATCGCACAACGTTACACGATGTGCGGAGAGCGCACGGTGTGTGCACGGTGTATGAACGATGTGTGCACGATATGCGAACGTTGAAAAATTGGACGATCATTGCATACGCACATTTGTGCGCGCAATGGACGAACGTTGGGCGATAACAATCGTGGTTGGTGTAAATTGAGGAACGCCTTAACAATATATACGGTTTCGTGTTTAAACATATACACTTGATTTTTAAGTGTGTTTATATATACAAGCTGCATCTATAAGCTTATCTTTAAATTTTATGTCTATGCTTCCCTGAATTTAGAAATTGTGTTTTCGGTGTTTTTTGAACGACCTTAATCGACATGTAAAATTATAACACAGTTCCCGTATACAGGTAAACATACCATGTAGCTACTTTGTACATGAACCTGGACCGTACTTGTCTCCGCCCCGGGACCTTACACGATGCACGTAACTCACCGGGGTGTTAATCCAGGTGAAGGGGATCTTTAAGCCAAACCGAATGCAATTAACAAATACTAATTGTCCAGTTGTGTTTTCATAACGGTCATACTTCATCACACATCAGCTATAGGTGTCAGGCACAGGCCAGGTAAAACTCCGTCCACTCATCAGAATGTCATTTACCTGTTCTGTTATCTAGGAGCCAAACCCATTCTTGACAGTCTAACGGTCATTGGAATATTGTGTAACACGCATTGTAAACTTGTACATAATCTTAATTATTGTGATGAGAAATCACAGTAATATATACAGCTGTACATGTACATCCTTCCGTATTTATTTCATTTCGTAATATTGATCAACAAATTGTACCTAATCGCACAGTTGTGCGGAGAGAAGCGCACAAGGGGGCGAACGATTGTTAAATCGTACAGTTGTGCGCACCATGTGTGGACGATGTGCGGACGGTGTGTGAACGATGTATGCACGGTGTGCGCACGCTATTTTTGGAGCGTTGTGCGGTTACACAACTGTACATCAACAAAGTCATAGTAAATCAACAAAATCATAGTACATCAACAAAATCATAGTACATCAACACAGTCATAGTACATCAACAAAGTCATAGTAAATCAACAAAGTCATAGTACATCAACAAAGTCATAGAACATCAACAAAGTCATAGTACATCAACAAAGCATAGTAAATCAACAAAGTCATAGTACATCAACAAAGTCATAGAACATCAGCAAAGTCATAGAACATCAACAATGTCATAATACATCATAGTACATCAACAAAGTCATAGAACATCAACAAATTCATGTACATCAACAAAGTCATAGTATATCAACAAAGTCATAGTACATCAACAAAGTCATGAACATCAGCAAAGTCATAGAACATCAACAATGTCATAATACATCATAGTACATCAACAATGTCATAGTACATCAGCAATGTCATAGTACATCAACAAAGACATAGTACATCAACAAAATCATAGTACATCAACAATGTCATAGTAAATCAACAAAGTCATAGTAAATCAACAAAGTCATAGTACATCAACAAAATCATAATACATCAACAATGTCATAGTAAATCAACAAAGTCATAGTACATCAACAAAGTCATAGAACATCAACAAAGTCATAGTACATCAACAAAATCATAGTAAATCAACAAAGTCATAGTATATCAACAAAGTCATAGTAAATCAACAATGTCATAGAACATCAACAATGTCATAGTAAATCAACAAAGTCATAGTACATCAACAAAGTCATAGTACATCAGCAAAGTCATAGTAAATCATTAAAATCATAATAAATCAACAAAGTCATAGTAAATCAACTTGATATGTTTAAAAGAGTCTAGCAGGAACACAAGCATTTCGCTGTATGTTTGAGTACAGTTTTGATAACATTTTTTGTCTGTTTTAAACATGAAGACCAACTACATACACTGTATAGAGATTATTAAAGGTTTGAAATGCACATTTTTAACAGTTATAATGGTATGCAACACAGTCACATTTAAACATATTCCATGGTGCGCATAGCGCATCTTGGAGAACATGTTTGAACGGAACTGTGTTGCATACCCTCATAAATGTAAAAAAAAAAGATGCATTTCAAACCTTATATTTACGTTCTGTTACACTCACTTTCATTATTTAAGGAAATGATGTGTTTTTTTCACGTAAAAAAACAAAACACCGTCCTGAAAACAACATTAATTGAACAGCCTTTTTCGCAGGAAGGATGATGCGTTGTCAATGGTGACGAAATACACAGTTGCGCAATAAACAAATAGTTCCAATTTGCTTATTTTAAATCATTTGATTTATCTACCAGCATGTTTGACATGCATTGATTATCTTAAAAATTGACGGTTGATCTTAATTCGAAACAAAAATACCCTGTGAGATACTTTAGTTACAAGGAGTCAGTCCGTGTTTGCGATGGTAGCTGACCGATAAACAACGGTTGTGCAGCGTCTAAGCGATGCGGTTGGAATGCCACCGAGATGGGTGAACGAACATTGAAAGTGCATCCGTGAAATGTGGAGTACCCTATGAAACCAGATGACGATTTAAAAGACACTGTTGACTGAATTATTGTGTCGACCGACTGCGCCAATGGGACTAGCTTATTCAGCCATTGTTGGAGCATTCAGCATGTGTTACTTTCGCTGAGGAGTGAGGGGACTGGCCGACTTGACGGGATAGTTTGACCTGCTTCGCCAAGTTTGCAACGGACGCTAGTGTAGAGGACAGTGGGTTTTTCTGTTCTGTTGAAAAGGCCCTGTTATAGAATCTTATAGCAGACTCACTATAGTGGCCCGACATAAACATGATGTGCCCTGATTCAAAACCACATTCATTCATCACCTGCCGTGTAATCTTTTTCAGTTCCCTAGTAATTGAATAGTGTGATTTCTTGTTGTCATTGATCAGTTCTGTTAACACAGATTAAATAAATATATATATATATATAATATAAAAAGAAAAAAATCTCAACAACGAGTCTTTAATACTTTCATCTCGACAAGGAGATTCTTCAGACTGTTTATTCGAAGTAGATATTGTGACGTCATAAACTATGACGTCACATAATTGTTCGCTATATGCGCACCCGCCATAGCGATATCACAGCAATAGAAATACATAATTATGGTCTTAAGGTAAAGAGTACTATTTGTTAGGAATTAGAATTACTATTAATACTATTATTTAGAGGATTTTTTTTATCTCTGTGCGGAGCGAACTCGGGACCATCACATTACTGATCCAACACACTACCGATGTCTCTACATTGAATCGAATACACAAATGCAAATTTACAACTATAACTCATCTGTAGACAAAGAAAAAACGTGTCTGCACATCCTTTCAAATACAGAAGTACTCTCTACCTTAAACGATATGTGAAGTAAGAACATTATAAAATATATTCAAACAGCACTGTTCAAGCGGGGTCTAATAAGTCTGATGAATTCAGCTTCCGTAGCATCACGTTTGATTACGTCTGCGTTGTTCATACATATTATTTATATATATATTTTTAAACTAGATAAAACAAACATTTCGGGTGTTTTCTGGTGGGGGAGGTTACATAGTGAGGTCAGAGGTCATATAGCAATACAGGTAGTACTGTTCATATTACTACACACTTGCTTTTATGGAATCATAACAACATTTTTAGTTGGTACTTTTACCTAGAGGCACTGCAACACAAATGGAAATATTTAAACAGTATTCGCTAGTATCTTCAACCGTATCAAATTGTAAGTTGTAGCTTGTCCATTATTCGACTTGTGATGAATGCAAATGAGAAACATTACCTAATCTACTTTCAGTTTCAGTTATAGTATTTATTATCATTGATCTAGCATGTAACATATCTTTTACACACTTATCTGTTAGCTAAAACTTGAGTATGGCTGTTTCAGCATAACCTATTTAGGTAATGTTCTCCACATTGCAAAGTCATATATGAAATTATTTTTTTCATGGAAGCTTCAAACATTACCCATTTTTATTTCAATGCACCAGCGCGTGTTTTACATGGTTATATATACGACAATTAACATTTTGACGGAAGCACAATATAATTACACCTTACACAAGTTGGTGATTATTTATGTTTTTTACAAGCTGAATGGTGTAGTTATTAAATTTGTTCTGAACTGAATGTCATAGTTGATTAGCTGCTATTAACCATGTTCTATGATTGTCTTTTCTGTATAAATATGTTCTGGTAACTATCACAACAAAAGATGTTTGTAAATTCCTGAACATAATACCGATATAATACCTCATAATGAATACCACGCATAGAACAACACTCGGTGTACGGTGTTCCTTTTTATTTACCTTTCGTATTCGTTTACTTCATAAATAATTGTAGCAAGTTACATCTCTATAGTTATAGATGTTCTGGTATATACATAAGAGGTATTGTTTTTTAACTTTCATTTAAAAACTTTATTGTAAAGCAGGTATTCTATATATGAATGTTGTTTTCCAGAATGCAGCAATACGAAGACTGACATTGTAATCCTCCTGGACGCCTCTGGAAGTGTCGGACGAAGTAATTTCGTATTAATGAAAGTTTTCATACTCAACATTACAGGAAACATTCTGTTAGATCCAAACGGCATTCAAATCAGTATTGCAAAATTTTCGACATATCCTAATAATGAATTTTGGCTCAATGAACATCATGGAGTATATGATCTCCGTGATGCTATAGATTCAATCGTATACACCGGTGGAGGGACATACATATCAAGAGCCTTGCAGTTCGTTAGGGATAATACACTTACCGCTGCGAATGGAGCAAGAGCTGACTCGGAAAAGATTATAATTCTGATGACTGATGGAGTGTCCGCCGATAGTTCCACAACAATCGCCAGCACACTCAGGAATGATGGCGTCCTGGTGATCTCTGTAGGAATAGGACGCGGGATTTATAAGGATCAGTTAGATGAAATCGCTTACAACACCTCCTACGTATTTATTGCTGATGATTTTATCACGTTGACGACGCAAATAAGAGATACTGTGAAGGGGTCGGCCTGTGGGACTATTGACAACAATTTTGATTGATAATTCTAACAGAGTTCATTTATAAATATTTGGAATTATCAGGATCACATAATCCCAGAGAGAAAAAACATTTGATATCTGTTTTCTGTAAGAAGTGCAACGAACGTCAACAACAAAGGATGTATAAATTTTAAGGGAAAGGCAATCACGTTGGTGTTTTTCAATTTGATACTGTATATGGCATTGTACGTTTACGAAAATCATTCAAGATTTAATTAAACGACATTTAAATCAAAAGGCAGTGATTGCTATTTCATTGTACAGTGTAGTACTTTATGACTTATATCGTAGTAACTTATATCTTATCATGGAAATATAATACGCTACCATTCTGCTTAATGTTAGATTTTATTACTGTAATACACTTTATTATTTCACAATAACACATTTATCTTTTTCCATGTTGTCCTTTACCGACGTATTTTATACGCTATAATATTGCATAACATAAAACACACTGCATGTGTACAGTGTTACTTTTTATTTTGTACAATATCGTGAGTTGTTTTGACTATGCTCATGTTTAATTGGCAGAGCGAAATAGATCGAATCTAGAGGCGCCTCGTTTGTACCTCCACTTCCTATCCCAACCTTGTATATAACACGCCAGGAGACGTCTCCGATTAGCTCTACATAGTTGCATAACCATTATATGCAAGTTCAACGAATTTTGCTGGTTTATTGCGAAAGTGTGAAGCCAACTTAAATTGGCCGGTGGATCTGTTAACATATTCAGTAAATTTAAATATTTAAGAAAAAAAGGATGCGGATTTCAGTTTAGTGCTATAATCAAACAACGATCATCTTTACCAAAAGTGCCAAAACAAAACAGTAATAATTTAGTTGTAGAATGTGTAAAGCAGTTGCAAAATAATAAAATATATGAGTGAAGAACGATGTTTCTCAGTATCTCTATATCGTACCAAAACATCAACAGTCAATGTTTGATTACCTTATTCAATTCATTTATTTCATTTATTGACTTTAAGCTTTTCAGTTCATCAATAAAAATAAAACAATAATAATAATAATGATGTTATTAAACACCAGTAGCCTTAAACAATACACAAATACAGTGGCAGACACTGCAATAATGCAATGCATAATGAACAGAATAAAGTTACATAGAGAACGGACAGAGAGAATGGACAGAATAAAGTTACATAGAGAATGGACAGAATAAAGTTACATAGAGAATGGACAGAATATAGTTACAAAGAGAATGGACAGAATATAGTTATATAGAGAATGGACAGAATAAAGTAACATAGAGAATGGACAGAATAAAGTTACTTAGATAATGGACAGAATAAAGTTAAAACGAGAATGGACAGAATATAGTTACATAGAGAATAGACAGAATATAGTTACATAGAGAATGGACAGAATATAGTTACTTAGATAATGGACAGAATATAGTTACATAGAGAATGGACAGAATAAAGATACAAAGAGAACGGACAGAATAAAGTTACATAGAGAATGGACAGAATAAAGTTACATAGAGATTGGACAGAATAAAGTTACATAGAGAATGGACAGAATAAAGTTACATAGAGAATGGACAGAATAAAGTTACATAGAGAATGGACAGAATAAAGTTACATAGAGAATGGACAGAATAAAGTTACATAGAGAATGGACAGAATAAAGTTACATAGAGAATGGACAGAATAAAGTTACATAGAGAATGGACAGAATAAAGTTACATAGAGAATGGACAGAAT
Organism: Mizuhopecten yessoensis; assembly: GCF_002113885.1. Classification (NCBI taxonomy): domain Eukaryota; kingdom Metazoa; phylum Mollusca; class Bivalvia; order Pectinida; family Pectinidae; genus Mizuhopecten; species Mizuhopecten yessoensis. The sequence goes on along the minus strand of NW_018408787.1, from coordinate 1,328,177 downwards.
AAAGTTACATAGAGAATGGACAGAATAAAGTTACATAGAGAATGGACAGAATAAAGTTACATAGAGAATGGACAGAATAAAGTTACATAGAGAATGGACAGAATAAAGTTACATAGAGAATGGACAGAATAAAGTTACATAGAGAATGGACAGAATAAAGTTACATAGAGAATGGACAGAATAAAGTTACATAGAGAATGGACAGAATAAAGTTACATAGAGAATGGACAGAATAAAGTTACATAGAGAATGGACAGAATAAAGTTACATAGAGAATGGACAGAATAAAGTTACATAGAGAATGGACAGAATAAAGTTACATAGAGAATGGACAGAATAAAGTTACATAGAGAATGGACAGAATAAAGTTACATAGAGAATGGACAGAATAAAGTTACATAGAGAATGGACAGAATAAAGTTACATAGAGAATGGACAGAATAAAGTTACATAGAGAATGGACAGAATAAAGTTACATAGAGAATGGACAGAATAAAGTTACATAGAGAATGGACAGAATAAAGTTACATAGAGAATGGACAGAATAAAGTTACATAGAGAATGGACAGAATAAAGTTACATAGAGAATGGACAGAATAAAGTTACATAGAGAATGGACAGAATAAAGTTACATAGAGAATGGACAGAATAAAGTTACATAGAGAATGGACAGAATAAAGTTACATAGAGAATGGACAGAATAAAGTTACATAGAGAATGGACAGAATAAAGTTACATAGAGAATGGACAGAATAAAGTTACATAGAGAATGGACAGAATAAAGTTACATAGAGAATGGACAGAATAAAGTTACATAGAGAATGGACAGAATAAAGTTACATAGAGAATGGACAGAATAAAGTTACATAGAGAATGGACAGAATAAAGTTACATAGAGAATGGACAGAATAAAGTTACATAGAGAATGGACAGAATAAAGTTACATAGAGAATGGACAGAATAAAGTTACATAGAGAATGGACAGAATAAAGTTACATAGAGAATGGACAGAATAAAGTTACATAGAGAATGGACAGAATAAAGTTACATAGAGAATGGACAGAATAAAGTTACATAGAGAATGGACAGAATAAAGTTACATAGAGAATGGACAGAATAAAGTTACATAGAGAATGGACAGAATAAAGTTACATAGAGAATGGACAGAATAAAGTTACATAGAGAATGGACAGAATAAAGTTACATAGAGAATGGACAGAATAAAGTTACATAGAGAATGGACAGAATAAAGTTACATAGAGAATGGACAGAATAAAGTTACATAGAGAACGGACAGAATAAAGTTACATAGAGAATGGACAGAATAAAGTTACATAGAGAATGGACAGAATAAAGTTACATAGAGAATGGACAGAATAAAGTTACATAGAGAATAGACAGAATATAGTTAAATAGAGATTGGACGAATAAAGTTACATAGAGAATGGACAATATAAAGGCACAAAGAGAATGGACAGAATAAAGTTGAATAGAGAATGGACAGAATAAAGTGACATAGAGAATGGACAGAATAAAGTTACATAGAGAATGAACAGAATAAAGTAATACAGATAATGGACAGAATAAAGTTACACAGATAATAGACAGAATAAAGTTACACAGAGAATAGACAGAATAAAGTTACATAGAGAATGGACAGAATATAGTTACACAGATAATGGACAGAATATAGTTACATAGAGAACGGACAGAATAAAGTTACATAGAGAATTGACAGAATAAAGTTACATAGAGAATGGAAAGTTACATAGAGAATGGACAGAATAAAGATACATAGAGAATAGACAGAATATAGTTAAATAGAGATTGGGCGGATAAAGTTACATAGAGAATGGACAATATAAAGGGACAAAGAGAATGGACAGAATAAAGTTGCATAGAGAATGGACAGAATAAAGTTACACAGAGAATGGACAGAATAAAGTTACATAGAGAATAGACAGAATATAGTTAAATAGAGATTGGGCGAATAAAGTTACATAGAGAATGGACAATATAAAGGTACAAAGAGAATGGACAGAATAAAGTTGCATAGAGAATGGACAGAATAAAGTGACATAGAGAATGGACAGAATAAAGTTACATAGAAAATGAACAAAATAAAGTTACACAGAGAATGGACAGAATAAAGTTACACAGAGAATGGACAGAATAAAGTTACATAGAGAACGGACATAATATAGTTAAATAGAGAATAGACAGAATAAAGTTACATAGAAAATGGACAGAATATATTACATACCAAATGGACAGAATATAGTCTCATACAGAATGAACAGAATAAAGTTATATGTTACGATGTTAAGTAAATTCTATGTTTGTAACATCGTACATTTATTTACTTAACATCGTACATATATTTACTTAACATCGTATAAACATTAACTTAACATCGTATATATATTTACTTAACATCGTATACATATTTACTTAACATCGTATATCCATTTACTTAACATCGTATATATCTTTACTTAACATCGTATATATATTTACTTAACATCGTATATATATTTACTTAACATCGTATAAACATTAACTTAACATCGTATATCCATTTACTTAACATCGTATATATATTTACTTAACATCGTATATATGTTTACTTAACATCGTATGTATATTCATTTAACATCGAATATATATTTACTTAACATCGCATATATATTTACTTAACATCGTATATATATTTACTTAACATCGTATATATATTTACTTAACATCGTATATATATTTACTTAACATCGTATATATATTTACTTAACATCGTATATATATTTACTTAACATCGTATATATATTTACTTAACATCGTATATATATTTACTTAACATCGTATATATATTTACTTAACATCGTATATATATTTACTTAACATCGTATATATATTTACTTAACATCGTATATATATTTACTTAACATCGTATATATATTTACTTAACATCGTATATATATTTACTTAACATCGTATATATATTTACTTAACATCGTATATATATTTACTTAACATCGTATATATATTTACTTAACATCGTATATATATTTACTTAACATCGTATATATATTTACTTAACATCGTATATATATTTACTTAACATCGTATATATCTTTACTTAACATCGTATATATCTTTACTTAACATCGTATATATATTTACTTAACATCGTATATATATTTACTTAACATCGTATATATCTTTACTTAACATCGTATATATCTTTACTTAACATCGTATATATATTTACTTAACATCGTATATATATGTACTTAACATCGTATATATATTTATTTAACATTTAACATCGTATATATATTTACTTAACATCGTATATATATTTACTTAACATCGTATATGTATTTACTTAACATCGTAAATATATTCATTTAACATCGAATATATATTTACTTAACATCGCATATATATTTACTTAACATCTTATATATCTTTTCTTAACATCGTATATATCTTTACTTAACATCGTATATATATTTACCTAACATCGTAAATATATTCATTTAATATCGAATATCCATTTACTTAACACCGTATATATATCGTATGTATATTCATTTAACATCGAATATATATTTACTTAACATCGTATATATATTTACTTAACATCGTATATATATTTACCTAACATCGTAAATATATTCATTTAACATCGAATATCCATTTACTTAACATCGTATATATCTTTATTTAACATTTAACATCGTATATATATTTACTTAACATCGTATATATATTTACTTTACATTATATATATATTTATTTAACATCGTATATATATTTACTTAACATCGTATATATATTTACTTAACATTGTATATATATTTACTTAACATCGTTTATATATTTACTTAACATCGTATATATATTTATTTAGTATCGTATATATATTTATTATAACATCGTATATATATTTACTTAACATCGTATACATATTCATTTAACATCGTATATATATTTACTTAACATCGCATATATATTTACTTGACATACTTTATATATTTACTTAACATCGTATATATATTTACTTAATATCGTATATATATTTATTTAACATAGTTAATTCTTTTGTTAGTTGTGTATAATAGTTGGATCAACTTAAAAAACTTACTGTTTTTCCCGTAGTACATTTGTATACGTCTCGACTTAATGAATAGGACAAATTGACAAAAAAGGTTTTCATCTTCTATACTGTATCTTCAGAGTCACAAACTCCGCAAAGATGTTCATTTCTAACAACATTTCGATAACGTCCGGTTTCAATATGCAGCGAATGTGTTGATAAATGTATCCTAGTCAAAGCAATTATTTTTCGCTTGAAATGACATTTCGAGGAGTTCTCTAATAACTCAAACATCTCTTGTCGTGCCAAAATCTCGTTGCCTACTAAGTTGCAGGGCCACAGATATATTTAGCTAGTTTTGATTTAACCACATTTCACCAAAAACCGAGTGAAAAAGGTTTATCTTTCACAAATGTTACCACATTAAAAACACTATTCCGTTTAGTCATATCCATGAGTTCCTCAAAAGCAGCTTTAAGAAAACAGTTTGTTTAGTATTTAATAGCTTAATCCAGTACGTAATCAAACGATAATGCTGGGTTTGTACAAATGGCAATCTACCCAAAATAGATCATAACATTATATGTGGATTTCTTGACACATAAAATCTTTTTACAAAACTCCAGGTGAACTTTCTCAACATCTATACTTTTGCACGAGCCCCATACTTCAGATGCGTAACACAGTATACTGGTAACATATGTGTCAAACAGTTTGACTTAAGTATGACAGTTTTAATTCATATTTTTACATTTTATATATAATGCAAATACTGCTTTTCGACCTTGCCCAGATAATTGCTTTTGTACAACATTGAATGTATAATTTGATTTAAAAGTTGTCCATTAGATAAAAAGTCTTAACCTTTTTTTATACAAAGCTTTCCAGATTAATAATAGTTTTCTTCGAATTCCTTATACTATAATTTCTAACGATCGACGGAGTCGAACGCCATCTTATAATCAACTAAGCAACAATATAAATGTTTACTAATATTCAACGATTTTATAATCGTGGTATGAAGCGCAAAAACTGAATCATCCGAACTAATGCCAAGGCAAAGACCGTACTGTGCATCAATATAGATGTCAACAGCTTCGCCATGCAACTCAGGAGACTTGTTCCTCGGTAATTATTAAGATCGCTTTTAGCACTTTTTTTTTTAAACCGGAACCATCACCGCTGTAGACCAATCATCAGGGAAACATACAGAGTTAAATACATTGTTAAAAACAGTGTGTAAAGCTTATTGTAAAGTATCACCAGCTTCAATAAAATATTCATTTAATAGGGTTCGATACCATGTGCCTGTTCACGTTTTAGCCGTTTTATAGCACTTTTAATTTTGTCCCTAGATATGTTGCGGTCAAGTTCATCAAACAAAAGGTGATAAAAGCGATCCTAATAATTACCGAGGAATAAGTCTCCTGAGTTGCATGGCGAAGCTGTTTACATCCACATCAACATCTACATCATCGTGATGCTGGTCATTATCAGACGGGTCCTGATTGGTGGCTTCATCCTTGAAGTTATTTAAAAAGTCTTCCAAAGATACATTTGAATTATTGGATTTTGCAATTGAAAATGTCGTGGATTGGTTTTCCGTAGGTGCTCCATCATATCTCCCTCGAACTTCCTATATTGTCTTACATTTCGCTTCAGCACGTTTACATTCTCGTTTCCGTCTCACTGATAGCCCATGATTTTCATAGCTTTTGTTTCTATTAAAAAATGTTCAGTGTAGAAAGGTAGCGTCCCCTCAAAGCATGTAACTGCCTGTCAAACCAGGGCTTATTTTCTTGTCGACCACGTGCATGATCGGACTCGTCTGATGACCTCGTCGCACTGGCACGTGATGACCCGCGTGACCTCGTAGTAAACGGTGATGCGTATACTAATTCAGAACTATAAATTATTGCAAGGTATATTAACTAGCACCTAGACATATTGAAGCCTGGGGTTATTTTTTTAAATTTTAATTAGAATAGAGTACGGACAAGAATATCCCGAAGTTTATTTTTTCAAACCCCCAAGCGGCGCGCAGCGCCGTCGGGGTTTGATCTGTAAACACTTTGTCCACTTCCGGTGCTTCCCCATGCGTGAAAGCCTTCTGGGAAATAGAGGCCGCATACGGTCTACAAAAATATGAAGGTAAACCTTACGGTATCGGTATTTAGTACAGTTTTCTAGTGAAATATCATGAATTCTCCATCTGATAAACACATAGGTTTAATGCAGTGAAGATAAACGAAATATGATATATTCACAAATAAAAAAGTCACTCTTAGTATTGTCCAATCTGAACGGTACATTATATTCTCTGCGTAGATTTTGCAGTTTCAAGTTTAGATGAAGTGACGGCAGACTAAGTGGTTGTGTTGTCAACATTTGCAGCATACATTATTGTTTTTACATATCAACACAATTAATATCATTTTTGTCTGGTAGTCTTACCAGATAATACTAGCAAACGGCAAAATTGCAATGAAAACCCATTCAAAATGGCGCTCTGTATTGTTGTCAAGCTTGACGTCGTTATAATTTGGCGTCAAAAACTAAGTTGCAAATTCCCGCGCTTTTCTGATGAAGCAATATTTTCGCCTCATGACGTGAAAAAATGTAAGAAATAGAAAATTTCATGGTTTTCCCGTTCAATACGATATATTAATTTCATTTGTGAAAACGAATGTGATAACAGCCAAAAAACCAACGTTGTGGCAAAATGTATCTTCTCCTCGAGAAGTAACAACTATTATTCAAAGGGGCGGGGGCTACGATTGACGCTTTAACCTAGAGGACGCTACCGTTTTACCCAAAATAGTCAAATAGGTACATTGTCAAAAGAAATATTTGCAAAAATCGCTGCAGTTTTGACCAAAAAGTATAAAAGATATTTTTATGTAAATCATCTTCATGTCCCGGCTTCTCTCTCTCAGAAGTTGGCGTTATTTAAGGAATGATTTTTATTTTTTCAACATTTATGAGGTCATAACAACAATGGGTTTATGGACATATTGAATGAATCGCGTTAGCGATTCATGTAAAATATGTCCAAAAACCCATTGTTGTTATGACCTCATAAATGTTGAAAAAATAAATATCATTCCTTATATTTACATTGACGAATCCTTTCAGTGGATCGATATAACAACGAATAAAACAAATAAACAGGGTTTGTTCCTGCTTATACACGGGTGCAACGCAGTGGCGAGAACAGTGTTTTTTCGCGGGGAAATGTGACACTATCGTGAGAGATCTTAGCAACCGTCAACAACAATAACACAACAAAATGTAGTTCCATATTCAATGTTTATTTGTAGCACAGGACACGTGAATACGTGGATATTTCACAAAGCACAGTTCAATAATATTTTAAGATGTAAGAATTAAGCATCTAGGTCGGTCGTTCCGAGTGAGTAGTTTTTGTAGTGTATTACTACGCAGTGTGATCAGGTTACTATCAGTTCCCACGTGCTGAGATTCTATGAACACCTGTGTTATGCATTTATGAATGTAATTTTTGTCAATGGGTCTAAGCATACAGAATGTTATTATTTAAGGAATGATTTTTATTTTTTCAACATTTATGAGGTCATAACAACAATGGGTTTATGGACATATTGAATGAATCGCGTTAGCGATTCATGTAAAATATGTCCAAAAACCCATTGTTGTTATGACCTCATAAATGTTGAAAAAATAAATATCATTCCTTATATTTACATTGACGAATCCTTTCAGTGGATCGATATAACAACGAATAAAACAAATAAACAGGGTTTGTTCCTGCTTATACACGGGTGCAACGCAGTGGCGAGAACAGTGTTTTTTCGCGGGGAAATGTGACACTATCGTGAGAGATCTTAGCAACCGTCAACAACAATAACACAACAAAATGTAGTTCCATATTCAATGTTTATTTGTAGCACAGGACACGTGAATACGTGGATATTTCACAAAGCACAGTTCAATAATATTTTAAGATGTAAGAATTAAGCATCTAGGTCGGTCGTTCCGAGTGAGTAGTTTTTGTAGTGTATTACTACGCAGTGTGATCAGGTTACTATCAGTTCCCACGTGCTGAGATTCTATGAACACCTGTGTTATGCATTTATGAATGTAATTTTTGTCAATGGGTCTAAGCATACAGAATGTTATTATTTAAGGAATGATTTTTATTTTTTCAACATTTATGAGGTCATAACAACAATGGGTTTATGGACATATTGAATGAATCGCGTTAGCGATTCATGTAAAATATGTCCAAAAACCCATTGTTGTTATGACCTCATAAATGTTGAAAAAATAAATATCATTCCTTATATTTACATTGACGAATCCTTTCAGTGGATCGATATAACAACGAATAAAACAAATAAACAGGGTTTGTTCCTGCTTATACACGGGTGCAACGCAGTGGCGAGAACAGTGTTTTTTCGCGGGGAAATGTGACACTATCGTGAGAGATCTTAGCAACCGTCAACAACAATAACACAACAAAATGTAGTTCCATATTCAATGTTTATTTGTAGCACAGGACACGTGAATACGTGGATATTTCACAAAGCACAGTTCAATAATATTTTAAGATGTAAGAATTAAGCATCTAGTTCGGTCGTTCCGAGTGAGTAGTTTTTGTAGTGTATTACTACGCAGTGTGATCAGGTTACTATCAGTTCCCACGTGCTGAGATTCTATGAACACCTGTGTTATGCATTTATGAATGTAATTTTTGTCAATGGGTCTAAGCATACAGAATGTAAATATTAACAAATAGTTGACATTTAACGTTAGGCCTAATCGTGCAGTTGAAACTGTACATTTGCGTTCTGTGGGACAATTATTAAGTGACAAAAGTGCAAAATGTAAGGATATTGAGCGTGAACTGAATATTCTGAACGACAAAATAATGCCATTAACAATATATATAATTATAAATAAATAGATTCAAGTATGCAGGATCTGTTCCCTCGCGTTTGATGGACTGTCAGTAAGTCGTTTTCATAAAAAAAAGTTTGGTGTCCAGCAGCATTGCTGCATTTTCTTTTTATATCAGAATGTGAATCTTTACCTATTTGTTAATATATAATGTAAGACGAATACTGACACTTGATAGAATATTTTGAACAGTATATACATTATTTAAAGGCGATTCTAGACGCTCATGTACATTGTATGTATATTTATATATATGTTTATGTCATAAAATTTTGAAAATATAATAAAAAAATAAATTAAAAAAAAAACGGTGATAGTTTGTAAGAATTTATGTATGAAATTGAATACACTGTAGTTTATGGCCTCTTGTGTAGATTCTCAATCAATAGTTGCCACCTGATTAATATTGTCGATATTTTCTCTAATAACAACTAAACATTGTTATTTACAACTTTCGTTCCATTGATATGTAGGTCTACTTCTTACACCAGTTGACTCGCCGTTGACCGAAGCCCAAAAAAAACTCCGGATCCGCCACTGAAACTACATACAATACCAGTCTTAATATATAAGAAAAGTACAGGATGCACTTTAAGATAATCAATCATACTCATGCCATTTGTACCATTAGATGTAAAATCATTTGAAAAAATATTTAAGCCTCCTCTGCCATCTAGGATCCTCAGACCTGTAGTCTTGCACAAGTTCAATAATCTCGTACCATATTAATTCAGGACATTGTTTGGGTTAATACGTTTGGCAAAACTCACATAATTTTCATAATTGAAAAAAATGGGAACGTGTTGCTGCCAATTTTTAACTTAATCATCGTTTTAAATGAAATCATCATCATTTCGAGTCCTACCTTCAACATCTCTAGTCAGAGTTACAGCACCTGTTATAATAGGTTCTATGTAAAGAAACTGTTATCTGTATGAAATCATGATACTTTATTTCCACCAACATTGGAAATGTATTGTTTATCTTTTTTAAAGACATTTTTTGTATTATCAACTTCACTTCAACCAATTCATAGTTCAATACCATTGTGTCATCAACTCTTGTCCTCTCCAGAGACGGATAAAAGCGTGTTGTAAAGCGGCAATTCAAATCACCTACAATTAAACATTGTACCGTAAGTTTTGTAAACTATTTTGCCATAACGTCGACAATACAAAAATGGTTTCCTTACGGGAAGTTCTTTCGACTACGACTCCTTGTAAACTGTTTACCGCGAGGTGAAATACAGTGCGAGGAGTCTAATGTAAAGTGCCTTGGAAAACATTCAACTTCAGATTTTAGTACATTTTGTCCGTACTAACAGATCGGAAAAAATATCTCAGACTGTTGTGTGTAGAAGCATTGAGTGAAAGTACGTGTTGTGTATTGAAGTTAACATGTTTAAATATCTGTTTATATATAATGAAATAGAGTGAGACCATGTATAGTTTAGACATTTTTGTCCCCTAACAAGAAAAAAATGAAGACCCCCTATTTAATCGTTCTTATCACTGTTTCCTATATGTTTAATACATCCCGTATCCCAATTCACAAATTAAATCCTTGTTCGTTTTATATGTTAACCAATATTGTCCGGTGAAAAATGATACATTTCAAAGAGATTTACATATTCCATTTGCGTAGTTTTTGTATAAATATGGTTTTTTTTGTTGTTTTTTAAAAGGCCCAAATCCTACATATGACATGAACTACTTTGCAATTCCTATTGTATGCATGACAGTCATTTTCACTCATTTTTTCATACAAGTAAAAAAAATATTTATTCGATTTTCATGTTCTATTATTAACATTTTTTCCATGGTGTACAATCTTATCTTTGTTAATAAATTATTGAACTACATACATTTTAAACATTTAATCTAAAAAAATTGAACGTCGTAGGTTGTGTTTAAGAGGTTAAGAAGCGATTAGTGTCGGAGCACCCTACAGAATAGGAAATCGTCTTTCGTGTCCTTTACTTGAGGTCAGACAAGCGACCAAATGAATTCTTCTGCCCACATTGCATATTTGTGATCCGTTTTCCCCGCCTTTCTGGGCTTTTTCTTTCGTTTCCCAGCGCTTTATTTGTCAATCGTTCGCTTGGCTGTTGAAGACTCGCCCAGGGGAGGGAAGTTATGGATCTAATCCTCTCGCCGATAGTCATTAAACCGTCACTTACCGATGGCTCTCTGTTTGTTGAGCAGTTTAGTATATGAATGAAGCATAATTTTGTACATCGCATATACATAAAGTACCTATAAATGGACAGTATACTTGTTATTTTTTAAATTATTAATAAATTTATAAAATACAAGATAAATAAATTATCGTAAGATGGACAGCTCTTGTATAATTACTTTACCAAAGTGTGCCGTGACTATCGGAAAACAGATGAGGTGACAACATTTTCTTAGCATTATATCAACCGGGGCTCAATAAAGAATATGTTAATTATGAAAACAAAAAACAGGCATACAATTTGTATAGTGGTGTAGTCAGGGGATCTGGAACCAAGTCGTAATACCTGAAGAATGGAACAAAGGAACAATTATAAAAATATCAAAAAAAGGAGCGCTCAACGACTGTAACAATTGGCGTGGTATTACACTCATTTCCATTCCAAGTAAGATAGTGGCAAAAATAATCATTAAAAGAATAGCGAAGGCAGTTGATGATAGCTTACGTGAAGTGCAAGCAGTCTTTATTCCAGGAAGAGGTTGTGTCGATCAAATTTTTACACTATGTAACATTATCGAACAATGCACAGAATGGCAAAGGCAACTGCACATCATCATTCAAGAAAACACCAATCGCCTTCAATAATATGCTGGATAAAGTTATGACATCAAACATCACCAATCCAACACTAGTCATAATAAACGGACAACCTCTCCCGACAACAGACACTTTCACTTACCTAGGCAGCAAAGTTAGCAGAGATGGAGGCGCCGGCAAAGACATAAAACAGAGACTTTCGAAAGTCAGAGCAGCATTCAGCAACTTGCAACCAGTATAGAGATCCGGACGATACACCATACGGACTAAACTGAAATTATACAACAGCTGCATACTTCCAATCCTTCTGTATGGTTCAGAATGTTGGAGAATGACAGAGCTAGACCATTTAAAGCTGTCAACATTCCATACAAAGAACTTGAGAAGGATCCTTAAAATATTCTGGCCACAAAATATCTCAATCCTGGACCATCTCAACAGGTGTAACAAAAAGGACATGTCGGCTATCCTTAGAGATAGACGTTGGAAATGGATTGGTCATGTTCTTCGAAAGGACCCTACCAACATCACTAAAACAGCTCTTTTTTGGATACCTGAGGGAAAACGAAAACGAGAAGACCCAAGATAACGTGGAGAAGAACAGTCAATGCCGAGCTAGACGAATTACAACAGACATGGGGATCAATACAGAAGCTAGCAAACGAAAGACAGTTGTTGGGAATTTCGTTGCTGCCCCACACGCCACTGGGCGTAATGGGCAGTAAGTTAGTAAGTAGTCAGGGGATAGACACAATAATATGTGTAAACCTGGAGATAAACAAGTACTCATATGTAATCAATCAGAGTGAGAGAAAAACACAATAACTTAAGGTTGGAATCTATCTACCGTTATAACCAACTTGATTCCTTATACTTTCCTAGATTACACAGCTCTTTTCTGTTACGTACATATATCAGCTGGACAAGTTTATATGAAGATGAACGGCTCCAGTAATACTTTTTAATGATTTTTTTACGAATATCAACATAGAATGGACAAATAAGAACAAAGTGGAACTCGTCCTCTACCTAGTTTTGATTACAATAACGACATAACCTATTCGCCCTGGAATATTACGATACCGACCTTCTTCTACATATAACCGATGCGATGAAAGTCGTGATTTCTAAATAAGTTTAAGATACGCACCTGGACTAGACTTTGTTAGATAAAATTGTAGCGTAAAACTATCTATCAGGAATTTATACCAATAACATTTTGATGATCTTTCAATAAATTAATTCCTTGTTTGAATACAATTATCTGGCAAACGCTGCTTGAAACAATGTAAAAATACCCTTTCATTATCAACATAATGAGTTTATAGACATTACCAAAACCAGAAGACAATAATAATATTCTAACTTGACAGCGCCAATTACAGTTTCTGTGAGTACGTTTATCCATATTTTCATAAACTGACCTAAGAACACAATTGTCGCATTTTTAAATGAGTTTCAACCTATATTTGATTATTCGACACTTCCTGATGATATGCAAAGTCAGACGTCCTAATTCCGAATATACCATAAAAGATGGCGTACTGTTTTTTACATTAAGAATTCTTCTTAAAAAATCAACATGCACTTTTTCCACTTTGTCCGCAACATTGAAACCCCATGTTTCGTAACCATAATTAAGAGTGGAGGAAACATAGACATCAAAAACATTAAGTTTAGTTTTTACATTGAGGGACAAATTGTTACAAATTGTTAACATATTCTATATACATTTACGATCTTGTTCAGACAGCAATAGTAACATGAGTTTTTGTAAACTTACCAATAAGCTGAGCAGTACACCAAGGTAATTAAATCTATCTACAATTTGTAATCTTGAAATCGACAGCTCGTAATCTTCCGCCATTACGAAATGCATCATGTTTTGTCTTCTACATATTGACTGTTAATTGCCATTTGTCGCTATATTATTTTTCAAAATATTTAATAATTTTCCTCTGATTCTATTATGAAAAAGTTTCAAAAATAATTTACTTCTATTCACACTATCGAAGGCCTTACGATAGTCAACAAAACAGCGGTAAAGTTTAATTCATTGGTTCCAAAACCAGGTTTAAATCCGAATAGGGCATCGGAGACGATGTTGTACTCATTAGACCAATCTAGCAGTCTATTGTTTAAAATGCTAGTTAATAATTTTGATGAACAACTTACCAATGTGATTCCTCTATAATTGTTTGTATCATTGGCATCACCTTTTTTGAACAAAGGGAAAATGATACCCTTTAACCAAATTGAAAGAAAGACGTCCATATCAAAAATAACATTAAATAGTTTAACAAGGAACTGCTCGTTGATACTAAAGGGTTTTCCATTAATCTTCCAAGATAAATGCAGCACATGAGCGAGGTCATTATCGAAGATGAAACGTGCAACTATTGGCCTCGGCTTACCGGTATAATTTTTCCAAAACGACGCACAATACCTAATTCGATGTGGTAATCAATATCTAGCTCGAAATGGAGAAAGTCTCTGAACTTGTGCTCGGTATCCCCATCTTTAACCTCACCGAGAAGCCCGTGGAATATAAGATTACTGTTAAACCCATAGTCAGTATAATGTGACCAGGTAGGAAGTCATTCCACCGTGTCAAGGTAATGGAGATTTTATGAGATACTTCTTAGGTGACCATTCATCTGTGGATAACGTGTTTCTATGACCTACATCACTGCATACAGTATACATTTTTTAACTGTAATTAATAGTAGATGCAATACAGTAGTTTTTGCATATGAGATTTACGTATCATTTCCTATTTGAAATTTTACCTATCGTCTTATTACAACAATGTCAATGATTACCTGATAATAGTGAGTAAACTGAATTAGTACAACCGTATGTTGAAATATAAATATCAGATTTGTGAGCCAAAAACAGGAATCATTAGGAGCGTTCGGTTCGCGTAATCAACTTTATTTTACTTGAACGTGAGCTTAATGATGGCGCGATGATTTTGGTTCAACATTATTTCTCATTTTGCCGATTAGAAAGGGTTTGAAAAAAAATTATAATGCAGATAGCAATTTCAACTCTTGGGAAAAGATTGTTTAGTTGGCAAACTTGTTTAGGTTGGTTGTTAATTTTTGTCTTACAATACATCAAACGACAGTGATGGGTTCTTACAATCGTAGCAGTATTATTTCAGCGTGTTCGATCATATTTAAGACAATTATTTTGAACTTATGTACCGCAGATCAAATTTTAAGACGGTTTAGGTAGATTTTATCTCTCCCGTTATTATCTTACATTTGTATCAGCTTACCACACGTAATCTTCATTAGTTATAAATTGAATTGAATTCCTGAAAAGATAAACATGTTTTAGTTTTGTCGTATAAAGAGAAAATAACAAATGTGATGGCGTCGTATACATGTACCACTGTGTTTGGCACGGTATATCTATATTCTAACTAATAATAGGCTGATGTTGCTCCTATATTATAGCGCAGTGTTGTGTTTTATGCAATTTAATCCTTTTTGCATTTTTGTTCTATCACGAACTGAATATTTTTCATAAATTGTAAACCAAAAACTTAAACTATGAATCGAACTTGTTTAGATGAGGAATAACAATAATGTACAGTGTACTTTGTGCATATACCGTGTCCCCCCCCCCCCCCCCCCCAAAAAAAAAAAAAAAAAAACGAAAACCACCCCCCCAACAAAACAAACAACAACACCAAAAGAACTAAGTATTGCTTAATTATAGGCATCATGTATTTGCGTCAATCATCCTAGGGCCAACGGTTCCCCCTGTGCTTTAACATTATGAGATACTGGGTTTAAGTAATGTGAAACAAAACGGTAAGCGGAAACTAATATAAAGCATTCTTATAGACTTATTTCCCTTTGACCAAGTGAGGTGGTCGATGGCGAGTGATCATTTCAGACATAACTCTATGTATATATTGTATTTGTATAATGCGTAATGGTTAAATAAAATATATCAATGTTTATTCTGTGTTTATTTTCTGTTGTGTTGGCAACATTTGCATGTAACAACGAAATCATTCACCAAGATCATATTTCCAGTTAAGTCTCTATCCTTCTTATATACATCCCTCCTTATGTACAGTAAATAGTTGTAGTGGTTAGTATAAGGTCACATAAAAAGAGAGTTCTCTATTAGACATCATATTCCTGTTCCAATAAATAACAATTAAACATTTATACTGTCTATTAAAAGTGGTATGTTTTGTGATTCAGTATCAACGTTCTATTGATCACAGAGAATTGAAATAACGTCACGCTACCACAACTTGAACAATTTTGACCTTTTTTTCATTGATATTTACATTCAGACCTTGTATCTAGAATGTTTCTTCGATTCTTGACAAAGACTTACTATGGTTGTTCATTTTCAGAAAAAAATATCAATTCTTAGAAAATGTTTTTGAAAATAGAACGCTAAACTCGCAGTGACATTTCGTTTGTTTTTCGGCCGTGATTAGTACCCAAATTGGTACACCATATCACAGGCTATGACAAAAATGTATTGCTCTTATAAATACCATACTTAACTACAATTGTATATATACATTTTGATATTTGATATCCAGTAATAAGGACAAGAAATCAACATTTAAACATGCTTATCTGTAACTAACCTCTTCAAAATCCGGGAAAATTTCGTCGACGTACATCGTTTTTACTGGTGTTCTGATATGTTTACTTTGAAGACTCTTACAATGTTCCTGAAAACAAAACTATTAGTCGAAATGCTGATACCTAACTCCTATGTTATACTGTCAAAGGACAAT
This sequence comes from Mizuhopecten yessoensis, assembly GCF_002113885.1. Taxonomy (NCBI): domain Eukaryota; kingdom Metazoa; phylum Mollusca; class Bivalvia; order Pectinida; family Pectinidae; genus Mizuhopecten; species Mizuhopecten yessoensis. The sequence goes on along the minus strand of NW_018408787.1, from coordinate 1,311,588 downwards.
GCTCAAATTTAATTTCAAAGTACTATTCGAACCATTTTCTAAACGTGTACCAATTTGGGTAGTGTACCATTTGTGATAGCGTGACGTTACATCATAGATTGTTATCATTTTATACAATGTACTGTGTCTGTTTACAATTTACAGCATCTAAAAAAGATTTATCCAAATTCAAATTATTGTTTTCAAAAAGGATTGTCAAAACGCACGAGTTTTAGTAACCGGTTACTCGAAAAATCTTCTGACCAAGTAACCGGTTAAACGGTCCGTTTGGTTATCAAACAATAAAAAAAACTTAAAATAGATAATTGTCATAATTAATATATACAATAGTTTTATCACGCGTGTCCTGCTCTCAACAACTAATCGCAGGAAATACATACAAGTTGACTTTTACTCCATGGTTTGTGCGGTAAAATTGTTCTTAAGGAACACAATGCACCTCTTTTAAGATTTCATCGAAATCAGAGATTTATGTACTATATGTAATGATATTTAACGTTTCCTAATTAAAACGGGATCTACCTCGTAAAGTACATGCACCTCATATGCCAATAAACGGTGTAGCCTCTGAACAAAATTGCTAACAGATAAACACTAAATTATAAATAATGTATAAAATGGACATTTGTTGCGGCAAGTCAAAAATAGTGTATTCATGAAGTTTATTTCAATGCATTATTTGTTTTGATTTGACGGGAACAGCAGACGCGTCCTGTGTTAAACAAAACAAGAACTATTCATTGGCTAACAACAGGTCGAACTGTTCTGCATTTACATCAGTGTTAGAATTGGTAGAAATTCCAATTGTATATTTTTTATTTATTTTTTGCCTTGGTTTTTAATTGACAAAGGACCAGATTGTTTTCTTTGGTTTGGTTTGGTTAAGTACTGTTTAACGTTCTATTAACATCTATGGTCATTTCAGGACGGCCTCCTCTGTGTGCAAGATGCATGCATGTAGTATATGCATGTGTGTTATAGGAGGCTGCAATATGTTCGTGTTTGTCTCCTTGGGATAGCGCGGAACTGATGCCGACTTTATTGTGCTACCTCACTGAAACATACTGCCGAAGACACCTAGCAGGACACCCAAACCGGTCACATTATACTGATAACGGCCGAACCAGTCGTCCCACTCCTAATTTGCTGAGCGTTAAGCAGGAGTAGAAACTACCATTTTTACAGACTCTGGTGTGTCTCGGCCAGGGGACAGAACCGAAAGCCTTCCTCACATGGGCGAACGCTCAACTTAAGGCCAAAAGGGACTCAAAGGATCAGATTATCTAAACGATTTGACGATTAACTTGTTTGCACTGTTGTTATTACATCTCTGTTTAAAAAAAATGTATATAAACGCTTTTTATCAGATATGTACACCCATTCTCGTATAATCTAGCGATAAGACATTATCATATACACTTCTTCTGTTTTACATCAATTATGAAACAAGATTTGCCAGCTTCTATTAATTATACTTGTTGGACTGGAAAGAAGCGCACAGATAGTTTTAATGCATGATATAAATGACAACATTTGGAATATAAAAATAATATATACAATATAGATTAGATTCACAGGTAATATATAGTACACAATGTAATATTTTTGAAGTTTACAACGTTAATACACCATATATCAACGGATACCGTTTGGTTGTAAATAATGTCAGACAACAAGCACAGGATGTAGAGGAGAAAAAAAAAGTTTAGCAATCTGACAAAAAGAAATCTTAAGTAAATTCGTTCGAAAACTCTATTGAGTTGACTGTTACAATATTGTAGGGATATTTCGCCAGCAATGGGCGATCTTCATATGTTGAACGCCAAGTGTTGACGGCTATCTGAACTATTTACAATAGCTGGCACCAACACCATAACATGTATCGCAGCATCCAGAAAATCCTAATTCATAGAAAGCAAATCAACTGTAACATGTACCTACTAAAATCATAAAATAGCTCATACAACTGCCCTGTCTTACAGGAGGCGGATTAGTATAAAATGTACAATCGTCTAATACCATTTGAAATCCATTAAGTCACATTATATTTAGACTTGATTATAGTATATCCAAATCTGCCGTACCAAATAGCGTAAGTGTGGCGAAGTTTTTTTCCTACATTTCTTTAAAAGGTTCACACAGAACCATTATTTTGTATATTGTGTGGTTTTTAGAACATTCCTCTTTCCAAAAACAGCAATTTTGGTGAGCGTTAGTGAAAAAGAAAAGACGTTATTCTCAGACTCAAAATTATGTTATTAACTTGTGTGATATTTGAATTATTTTGCCGTTTGGACGCTCCGTGGAAAGATTAAACAATTATCTTATAATCAAACGTAATTCACGTTTACAAATACATTGCAGGTAGGTTTGTAGTGGTACGTTTTACACCACGGAAATATGTACGGACAGTTAGGTATCCCGGTCTTGTGGACGTAACACCTCTAAAATACTTCCGATACATCCTCATCACGAGATGGTAGGGACGTTAAACCTCAAATATTATTAAAATTAATCTCACCATTGGTTAAGACAAAAAGATTCAGACTAATTCCGTCGTATCTAAAAACGATATTGTAGGGACGAAACGACCCATACATCCTTCGTTGGTATCTAACTTAAGATATTTGTTGGGACCAAACACGTCAAACATACGTTTGGTGTAAACTAAGCAAGACATTGTAAAAAATTGAAATCACCTTTTAGTTTCCGGATTGAATCTTTTATTTTGATTATTTACTTTTATTAACTTCCTTTTCGTTTTAAATGTGAATCAATACACTATATATAATATGCTTAAATTATGGCGATAATGGATAATATGGTACATGTAACTTGAATTATCACATGATGTTGTATTTCTGGTACATTACGATATATAACTTAACTTATAACATGATGTTGTATTTCTAGTGCATTTTGATATATATATGTAACTTAACTTATAACATGATATTGTATTTCTGGTACATTTTGATATATTGCTTGAATTATAAGATGATGTTGTATTTCTAGTACATTATGATATATTACTTATATTGTGACTTGATATTGTATTTCTAGTTCATTATGATGTATACATGTAACTTAAATTATAACATGATATTGTATTTCTAGTACATTATGATATATAACTTGAGTTATAACATGATATTGTATTTCTAGTGCATTATGATACTGTATATACATGTAACTTAACTTATAGCATGATAATGATTTCTAGTACATTATGATATATTACTTAAATTATAACATGATATTGTATTTCTAGTACATTATGATACTGTATATAAAAAAAAAACTCTGCTTTCTCTAAAGAATGATGTTGTGTTGACGAAATGATCCAAGCATACTTCCAAAGTATCAAACTGCGGACGTTTGCGGGAACGTCACATAAACAAAAGCCTTACACTTTCGGATTAACTTAATAATATAACAGGCCCTTGGTGGTGTTTATTTGACGATATAAAATGATATGTTAGAATTTATTGGTGAACGAAAAATTTTTTATTTGTAAAGAATTATCAGAAATAGATATATTCATTATTGTTTAATTTACAAATAAATGTATGTTTGACTTTTTACAGCCTATGATGTATCAGCAATATAACTACGACAATCATGGAGACCACCGGAAGTCCAAGCGTCGTCAATATCCGCCCAATCACGTTCTTCCCCTCCGCATGACAGAGGAGGACGTCGGAACAACATGTTACTCTCTTTGACGGCTGTATTTATGATGGCAATTGTCGTAGTAATCCCTCTGTCGGTCATCTACATCTTTAGAGAAAGTAATTGGGAATACTTCGGTGTAGAAATTCCTCATGGAAAATTATATATAATAATTGATTTTCTGATCATTGTTTTAGATAATTTCATAATGCGTATACTATATATTTAAAAGAGAACGAAATATTATGATTATAGTGCGCCAATTTTAGGCGTAATTATTTGAGGTATGGTTAAATGAGATCATTGATATTACGACACAAGTAAATGATAGCATTAGCATTTAAAGACATTAGTTGATTATAATATTAACACAGTATTTGCTAGTAAAAAACACCAGTCAATGAGAACAACTAGACATTAAACTGTTGACATGAAGACCACATGTAGTCTATCTATAAGCTAAAAGTGTTCTGACTTTTTTTCTTTCCGTGTTTTCTTGTTGAAGGTAGGGCAAACACAAAATGGCGTTCTTTTGAGGGGACACTATGATATTTGTGTATCGTATAGTACGCCCATAATGCCATATCGCTGTAATGTGATGTTGAACTGTATTTCATAGCTGATTTATTTCAAAAGACATACATACGTGTATAATTGTTTTCTATTTATATTATTGCAGGAAAATCAAATACCATAGGTGAGTCAATTAATGTATTTGCCTTCGAATAAACTCAATAGAATATAGCAATTTGCTTGTAAAGATACGACCCTAACAATATGATTTCGGTTAGGTATCGATAAGTTGTCTTGTGCTTAGTTTGTTAGTTGTTTTCCTTGGTTTGCTTACTTTTTTCATACTTTATTTTGTTAGTTTAATCAGGAAAGTAACCTTGGAATTCAAGCTATCTTACCAGTTTCAAAACGGCATGGAGCATGATTATTCTGCTGTGTTCAAGTCGACGGCAACAGAACTTTGTACAGAGGTAGCATTACTTACACATAACAGCAATGCACAATTACAATGTACATCTCCTATTAAATATATATATACAGAGGTAGTGTTAAATTCAATGTTACAATAATGTACCATTATAATATACATCTCCTTTTTAGTTTATACAGAGGTAGTGTTAATTACAATGTTACAATAACGTACCATTATAATATACATCTCCTTTTAAATATATATAGACGTAGTGTTAATTACAATGTTACAATAACGTACCATTATAATATACATCTCCTTGTTATAATGTTACAATAACGTACCATTATAATATACATCTCCTTTTTAATATATACAGAGGTAGTGTTAATTACAATGTTACAATAACGTACCATTATAATATGCATCTCCTTTTAAATGTATGCAGACATAGTGTTAATTACAATGTTACAATAACGTACCATTATAATATACATCTCCTTTCAAATGTATACAGACGTAGTGTTTGTTACAATGTTACAGCGATGTACAATCTAAATTTACACTTCCTATTTAATATATACATGAAATACACGAACACAAATATTATGGTGATTCATAAATGTCCTGTAATAAAATATTTACCTAAACCTACATTATATATGATTTTTGTTATTTTTGTAGATGGAAAAGGCCATCACCGCTGATAGAAACTTCCGCATGATACACATCATGAACGTCATAAATATATTTTTGTAACAATGATAGAAAATATTCAAAAATGTGTTGTGAGTGAAAGAGAAAAGTTTACATTGTTCCATTATTTAAGAATGGATAACTTTCTACAAATGTCACTGATTCGACAATACAATATTAAACACAATTATCGTCTGTATTGATATTTCCAGACTGACTTTGTTGACAAAAGACGTTCAGTGAAGGAAAACTACAAGAAGATTACAACATAATTCAAAGATAGCTTTGCGAGTGTTGTGTTATATAAGCCTGTTTAAGGCTGTCGTGTCAGACAACACTGTCCATATAGCGTTGGAGAATCCCTGAAGATACATTAGTGTATAAATCCATTGAATGCTATCATAAACGTTAAGAATATTCATTTGAGATCCAGTTATAACATGAAAATAGATTATTTCGTTTGCATACTACACATATTATCAGAAAAAAAGTAACTGTGCATAGGTTTAACGTTACATGAAACAATTACACCAAAACGTTCAGTAACAACTTATTTCAAAACAAACTGAGCCTTGATTTTACTTGTTTCTTTATCTTTTACTAGACAGGGAGGTGTCCAAGCGACATCGTGACGGAGATAGACTTACTAGTGTCCATTGTCGATTCTTGAACGAGCACGATATCGTGACTCCAATCGTGGACACTCTCCCCTTGGTCGCTGAAGAACTCTCTGACAGCGGTTTATGCGACATAGACACATACGAGATCACCGGTGTCGTATTTACAGATGTGATGAATTGCAAATACAACATAGAATAGATGATGTAGTTAAAATTGATTTTTTCTCATGGGTAATTTTTATTTTATTTTAAAATGTCTATTTCGTAAAACTTGTCATATCAAAATAGCTTTAGGCTTTGATTTGTTCTATTTATATATGGTTCGAAATATAATGTATTTGCCATTCGTTTCTCAGTGTCAAAAAGGCCAATTTTATAAACGTAAAGCGGCTACCATTAGCATTCTTGTCTATGTATAAAAGACAAAATATGATATTAAATAAGATAGGGTAAACGTAAGCTATAAGCGTCGTCTGGTCAAATAGTTTTTTCTTTTCTTTTTGATACTTTGAAAGAAATAGCTAAAAGTCATTGGTTCAAAAATACCAAACTTTGTACAAATAGGTTTCTGATGAACAAAACACTATACCTACGAAAAGTAAGACTATCCTAATAATTTTGAAATAGAGACTTTCACATTCGATTTGAGGATTGATTCGGTATTCTTTATCTTTATAATAATTTAAGTTGTTGTGTTCAAATCAAAGCATATACAAATTAAATAACTTCCTGTCTTCCGTTCTTTATCAGATACTCTGCTGCCTGCGATGGTAAATATAGAATAAGGAATATTAATGCGCGTTTACTTAATTATGTCACATACATCGTTGTATTCACTGTGTATTGCGCTATCACAGTTCGCACATATATAAGTATACATACATGTCTCAATTTTACTAATTTCCCACCCAGCAAGCAGATACAATAACTAATGATGACGATCAATGTGCAGTGATACTTATGGCGTTCTGTGTTGTCTCCGTATTATAGTTCCTGCAGGTAGGGCGTAATAATAGTACCTGCTGCCCCCATTGCATGATCGTAAGAGGCGAATGAAATTGGGATCTTATATTTTCTCTTTTATCTATACCCCACCCCCCTTAATGTCTCCCCTGACAATGCCTCACTTTTGACCTTAAGTTGAGAGTTCGCCCCTATGAGGAAGGCTTTTGGTTCTGTTCCCTGGCCGAAACAAACAAAATTCTGTAAAAATGGTAGTTTCTATTCCTGCTTAACGCTCAGCAATTTAGGAGTAGGACGACTGGGTCGCCCGTTGTCTGGTTTGATGTGACCGGGTGGGGTGTCCTGCTGGGTGTCTTTGGCAGTATGTTTCAGTGAGGTAGCACTATAAAGTCGGCATCAGTTCTTCGCTATCACAAGGAGACAAACACGAACATATCGCAGCCTCCCAAACCACACGCGCATACACTACAGGCATGCATCTTGCACACAGGGGAGGCCGTCCTTATATGATCATAGCTGTTGATAGGACCTTAAACAATACTAAACCAAACCAAACCAGTCTCCGTATTATAAAAAAAACGTTGACTTATGTTTGACGTTGGTACTGACATCGCCTTGTTCTTATTTTGTGTAACATAAAAATACATACTAGATATTAAGTAGGGCACTCTTCTGAAGTTGGGGTGTGAGGTGATGACGTGGCATCATTAGGATTCGATTTACATGGCCGATGTCTATGATGAAGCAGAAGACGCTTACCCTTCCGCATAACTTGGTCCTAATATCATTGTACTTTTTGAAGGGTTCGTGTAGATTTATTCTTTGTTCATATTTTGCCCTAATTTTGCAGAGTTATGATTTTGTTGACACTTCGATATCCTCTTGTTGTATGTTGATCACACTTCACAAGGTTCTGTGAACTCGAATTGAGCACAATTATTATCTAATACATTTTTTTGCTGAATGCACGTCTCAAACTGACGTTGTGTATCTTTAAGACGGTTTGGGAAGTTTAGGATCAAAACACTTTATCATCATGAAATATTTCATTAATTTTTTTACCGCGTCTGCCGCTATTGGGAGAAATGCACTTCAATTTGGAGGTGATACCCTTCAACCAATGCAAAGAATGAATTTTGTTTGAATGAATATCAGAGCGGGAGGACCATCAGTGCTGCCGTCGATACTATCTGTAGCATACGTAAGTCGGGGAACGAAAATAGCAGCAGGTTTACAGTTTGTCTCCTCGCATTCATTCCTGGTGGAAAACGGTGCACGAGCGGGCGCAAAGAAGGTGACAATTCTAATGACTGATGAAAAATCCACAGACGATTTCGGTTTAATCGCACCCACTGTAAAGTCCGAAGGCGTAGTCATAATCTGTGTGGGCATAGAGATCGGCATAGATACAGATCAGCTAAACGCTATCGCGTACAACACAGCCTACGTCGTCCAGGACAGTGAGGTCGACGTGGTCATCAACATAAAGAATATTATACAGATATCGTCTTGTGGTTTAAGTGTGAACGACAGAAGATGAGGGAGATGTAGATACGAATTATTTACGAGACTATTGTATTTTTAACTGTTTATGTAATATAATAAATATCCTAATTATATATATAAGACCACAGTGACCTGTCGTATTGAACTTCGATAACCATATAAGGTACAGGCGAATCCAAATCAATGTTGGAGTGTATGAAATTTGATATGCATCATTTTGGTCTGTCTTTATCTATATTACTGACGAATATTACGAAAACGTCCTTACGGTGGTGGCTAGTCAATCAAACCGCCTTACAGTAAAGGTACAGCGAGATATATAAAACGACTTGGATAAATTATAAGAAAAAGAATATCGTTCAGTCTTCAAAAAAGTAGATATCAGGAAAAGATAAGCTTACTACATTCGTTTATTCAGTGTCATCTGTTTAACAATATCTATGTTAGATTTTCCTACTAGCTAAAAATTTCGCTTGAACGAAATTTTAGTTTTCCAATAGATAACGTTTTCCTTTCTGATATGACTAATCACTTCGTTCAAAAATAGACCATTCCCTTCTTTTCCCTTTTATCGTTTTAGTCCAACAGTCTTGGTCTATTTTTCCATTGTATCATTTAGTACAATTTTGAAATGTGAATAATTTGGAAAGCTTAGTTCAATGAATTAAGGTTTTATTTATTAGGTATGAAATAAAATATTAACTTTGTAATGAAGTATGGTTAAAAATGCAGTTTACTATTTATGTTGGTTTTTTTTAAGATAGCTTAACCTTCGTGTCCTTTGCTTTACTTTCAAAAATATGCATAAAGGCACATTTACAACAATTCTGAAGTTTTTTTAACTTATGTAACTCACTCCTGTTTGCCCGAATGTGCACATGTATTCCAAGTACGAGACGTAAATCGGACTACCCTATAAAAACTTGCATTGGGTGGCCCGTTAGCTCTTCACGTACGAGCGGACATTGCTTCCCGGCTGACTTGGTGAAAACTGAGTGCGCCATACAACTACGCCATCCGACCACCCCCAGTATCCTTCAGCTTCGTAACAATCACTTATCATTTAGTTGTTTGCTTTTTGTAGTGTATTTTTATCCATTCCAAATATTTTCACAAGTTTTCTTGTACTCAGAAAAATCTCCTGCTTCTTAAAGTCCCCGTATAGCTCCCCGAAGGTACCGGCCCTGTCCCCATGGTATGACAGGTCAGAAGTCGAACCAATATTCCTTTCTTTATACTGTTGTTTCATTTATTGAATCAATAAAATTAGTTTCATTGATCTTATTGTCATTTATTATTTTGGACTTGGACGACAAAACTGTTTACTTTACTTCTCCCAGTAATAGACGTCTTTTGTCAACGTTTATGTGCCTAAATATGATAGGTGATGCATCATTTTGGTGGCAGCGATGGAATATTTGGTTGAAGCCGATGTTTAATATCAGCGTTTATTACGTCTTCAACAGTGAAATATCACTTAACTAACTTGAATATATACGAAATGTTCTATACATAGAGAATAGCAGCAAAGGGCAGAATTACGTCGAGTAACCAATTCACTTTGCCTTGTTGTCGAGCGTGACGTTTTAAGAATTGGTCCTTTGTTGATGCAGCTATATTTGAGTTGTGTTTCTTTCAAGAGCCCGATATACAGTCATACTCGTGAAATACATATGTAGTACTTAACGAGAAACAATTGAATATCCTCTATATATAGAAAACGAAGTAAGCCGTTTTTTTATTTTGAGTTTAACAAGGAAATTAATTAAATTGATATCAACGATGAAAACAATACATCAGATATGAATTATTTGTATATACTAGTCAGACACAATGGTTTTCTCTGATGTATAGTACACATACGTAGGCTTTAAAATAACAAGAGTTTTTAAATATAAGACACCACTTGATGTACAATGTATATCAACATATTATCAGATTAGTAAAAAAGTTATCAAGCATTTCCATATTCGCATTATTGATATTTGGAATCTTTCACTTTTTTGTTAATTAAAATACACATGTTTTAAACAATCTTAATACATATATAGAAATGCATTTGCAAACAAAACATTAATACTTATATGCGTTAGTTTGAAAAAAATAGATGAACTTTGAAAAAGTCAGCAGAAATATACACACTTATTCGTTAGGTTTTGATTATGTAATGTCACATCCTGCAGGCGTTTCAGATGTGACGGACCAGTCGTTTCTACGTTAGGTTTTGACGATGTACTGTCACATCCTGCAGGCGTTTTAGATGTGACGGACCAGTCGTTTCTACGTTGGAGACAAAATGATCTGATGATGATGAACCAGGTATAGCCAGTTTTCTCTCCTCAATCATAACATACCAGACACCTCCGCCGTTTAGAAATCCATAGGTTGCGGTCTATACGGTACACTAGACAATGCCCTTTGTATCGTGGTTTACTGGATAGAAGTGTCCTGAAAGCTCACACACTACGTAGTCATGGTTTCCTGTTCGACAGCCTCCAATCTACACTGAAGTAATTAAGTTATTAGGTATGCGTGTACAGTGGTTACATTGACTTAAGGTGTGTTCGCTGTATCTCAGGTCGGTGGTAACCCGCTGTATCTCAGGTCGGTGGTGACTTCAGGTTTTCGGGTATTTGACGGTTGACATCACGATTGCTGATACATATCGTCGAGGTCAAATTATCTAAGCTCTCCGATCCATTACATGAATTATCAAGCGAGATCGGATCACCATCTGGCTTGTTACATGTAGTTCAGGAGACACTAATCCTTGCTGTAGAACCGACTTTTCATGCGTTGTTTTAGTGTTTTTCTATTTTTCATTTTTTCCCTATTTTTCGTTCACGGTGTTGTGTTCCTCATCTATTTTGGATTTCTGGCTTTCTCGATGTGCAATTGTTCTTGTACCTTCTAGAATGCAAAGTTTCACCAACCATACCATAGCGTCCCCAACATAGATATAAAAAAATCAGCATATGTTTAATTAAAACTATATATATATCCAGGTTTCACTGGCATAAATAAAGAGCCATGACGTGTACAATATATCCGTTTCTTAGAAGAAGTTATTACGTGTAGGTTCGTTGACAGGAAGGGGCGTGACGATACGTTTGCTATTCTTCGTTTTCTGGTTCGACGTATTCGGGGAATTTCCTCCTTGTGCCATTTTCTGCATCATACAACAATGGCTGACCATGGTCGCGATAGCCACGCCCAAAGCTAGGGTTGCTATGACAGCGGTTCCGTACTTCAACGCTTTGTCCCATGCTGTAAAGAGAAAAGTTAGCAGGAGTGTAAATTTAAATATATGCACATATATTGACATGTGGGTATATTGGGGTGAATATGTTTACGTACTGCAGGAGTAGTGGTAGGGATTTTAGTTAAGAAAGTATCAAAAGTAATTGTTTTCTACAATCACGATATTGTTTTCTCAACAGCACGATTCTTTGCTCAGAACCAGTCTAACTTACGGAATGCGGTGATCAACCAACCGTCTTTTTGTTTTATCAAACTTACGTTTAACCAACTTCTGTGGAAAAAATATTCTCGATTTCATGTGGAAATACATCACGTAGTTGCAGCAATCAGAACAACATAATTCGTTTGACTAACACCAGAGGGGAAAATACACTCCATTCATGTGTTCTTACGTAGATAAAGTGGCAACATTAATTACTATTTACTATCATGCTTCAGACAGTTGTATAACAAGTAATAAGCTCTAGAACCCCTAAAGTAGTCTAGGTCCTAACAGCCGGCTAACAAAAAGCGAACATGGGTAGCTCAAAAGCATATACTTAACACATTAATGGCAGTAAATGATATATTTTCAGACGGCATTAAATCCTTATCGTGTATTGTAGTCCATGTGACTGTAGCCCCATTAACTAAATATATGTATCAATAAATTGTGTATAGGTGTATTCCAGCTATGTTTAAGTAACGGATCAGTTAGAATGTACAATATAATGGCCAAGGCTGGTCTGAATGGATGTTATCGGAAGTGTTCCATTTACATCCCTGTCACCAGTAGGCCTCTAGCTTTGTTTACCCACAACTCTAAAATTGTAGGCTATAACCGTTCGATCTTATTTTTTAGAATAATATGTAGACTAATACAGTATAAATAATGTTCCGAAAATGCCGTTTACGTGAATTTATACTGTTTCATTTACAAACATTATGTATGAACTTTGTTTTGCAAACCTACGAAATTTCCTAACAAGATCATCTAAATAAGTGTCACACTGGTATTATCAAACTTGATCCTCAATACCATTCCATACTCGCTTTCTAAAACGATATAATCTGAACTCAATAGTATATATTCACGATAAGGATAGTTCGATAGCATTGACCTGCTGGAGGAGTTCTACTGTAATAGAGGGTGTTCGTACTTACTGGAATCGTCCGTAGAGGCAGTGGTGGTTGTTGTCTAGAAAAAATAATACATTTAACAAGTAATTAATGCGTTAAATTGTAACAGATATCTGTTTTCGCATTATGACAAAACATAATGTATATAATACTGATAATATAGCTTAACCGACAATATGCCCGACTCCAATGTAAACAGGTTCTGGTTAAGTAGTGATGGGTTAGTTGCATTTTGGTAACTAGCTATACGTTGTTACAACTTTGCGGTAATGTCTGGCTTGCTTTCAAATTCTTTCCGACAGTAAATGCAATATCTACACAGTTTAATAGTTCTACTTACCATTTACAGTCGATATGAAGTGATTTCAATAAAATTTCAAATTGTGTGCATCCAACACCATGTAGGCTTTTATTTCAGCATATTTCATAATACTTTATTGCAATTCTTCTATCTTATCATGAAAGAAGCAAGTGCAATATTTGTAGTAGGAGGGTTTGTACAGGCTACTGGCTACAAATGAAACCCTGATTGATTGATTGATTGATTGACAGGTTTTGTGTCCGCTTCACTACCGAGTAGTTGGGTTATCCAGCAGACAAACAAAAACAAACCCCCTGATGAATGTCATTGACTTCAGTAGTGGTATATTTAGTGTCAACTTTAGTCAGTGGAAAATTATAGATATGGCAATACTTGATATGGCTGTATACACTATATGTTTGTATCCTTGTGGTGACCCTAGTCAATGTGAATTTGACATCATGAGATAATATGGACAGCAGCATTACAATGTACCTGTGTTATAAATAGACGATGAATTTCGATATAACTGGCCATTTTATCTAATGACTTCGATGTGACAAAAATATACTTACCTCACATCCGAGAGCAAACGAGACTTTGTTCAAGAGAGTTCCGTTGTACGCTGTTGGGGTCATGCACGTGATGTCACCGTCCAACGTCACACCTGTAACACATCATTAGTCACGTGAACAAGCTCATATAACGTCGCATATTAAAAAAAAATACTTATTTAGCAATGGAAAAATCTAAGTTTAAACTTCATCATTTTCTTTTTTAGTAAATGAGATTTTTATATGCACACACAACAACATGAATAGGTCACACAGTGATGTTTTGTCAAGCAGATTTTGCGTTTAGCTCTGGATTCATAACTTTAATACATGTACATAAGAATACTAGAAGTTCGACAGCCATATTTGTTATGCAAATGCATCAAGAGGAGTTATACATTTATAGATGAAAAGTAGGTCACTGTGACCTATGCTTTCGACTTCACTAACTTATATTCCAAAATGAAAAGTAGGTCACTGTGACCTATGCTTTCGACTTTACTAACTTATATTCCGATCATGAAAAGTAGGTCACTGTGACCTATGCTATCCTCTTCACTAACTTAGCTTCCGAGTATGAAAAGAAGGTCACTGTGACCTATGCTATCCTCTTCACTACCTTATATTTCGAGTAAAATTAATTCCGCTACTTTGATACTAGACATCTAAAAGTAAAAAAAACTTCACGCGTAGATGCATCTTGTAAAATACTACACCAGATAACTGTGGATTATATTTGCCGTTTAACTGACGTTGTTTAGACCATTCATTAGTTTCCTTACTTTAGTAATTACATGCACTTAGCTCCATTTCAATCAAAGCGGTAGTAGGAACATGCCTGTTTTGTAAACAAATATTTTGGTTATATGTATACAGGGAGATGAGGTCATAAAGCAAACTTTTACACAAAATTAAAGTAGTCCTTCCTTCCCTCTCCTTTTTCCTCAATATAGTAAAACATGATATCATAAAATATTTCATTATGTCGAGTAGTTCATGTGGAACATAACACTCTGATCACCGGAATTAAAGCACATAACGTCCTTTGAAATTAAAGACTTTTTTTTAAAGACGTGTCATGTTTTTGTTTTTGTTTTAATCAGTGAACCAATGGAATGCCACTCTACTAATAAACCGCCTTCAAGCTTGTTTATTGATATTTTGTGGGGGGATTGATTTTTTTTCACCTAACACTGACTCTTTATTTCGGGAAAGTTTTTTTCATTTTTGAAAAAAGTATCATTTCTATAAAGGAAACCTTTTTTTCTTTATTTTTTTCCGTTTTTTTTTATTTTTTATTTGTATTGTTTGTTTATTTATTTAGTTTCCTGCTTAAAGTAACAATTACTTCATTTTATTGCTTACCAGTATATTTGACCCACTTCACGAGGTATGAAATGTCGCACGTACACGCCCATTGGTTGCCGGTAATCGACAAGGTACTGAGAGATGTCATGGAGTCGAAAGCGTTGGTTTCGAGTGTTGTCAGAGCATTATTGGCGACATTCAAAGCCGTGACAGCTGACTTCCCGTCAAATGCACCACTTGGAATAGACGTTAATCCCAAATTGTCTAGTGTGATTTTGGTCATGGCGGAGCCTGCGTTCTCGAGAAATCCACTCGGAAAAGTTGCGGCCGTCAAAGTTGTACCACTCATGGCAATGGAATTCATTGGCAAGCCGCTAAAAGTGGTGGCTGCAAAAGAGGCTATCGTTCCACCAGAAGTTAGAAAGTCGACAACTCCACTCAGCCCCGATAAATCCGAAGATGATATTCCAGCGGAAATGACGCAGTCTGTGATGCTCAATTCGGTTATCCATGTCATCGTACCAGCAAATGCGTTCGCTGCAATCACTAGAACATTACTTCCGGTGCATGTAATGGCAATACTTCTTTGACCGGAAGGATCAGCGCAATCGGATAGCCCAGAAAAGGCGTTCGCCGGAAGTGTACCATCCACGTTGTTTAGTGTGATATAGCATGGCGAGGTACTGAAATCCCCCGAAACAAGAGGTGGGGACCAGCTAGAGAAATCGCACGTTCCATACGATCCGGTTTCTGTACATCCGGTCGGCGTTGCATTGGACATAGGAAGGGCTAGCAGCAGACAAAGAACACCGGAAACCAGCCTTAAAAATAACATCGCTAAATCCCAATCCGTCCGGACGAGAACCTCCTCTGTGTACTTTATGAAAATATTAAATAGATGTGTTTCTTTTCGTAAGCGTCGAAATGAATGTACTTTAGATACCTTACATCGTCTTGATATAGGAATCACAAGCTACAGTTCCGTAACCAACATCCGATCCAAACTGTCGAACGGGAAATTTTAACACTAGCTCTCTATGGAACGTTTTCGAAATATGTACATACAATACAAAGTAAATGTTATTTAAACATGAACTACGGTGTGAGATGTATGACGACAGTTAAAGGGAACAGAAACCCTGTTAATGACAATACAAATATCTACCAATGTATTGTGACTTTTGAAAAGTCGCACTTATTCGCGAGTACATGGGTACGTGTGGTGTTGTGTTTTCGGATCAAAGGCCTTTGTACCTGTCACTTTCACATGTCAACGTCGCTACGATACAACTGACCAACGGGGAAATTGACCACTGTGTAAAAACACTCCAACGATCGTGTTTATTTAGAAATATCATGTTTGATTGATCCCGTGAAACGATGAAGTAATTAAAAAGAATTAGTAGGTTAGGGACACAATAGTGTCGGTGAGATAAAAAATATTTACAGTTACTTGATTCGCATTGGACACAGATATTTTGGTCCAGATTTAAGAAAAGCATGTGTGATTAAACTGAAGAACCTATAAAACATAAAATAATTAAATCGGCGACGCATGATCTAGAATATGGTCAGAAAAACAAAATGTTTGAAATGCTATGTTAAGATTAGGGCTTGCTCTCAGGTTAAGATCGCGGTATATACTTGATTTCATTACAATTGTCAGAATTTAGTGACAATTATGCTACTTAGTGATTTTTTTTTATTAAAATATAATCAATCAGAGAAATATTAAAAAGATTCACAAAGATATTTTTTCAATTTTAAAGTTTTTTTGACGCTTGAGTATGTAATCATTCTACCGTATCTGTTAGAATGTCTAGTTGGTTTTGATTCTTTTTTATGACCAAGTATTTTACCAGATTAAAGGAACGTGTATCATGTCAGAAAGGAAACAATGGCGGGGGCACAATTTTGATTGATTGTATCAATAGTTAGCTTAAGACTGGTGAGTAACGTGCTATGTAATACAGCACTATTGTCAGTACCTGAGATATCCAATGAAAAACTCCAGCGTCCTAACAGATACCTATGTATTTTATATTTTATATTTTATTTCAGCTTATCAAAAAAAATATGAAACTATTCATATCCGTTTTATAAAACACGCATTTATATATGAAAGAACTATTAAGAAATAAATTAGAACCTCAAGTGATACAGGCGCACAGGTATATAGCCAGAATCATGCAAGTAAAATCAATGTAAGCCTCTTTTCAGTGTTTACTCCTAAGAGTTCAATGGTCACGATATGTTGTTCAACACCTTGGCCAGGTAAACGATATGTTTAAGTGGTTTGCTGAATAACAGGTTTCATGTTACCACTGTAAGGACTTGTAAGACCCTAACAATACATTTAACTGCCACCAATAACGGCATGCTTCATTGGACCGTCCCGTTGATTGATATTTGTTGTTGTGGAAAAGACCCTTGAGAAGTAATGATCTTCTGTTCGGTTTAATGTAGGTTCGTTGAGTGTATGTATATCCTCCCTAAGTCGGGACGGGGTGTGGTACCGATTCGTTACCACTATAAAACGATGATGAATAACAGGAGCTAGCGATAGATTCACTGGTACTAGCCTCGTCTCTCAATGCACACATAATATAATCTTTATGTTGTGGGTGTATTGACAGACGAGGCTAGTACCTGTGATAAATTCGTTTGAGATAAATTGTTAAGTTTGATCATTACACCACAAAACTTCATTATGCTGACAGGATAACGAAGGTTTGTGGTGTTATGTTTAGAAGCAACATTATGATACATCCGTCCTTAATATTTATGCAAAATTGCAATACTTTGCCATTTTTATCTTTTTTAGTTATGGTATCTAAACGAAGGTCTGGTTTATACAGTTTTTCATATTACATGGGGTCTGTAGAAAAAAAAGGGAAATGTCCATTTTGTCAATTTTTCGGTTTAGGTAGGTTACACTATTACATGTAGAAAGGATTTTGCGAAAACTGACTCGAGCGTCTTACGTCACACGACTGCCGTTGTAGTCAGACGTAGCCAGCGATTTGTGTTGTCATTTCTCTAACGACTTCGATATTGTACATACAGCATTATTTGTGTTCCTGTTCAAGTAATATGTGTAAATATAACGGTGAATTTATCCCGGGTAGTCTATTTAAACCTATTCGTGTAAATATAAATGATAAGCGATACCAGGAACCTCGATACAGTACCTTTAAAGATGCAATGCACCCTACCAGTGATACCTATTTCCTACACGTTAACTTACTAAGCTTTATAACTTCGGTGGACATTACCTAGGACTCCTGTTCTATATCACTACATAGAACCATTAACCCGGACTCCTAGTCTATATCATTACATAGAACCATTTATCTAGGTTGACATTACCCCGGACTCCTGGTCTATATCATTACATAGAACCATTTACTGGTGTTGACATTACCACGGACTCTGGTCTATATCATTACATAGAACCATTTACCTGTGTAGACATTGCCCCGGACCCCTGGTCTATATCATTACATAGAACCATTTACCTGTGTGGACATTACCCCGGACTCTGGTCTATATCATTACATAGAACCATTTACCTGTGTTGACATTACCCCGGACTCTGGTCTATATCATTAGATAGAACCATTTACCTGTGTGGACATCACCCCGGACTCTGGTCTATATCATTACATAGAACCATTTACCTGTGCTGACATTACCCCGGGCTCTGGTCTATATCATTAGATAGAACCATTTACCTGTGTGGACATCACTCCGGACTCTGGTCTATATCATTACATAGAGCCATTTACCTGTGTAGACATTACCCCGGACCCCTGGTCTATATCATTACATAGAACCATTTACCTGTGTAGACATTACCCAGGACCCCTGTTCTATATCATTACATAGAACCATTTACCTGTGTTGACATTACCCCGTTCTCTGGTCTATATCATTACATAGACCCATTTACCTGTGTTGACATTACCCCGGACGCCTGGTCTATATCATTACATAGAACCATTTTCTGGTGTTGCCATTACCCCGGTCTCTGGTCTATATCATTACATAGAACCATTTACATTGTACCTGTGTTTACATTACCCCGGACTCCTGGTCTATATCATTACACAGAACAATTTACCTGTGTTGACATTACCCCGGACTCATGGTCTATATCATTACATAGAACAATTTACCTGTGTTGACATTACCCCGGACTCATGGTCTATATCATTACATAGAACCATTTACCTGTGTTGACATTACCCCGGACTCTGGTCTATATCATTACATAGAACAATTTACCAGTGTTGACATTACCCCGGACTCTGGTCTATATCATTACATAGAACAATTTATCAGTGTTGACATTACCCCGGACTCTGGTCTATATCATTACATAGAACAATTTACCAGTGTTGACACTACCCCGGACTCTGGTCTATATCATTACATAGAACATTTTACCAGTGTTGACATTACCCCGGACTCTGGGCTATATCATTACATAGAACCATTTACCTGTGTGGACATTACCCCGGACTCCTGGGCTATATCATTACATAGAACCATCTACCTATGTTGACATTCCCCCGGACTCCTGATCTATATCATTACATAGAACCATTTACCTGTGTTTACATTACCCCGGACTCCTGGTCTATATCATTACATAGAACCATCTACCTATGTTGACATTACCCCGGACTCCTGATCTATATCATTACATAGAACCATTTACCTGTGTTTACATTACCCCGGACTCCTGGTATATATCATTACATAGAACCATTTACCTGTGTTGACATTACCCCGGACTCCTGATCTATATCATTACATAGAACCATTTACCTGTGTTGACATTACCCCAGACTCCTGATCTATATCATTACATAGAACCATTTACCTGTGTAGACATTACCCCGGACTCCTGGTCTATATCCTTACATAGAACCATTTACCTGTGTTGACATTACCCCGGACTCCTGGTCTATATCATTACATAGAACCATTTACCCGTGTTGACATTACCCCGGACCCCTGTTCTATATCATTACATAGAACCATTAACCTGTGTTGACATTACCCCGGACTCCTGGTCTATATCATTACATAGAACCATTTACCTGTGTTGACATAACCCCGGAATCCTTGTCTATATCATTACATAGAACCATTTACCTGTGTGGACATTACCCCGGACTCCTCTGGTCTATATCATTACATAGAACGATTTACCTGTGTTGACATTACCCCGTACTCTGGTCTATATCATTACATAGAACAATTTACCAGTGTTGACATTACCCCGGACTACATTGTACCTGTGTTGTCATGACCCCGGACGCCTGGTCTATATAATTACATAGAACCATTTACCTGTGTAGACATTACCCCGGACCCCTAGTCTATATCATTACATAGAACCATTTACATTGTACCTGTGTTGTCATTACCCCGGACGCCTGGTCTATATCATAACATAGAACCATTTACCTGTGTTGACATTACCCCGGACGCCTGGTCTATATAATTACATAGAACCATTTACCTGTGTAGACATTACCCCGGACGCCTAGTCTATATCATTACATAGAACCATTTACCTGTGTGGACATTACCCCGGACTCCTGGTCTATATCATTACATAGAACCATTTACCTGTGTAGACATAACCCCGGACCCCTAGTCTATATCATTACATAGAACCATTTACCTGTGTGGACATTACCCCGGACTCTGGTCTATATCATTACATAGAACCATTTACCAGTGTGAACATTACCCCGGAATCCTGGTCTATATCATTACATAGAACCATTTTCCTGTGTGGACATTACCCCGGACTCTGGACTCCTGGTCTATATCATTATATAGAACCATTTACATTGTACCTGTGTTTACATTACCACGGACTCCTGGTCTATATCATTACATAGAACCATTACATAGAACCATTTACCTGTGTTGACATTACCGTGGACTCTGGTCTATATCATTACATAGAACCATTTCCCAGTGTGAACATTACCCCGGAATCCTGGTCTATATCATTACATATAACCATTTACCTGTGTGGACATTACCCCGGACTCTGGTCTATATCATTAAATAGAACCATTTACCAGTGTGAACATTACCCCGGACTCCTGGTCTATATCATTATATAGAACCATTTACATTGTACCTGTGTTGACATTACCACGGACTCCTGGTCTATATCATTACATAGAACCATTACATAGAACCATTTACCTGTGTTGACATTACTACGGACTCCTGGTCTATATCATTACATAGAACCATTTACCTGTGTAGACATTACCCCGGACTCCTGGTCTATATCATTATATAGAACCATTTACATTGTACCTGTGTTGACATTACCACGGACTCCTGGTCTATATCATTACATAGAACCATTTGTCTTTGTTGACATTATCCCGGACTCTGGTCTATATCATTACATAGAACCATTTACCTGTGTAGACATTGCCCCGGACTCCTGGTCTATATCATTATATAGAACCATTTACATTGTACCTGTGTTGACATTCTATATCATTACATAGAACCATTTACCTGCGTTGACCTTACCCCGGACCCCTGGTCTATATCATTACATAGAACCATTTTCCTGTGTTGACATTTCCCCGGGCTCCTGGTCTATATCATTACATAGAACCATTTACGTGTGTAGACATTACCCCGTACTGTGGTCTATATCATTACATAGAACCATTTACCTGTGGTGACATTACCCCGGACTCCTGGTCTATATCATCACATAGAACCATTTACCTGTGTTGACCTTACCCCGGACTCTGGTCTATATCATTACATAGAACAATTTACCTGTGTAGACATTACCCCGGACCCCTAGTCTATATCATTGCATAGAACCATTTACCTGTGTTGACATTACGCCGGACTCTGGTCTATATCATTACATAGAACAATTTACCTGTGTTGACATTACCCCGGACTCTGGTCTATATCATTACATAGAACAATTTACCTGTGTAGACATTACCCCGGACTCTTGGTCTATATCATTATATAGAACCATTTACATTGTACCTGTGTTGACATTACCCCGGACTCCTGGTCTATATAATTACATAGAACCATTTACCTGTGTTGACATATCATTATATAGAACCATTTACATTGTACCTGTGTTTACATTCCCCCGGACGCCTGGTCTATATCATTACAAAGAACCATTTACCTGTGTTGACATTACCCTGGACTCCTGGTCTATATCATTACATAGAATCATTTACCTGTGTAGACATTACCCCGGACTCCTGGTCTATATAATTACATAGAACCATTTACCTGTGTTGACACTACCACGGACTCCTGGTCTATATCATTACATACAACCATTTACCTGTGTTGACATTACCCCGTGCTCTGGTCTATATCATAACATAGAACCATTTACCCCCGGACTCCTGGTCTATATCATTACATACAACCATTTACCTGTGTTGACATTACCCCGTACTATAGAACCATTTACCTGTGTTGACATTACGCCGGACTCTGGTCTATATCATTACATAGAACCATTTTCCTGTGTTGACATTTCCCCGGGCTCCTGGTCTATATCATTACATAAAACCATTTACCTGTGTTAACATTACCCCGGACCCCTGTTCTATATCCTTACATAGAACCATTTACCTGTGTGGACATTACCCCGGACTCTGGTCTATATCATTACATAGAACCATTTCCCTGTGTAGACATTCCCCCGGACTCCTGGTCTATATCATTACATAGAATCATTTACCTGTGTAGACATTACCCCGGACCCCTAGTCTATATCATTACATAGAACCGTTTACCTGTGTTGACATTACCCCGGGCTCCTGGTCTATATCATTACATAGAACCATTTCCCTGTGTAGACATTACCCCGGACCCCTAGTCTATATCATTGCATAGAACCATTTACCTGTGTTGACATTATCCCGGACCCCTGGTCTATATCATTACATAGAACAATTTACCTGTGTAGACATTACCCCGGACTCTTGGTCTATATCATTATATAGAACCATTTACATTGTACCTGTGTTGACATTCTATATCATTACATAGAACCATTTACCTATGTTGACATTACCGCGGACTCTGGTCTATATCATTGCATAGAACCATTTACCTGTGTTGACATTAGCCCAGACTCCTGGTCTATATCATTACATAGAACCATTTACCTGTGGTGACATTACCCCGGACTCCTGGTCTATATCATCACATAGAACCATTTACCTGTGTTGACCTTACCCCGGACCCACCATTTACCTGTGTTGACATTACCCCGGGCCCCTGGTCTATATCATTACATAGAACCATTTACCTATGTTGACATTACCGCGGACTCTGGTCTATATCATTGCATAGAACCATTTTCCTGTGTTGACATTACCCCGGACTCTGGTCTATATCATTACATAGAACCATTTGGCTTTGTTGACATTATCCCGGACTCTGGTCTATATCATTCCATAGAACCATTTACCTGTGTTGACATTAGCCCAGACTCCTGGTCTATATCATTACATAGAACAATTTACCTGTGTAGACATTACCCCGGACCCCTAGTCAATATCATTACATTGCATAGAACCATTTACCTGTGTTGACATTAGCCCAGACTCCTGGTCTATATCATTACATAGAACCATTTCCCTGTGTAGACATTACCCCGGACCCCTAGTCTATATCATTGCATAGAACCATTTACCTGTGTTGACATTACCACGGACTCATGGTCTATATCATTACATAGAACCATTTGCCTGTGTAGACATTACCCCGGACCCCTAGTCTATATCATTGCATAGAACCATTTACCTGTGTTGACATTATCCCGGACCCCTGGTCTATATCATTACATAGAACAATTTACCTGTGTTGACATTACCACGGACTCGTGGTCTATATCATTACATAGAACCATTTACCTGCGTTGACCTTACCCCGGACCCCTGGTCTATATCATTACATAGAACAATTTACCTGTGTTGACATTACCACGGACTCATGGTCTATATCATTACATAGAACCATTTGTCTTTGTTGACATTATCCCGGACTCCTGGTCTATATCATTACATAGAACCATTTACCTGTGTTGACCTTACCCCGGACCCCTGGTCTATATCCTTACATAGAACCATTTACCTGTGTAGACATTACCCCGGACTCCTGGTCTATATCATTACATAGAACAATTTACCTGTGTTGACATTAACCCGGACCCCTGGTCTATATCATTACATAGAACAATTTACCTGTGTTGACATTAACCCGGACCCCTGGTCTATATCATTACATAGAACAATTTACCTGTGTTGACATTAACCCGGACCCCTGGTCTATATCATTACATAGAACCATTTGCCTGTGTTGACGTTACCCCGGTCTCTGGTCTATATCATCACATAGAACCATTTACCTGTGTTGACATTACCCCGGACCCCTGGTCTATATCATTACATAGAACCATTTGCCTGTGTTGACATTACCCCGGTCTCTGGTCTATATCATCACATAGAACCATTTACCTGTGTTGACATTACCCCGTACTCTGGTCTATATCATTACATAGAACCATTTGCCTGTGTTGACATTACCCCGTACTCTGGTCTATATCATTACATAGAACCATTTACATTGTACCTGTGTTGACATTACTCCGGACTCTATAGTATATATCATTCGCAACGAGTTTCTAATGAAGAAAAAATCTCGAAAATATTTTGAAATATTTTAGCTTGATCCTTGACGTTGAAAATGTAACCGGATTCGAATCTGAGCTCGAGGCAGGCCTATACTTCAAACATCATGATGTCGACTTCGTGGGGTTAGACATTGGCCTCTATACTGTCAATGTTAGCATGCAATCAAGGGCACACAATTATTTTACTTCGATGTATTTGGTGTCTATAAAAGTAAATTCTTCGTTTATATTTGGTTTTGTGTCCTAGCACCTTTTTATACTTTTAGACTGATGTACGATGTGCTTTGTGGAATATAATTTAGCATTATGATGACCAATAGTTTGAGGCCTGAATGTAAATTGATGTGACCACGCTTTAAGTACTGTGCCAGCTCTATCGTATACCGTCTTCTTGAAGTGGCGCCTAGAACATCATGGTGAGAAGTGGCGCCTAGAACATCATGGTGAGAAGTGGCGCCTAGAACGTCATGGTGAGAAGTGGCGCCTAGAACATCATGGTGAGAAGTGGCGTCTAGAACATCATGGCGAGAAGTGGCGCATAGAACATCATGGTGAGAAGTGGCGCCTAGAACATCATGGTGAGAAGTGGCGCCTAGAACATCATGGTGAGAATCTCCATTATATAACCCTACCAAACCCAGCTGCAATCAAGTTCAAGTTCAAGTTCTTATCAAGTTCAATCAATATATCGGTTATGAGAGTTCGGACCCAACTGTTGAAGTGCTATAATTTAAGATCGATACCTCTCCTCTGAACAGGTCTGTTCCTTTCATTAAACAAGAGGCCCAGAGGGCCTGTATCGCTCACCTGGATATCTAAGCAATCATGGCAAAATATTCTCCATATGAGATCAAAGGGAATATGCCAAACCCCAATGCCAATCCTTGTAGCATATCTGTATTAGATTTTTCATGCCCAGCAATTTTACGTATGGTTTTGGGGTGGGGATATCAACTGTTTCCAAGCTGTGACTCAGAAACTAGGCCCCTAGGGTTTTGGCCAGACCCCAGGATCAATTCTAATATCATGACTGCATTTGTCTCTTTTTGCCCAGCATTTGTATATATAGTTTTGAGGTGGGGATCTCAACCCTTCCAAAGTTATGACCCAGGGGTTAAGTCTGCAAGGGTTGGGCAGACCCTGGGGTCTATTCTAATATCATGACTGCATTCGTCTCTTTCTGCCAAGCATTTGTATATATAGTTTTGGGGTGGGGATCTCAACCGTTTCAAAGTTATGGCCCAGGGACTATGTCTCCAAGGGTGGGGTAGTCCCCAAGGCCATCCTGAAGGCAAATGTGCAATCTTTTCTTTATACTCAGCAATTGTATATATTGTTATATGGTGGGGATCTCAACCATTTCCAAGTAATAAACTTTTTTGGCCCGACCCCTTAGCCTGGGGGGTCAGCCCCACTGTTTGCACAATTTTGAATCCCTGCCTCCAATGAATGGTTCCGACCAAATATGATTGATATCCATGGCATAGTTCTACAGAAGAAGTCATTTATAGCTATATAGCCAAATTGCCCCGTTTTGGCCCTGCCATCAGCCCCACCATTTGTACAATTTTGAATCTCCACCACCTAGGGATGCTTCAAATCAAATATGGTTGATATCCATTTCTTAGTTCCAGAGAAGATGTCGCTTAAAGTAATATAGCCAAATAACCCTTTTTGGCCCCACCATTTGTACAATTTTGAATCCCTGCCTCCCATGAATGCTTTTGACTAAATATGATTGATATCCAGTGCACAATTTTGAATCCCCACCACCTAGGGATGCTTCCAGTCAAATTTAGTTAAATTCCAATCAGTGGTTAAGAAGAAGTCATTTAAAGAAATTGCTGACGGATGGACGACGGACGCCACGGTATGTCATAAGCTCACCTTGGTCCTTTGGACCAGGTGAGCTAACAAGTATACAGGATACATTGAATTTTCTTAGTGATTAAAATATCTCAAAAACAGTTGGCATTCCTAGTCCGTATGAATGCAAACTGGAAATAACAAACTCAACATCAAGACAGGTTTCATGTTCAGTTTGTAATTTCCAGACAGACTTAATGCTGAATTTGTCGTTTCCAGTTGGCATTCATACCGACCATGAACACCAAATAGAATCAGTTCAATGCTTAAACGATTTACACAATAATGTATGTATATAACTTCATAATAAGAATATTTACTTCACAAGCCAGTTATTATTAAAGTAGTTTCCTTCCTACCGCTAAAAGGTAATAGGTCCAACGCACTTGACACCCACATTGCCATTATTATCAATGGTAACACCACATTAATTTCACTTTACATTAATGTCAGGTTCATAAAAGTTAATTGACATTTTTGTGTAACATCCTATCAATGTTATGTCCTGACAATGTCACTTTTACTAAGAAAGCGGAAAACACAAGGAAGATATTTATAAGGCTTCATGTAAGATTTTAATGACTGGAGTAATTTATATGTATACATATATATCAAGACAAAAGATAAAAGCCAGAAATATATACAGTGAGTTCTTCATCTATAATTATCTTTATAAATCTATTCTATGTAACTGTCCTACATAGATACATGTAATACAAATATGTGTTGGGAAACACATGTATACAACAGTACATTGTACATAATATCAGGGTGTAGAACTTTAAAAATCAGACTAAATCAAAATTTTGGAATATATAAAAAAAAATCCTAAAAATTACATTATCTCATACGTGGTAAAAAAGGTTTCAACAAACTTCACAGAAATATTTTTCAAAAAGAAAAGTCTTGACCCATTACAGCAGAGGCACATAGCTATAATAAACAGATCGTTTTCATACATACAGAATTGTTATCAAGTAAGAATCAATTTAAAGGGTTATAAAATTATATTGTAATGATTCAGTCTATAATATTGAACTTTTAGGAAAAAATTCTTATGAAATCTTAAATTCATGTTATACAGCAAAATTAAACTTTAACCCTTTCACCACTTTAGACCATAATGGACTCTTCCATATCAATGCATGGTAGAATCTACTAAAGTTGCATAGGGGTGAAAGGGTTCAGGACCATAAAATATCATGAATCACTTTTTATCATCTTTCAACAACAGCTGTATACCCTACCCTTAATGTGTAGGATTCAATTTCAATTTAGTAACAAAAGGACACATTAAAGGCTCAACATCGTAAAAACAGTGGTTTTTTAAAAAATATATCCACCCTTTACTGAAACGAAAAATATGTATGTGTACAACAAGAAAGTAATTCAACCTATATATTAAAATGCCATTAGTTAATCTAAAGTAGTTGGTGAAATATCAAGGTTAGGTATATGTACAACGTAAATCATAATGTAAAAGATATGAAGTCATAACAAACTACAACAGTAGTAGTCATCAAAACAACAACTACAACAGATAGATATACGTCATTAATACTAGGGAACTTCACACAGATAGAAATAATAGATATACGTCATCAATACTAGGGAACTTCACACAGATAGATATACGTCATCAATACCAGGGAATTTCACACACAGATAGATATACGTCATCAATACCAGGGAACTTCACACAGATAGATATAATAGATATACGTCATCAATACTAGGGAACATCACACAGATAGATATACGTCATCAATACCAGGGAACTTCACACACAGAAAGATATACGTCATCAATACTAGAGAACTTAACACATCACAAACAGCAATTACTGATTCACTACAAAGAGATACACATTTCTGTATTAGTAGAGTTGCCACAATCTAATGCATGTATATGTACCACAGATATAGTGTGAACATTTCAAGAAAGTTACAAATACAATCTGCTCTTTCGTCACACTATATTTTTTTAAATCATAATTGTCCGTAGGTATTTCAAAAACATTAAATCATCTCTCAAAATAATTCTTATCGAAAATTAAAAGTCACTGAATGAAGATGATTTATATTATTGAAGATTTAGTTGTCAAGGTTGGTGACAACGTTGTTCAGAAAAAACATATAAATAACACAATCGTTACGTACAAATCATACACATGATACTGCAACTATAAATGAGTTACACTTAAATGCTTTAAGTATAAACCGCCAACCAATTAAAGACAGGATAATAATGTGATGATGAAAGAAAACAAGGATATTTAATAACTAAGTCGGGAATATTTTGATGACTTTCTAGCTAGTTTATCATAGTTTACTCAAATCAAAGACAAGAGAAGTTTAAATCATTAGTAAGACACATATTATAAAATAGGATGTAAAGTTATGTAATACCTCAAAATCAAGTGCCACAATAACTGTTTGAAAATAAGGCACAACATTTATATAAACGCTTTTCTACAAAGAAACTGGCTCAAACAGATGAAAGCCTTTAAAAAGGTTGCACTTCCTACAAAGTGTAACTGGTTGAAATAAATGTTTAGATGTTGGAAGTATATTTTACAACATCCAACAAAGTTTTAAAAGATATTTCAACATGATTGTTTGAGTTACTTTGAGGTATTATATATGTACAATTATACACATTTTCTATAAAAGATTGAACTTAGAGAGTATTATTAGAAGGAGAAGCTTCTCTATTAGTATTATTTTTACAGTTTCTAAAAACCCAGCAGCACTATTTTAGAATTTTTAAGTCCTCAAAATCAAATAATGTTACTGTAATTTACAACCAGAATACTATAAAAGCAATCAATATCGTAATAACATTCACAAGTTTCTTCATACAGTTTTTCTTTATTGTTTTAAAAGAGAAAAAATATCGTCCATCTAACAGTACAACTACAATGCCCATCAAAGCATCTAATTAGAAAAAGGGAAAAACCAATGGGTACAACATAAGACAATCAGCAGATTTCAGGACAGAGAATTGTTGGTCTAAAAATATTTTTAACTTGTTATAACTATAAAGGCAGCAAGAAATGATAATGGTACATATGTAAATGTGTGTTTGTTTTATAAAATCATATATAAATAGAACAACCAAATAATAGTGTGTGATACAAAAACATGTACTACACATTCCACAGATGAAGGTGTAATATAAATATCATTTTCAATAATTTTTTCTGTAAATAAGGAAATAAAATATGTTTTTGTTTCACAGCCAATTCACAATTTTAGTCATTCAGGGCCATTAACAAGAACAAACATAAAGAAATAATCAAAAAATAAGAAGAGCCCATATATACTCAGCCTAGGTTACATGTACAAGTTTATACAGAGTACTGGGCCTTTGGCATCTCATTTAGCCAAGCAGAACAGCCTTATCATCTTCCAAAAATAATGACAGTGTTTTCAAAGAAGAGATCAGAACTAACTATTTTCAACGACTTCAGCATTTAGAACATTACTAGTAAATGAGTTTCCACAATATGTTGGTCAGTTTGTGTCATACAACATAAGATATATCGTCATCAAATTATATGATGCAGAAAGGTGAACTTTGATCTCCAATGATGTGAGCAATGACACCTCGACTTCCAAAGGATTAGGCACTTCCTGATAACGTTTTCTTTCCTTTCTGAAAAAGACAAAAAAGAATTTATTAAACTTAGGCCCTTCTCCTGCTTGATTTAAATAGAGCTAATTTAAGTAAAATCCGAAAAAGTAGGTCACAGTGACATACATGTGAAATATTGGTAGAGTACTCTATAAGAAGCTGTCTTCATATGAAGTTTGACGACAGTTGAACATTTGAGTAATGGCAATTAATGTAAAGTCTAGCCATGATTTATAATAACAGAAGTACTGACACCTACACTGTACCAACAGAAAACACTTCATGCTGGCAGGGACCTTAAAACATTTCAGGTTTGTCTTTGCAAACAACAAATTTCAAATTTAAACATAATTTGGAACGACATATTCTGATCACCTACTACTCAATTCGACCAGTACATCATGTCTGTAATTCTACTACCTCGACTACATTCTATTAGAATTGAATTAACTTGTACTTACATCATCTTTCTTTGTGTTATTCTCAAAGAACATGAAATCCTGAAACAAACAGCACAAATATGTCAGAAAACATAGAGTAATATATGATTAAGTTATATTCAAAGTACCTACAGCAACATACAGGATACCTACATCAACATACAGGATACCTACAGCAACATACAGGATACATACAGGATACATACAATAGCATACATGATACATACAATAGCATACAGGATACATACAATAGCATACAGGATACACATATTAACATACAAAGTAGTACAGAGAAAAGTAAAACAAAGAAGTACAGAAAGGGTAAAACAAAATAGTACAGAGGGAAGTAAAACAAAGTAGTACAGAGAGAAGTAAAACAAAGTAGTACAGAGAGAAGTAAAACAAAATAGTACAGAGAGAAGTAAAACAAAGTAGTACAGAGAGAAGTAAAACAAAATAGTACAGAGAGAAGTAAAACAAAGTAGTACAGAGAGAAGTAAAACAAAATAGTACAGAGAGAAGTAAAACAAAGTAGTACAGAGAGAAGTAAAACAAAATAGTACAGAGAGAAGTAAAACAAAGTAGTACAGAGAGAAGTAAAACAAAATAGTACAGAGAGAAGTAAAACAAAGTAGTACAGAGAGAAGTAAAACAAAATAGTACAGAGAGAAGTAAAACAAAGTAGTACAGAGAGAAGTAAAACAAAATAGTACAGAGAGAAGTAAAACAAAGTAGTACAGAGAGAAGTAAAACAAAATAGTACAGAGAGAAGTAAAACAAAGTAGTACAGAGAGAAGTAAAACAAAATAGTACAGAGAGAAGTAAAACAAAGTAGTACAGAGAGAAGTAAAACAAAATAGTACAGAGAGAAGTAAAACAAAGTAGTACAGAGAGAAGTAAAACAAAATAGTACAGAGAGAAGTAAAACAAAGTAGTACAGAGAGAAGTAAAACAAAATAGTACAGAGAGAAGTAAAACAAAGTAGTACAGAGAGAAGTAAAACAAAATAGTACAGAGAGAAGTAAAACAAAGTAGTACAGAGAGAAGTAAAACAAAACAGTACAGAGAGAAGTAAAACAAAGTAGTACAGAGAGAAGTAAAACAAAGTAGTACAGAGAGAAGTAAAACAAAGTAGTACAGAGAGAGGTAAAACAAAGTAGTACAGAGAGAAGTAAAACAAAGTAGTACAGAGAGAAGTAAAACATAGTAGTACAGATAGAAGTAAAACAAAATAGTACAGAGAGCAGTAAAACAAAGTAGTACAGAGAGAGGTAAAACAAAGTAGTACAGAGAGAAGTAAAACAAAGTAGAGTAAAACAAATTAGTACAGAGAGAAGTAAAACAAAGTAGTACAGAGAGAGAAGTAAAACAAAGTAGTACAGAGAGAAGTAAAACAAAATGGAATGACAGTTAAAATATATCAACTTGGTAACAATCATAGTCCATTTATTCAATTCTTTGAAACAATCTTATTGAAAATCTGTGTTATTTCTCAATGCTTAGTATCTTTTTACCTAAACCTTTATAAAAAGAATAAAACTGGTCTTAAAAACAGTACAATATTACCCCTACAACAGACATTCTGTATTAGATAAGCACCAGATCTTTCCAGACTGGTTTCTAATCATTCAGACAAATAAGTTATAAGCTACATAATCAACAAACAAAACAAATGATTCCTGGTGAGAACCTTACAATAAGAAACACTGCCCCCATCAGGGTAGCCTTGACATTAACGTCCAAGTCGAGTGGAAACGAAATTCCAAAGTTGTCAGCATCAGTAAACACTTCCTTTGCAAGTCCCGACCACTGCTTCGTCACACGACCAACGAATGTCTCCTCATCTGCCGCGTAAACCTGTAACACAGCAAAACAGTTTACGATAGTAACAGACAAAAGGACGTATCAAATAAGATGTACCATTACTTGACAAGAGTCCATCAATATGTATTTTTAAAATTTTGCCTGAAAATTATTCTTTAAAAGCTAATGTGATCAGACTTAAAAGTTATTGCTATTCCGAAAGTAAATGAGAGGTAGAAGCACATTTTAATGACCCTAACCAACTATTGTTTTCCCGGACTCACTAAACAAAAGAAATGGTATCAATTTATTTTAGATCCAAAACTAAACAAATGTGTCTTCAGTTTTCAATCAAAAATATAACATTTGTACGTTATGATTATCTGGCAGCACAATAGAATATTACCTTTTGTCTATTCTTTATTTGATTTATGTCATTATAAAACACCACCTTCAGTCTTTCCTATTTAGTTTGCAAGTTTTATGTCTAAATCAGTGGATCTATAATATTTGACAAACCTCTTTAGGATACATACCAGTTTATGTCATAGCAAGATGTCTTACTGCTATTGGAATGAAAAGGAGTTGATAATGTAATTTAGAACTGTCCATTACAGTTAGGTTAATGCTCAATAAACACCTGTGTCAATGCTCAATAAACACCTGTGTCAATGAATATAGTCAGTAGAAGTAGCCTATAAGCGTCAGTTTTATAAAAGCATCAGTAAAGAGGGGGGCCATATTTTACACACTAGCTAGACTTCCATCAGAAAAGTCGCATTAAAATTGTGTAATTTAATAAAGACATGATGAAAACAATACTGATTGTAGCAGCATGGTGACGATAGCTTTCCTATAACAGCTGTCAACTTGCGCAGAATGTGTAAGTGAATTTATCAAGACTGAAAACTTCTATAATGCATATTAACAGTTAATTTAGAAAACAGGTTTGTATCAACAGCATTCTAAAATCTGGTAGAATATATCTTACATCAAACTCAATATCTCCACACATGTTCCATGTACAGCACGGGCCCACAATCCTCAGCACAGTTTCCTCTGCGGCATTCTCAATGCAGAAACGTGGCTTGCAACAGCTCCAGGACTGTGACACATACCCGATGACCTTTCCTGGTGGAGCTTCAACAGTAACTTTCTGTAATACAAGATCACAGTATGGTATATTTGTATATAAATGTTACCAGACACTTCTGAAATCTCATCGATATAATTTATGCATTTCTGCTTCTATCATTTCATCATAATATACCGCTTACTATACTTACGTCAGAAATTTCAGATTTGGCCTTTTTATTTCAATATCAAATTATAAGATTCCCAGGTATTCTTGAACAGGGGTCTAAACATAATTTCGTATTCTTAAATTATTAGTAACACTGTGTTGTGTGAAGACATTAAGAATAATACATACATGATAGAGAAAATACAAACAAAGAACAAAAGGTGTATTTACCTGTAGACAGCAGGGAAACCAACAAGAAGAACACCTGAGTCCTCGGGACAGGTGAATGACCTCTTTGTGAGTGTTGTCTGTGATCTTGATGTCAAATGGTCGCTTTGCTCCACAACAGTTACGGGTACAGCAACAGGTATCTATCAAACAGGTATTGTCATGTCAAAACTTTAGTGAAATTAACATCTGTTAGGGGTACAGCAACAGGGATCTATCAAATAGGTATTCTCATGTCAAAACTTAAGTGAAATTAACATCTGTTAGGGGTACAGCAACAGGGATCTATCAAATAGATATCCGCATGTCAAACTTTAGTGAAATTAACATCTGTTAGGGGTACAGCAACAGGGATCTATCAAATAGGTATCCTCATGTCAAAACTTTAGTGAAATAAACATCTGTTAGGGGTACAGCAACAGGGATCTATCAAATAACACTAGTGTACAACTAGAGTTTTACCTTCATGAGCTCTTTACACAATCTGTACGAGACATTTTAACACTGGTGTACAACTAGAGTGTTACCTTCCTGAGCTCTATACACGATCTGTCCGAGACATTTTAACACTGGTGTACAACTAGGGTGTTACCTTCGTGAGCTCTTTACACAATCTGTCCAAGATGTTTTAATACTGATGTACAACTAGAGTGTTACCTACATGAGCTCTTTACACAATCTGTCCAAGACATTTTAATACTGGTGTACAACTAGAGTGTTACCTACGTGAGCTCTTTACACAACCTGTCCGAGACATTTTAATACTGGTGTAGAACTAGAGTGTTACCTACGTGAGCTCTTTGCACAATCTGTCCAAGATGTTTTAATACTGATGTACAACTAGAGAGTTACCTACATGAGCTCTTTACACAATCTGACCAAGACATTTTAATACTGGTGTACAACTAGAGTGTTACCTACGTGAGCTCTTTACACAATCTGTCCAGGACATTTAATTACTGATGTACAACTAGCTAGAGTGTTACCTTCGTGAGCTCTTTACACAATCTGTCCGAGACATTTTAACACTGGTGTACAACTAGAGTGTTACCTTCGAGAGCTCTTTACACAATCTGTCCGAGACATTTAATTACTGAGGTACAACTAGAGTGTTACCTTCGTGAGCTCTATACACAATCTGTCCGAGACATTTAATTACTGATGTACAACTAGAGTGTTACCTTCGTGAGCTCTTTACACAATCTGTACGAGACATTTTAATACTGATGTACAACTAGAGTGTTACCTTCGTGAGCTCTTTACACAATCTGTCCGAGACATTTAATTACTGATGTACAACTAGAGTGTTACCTTCGTGAGCTCTTTACACAATCTGTCCGAGACATTTAATTACTGAGGTACAACTAGAGTGTTACCTTCGTGAGCTCTATACACAATCTGTCAGAGACATTTAATTACTGATGTACAACTAGAGGGTTACCTTCGTGAGCTCTTTATACAATCTGTCCGAGACATTTAATTACTTACAACTAGAGTGTTACCTTCCTGAGCTCTATACACAATCTGTCCAGGACATTTAATTACTGATGTACGACTAGGGTGTTACCTTCGTGAGCTCTATACACAAACTGTCCGAGACATTTTAACACTGGTGTCCAACTAGAGTGTTACCTTCCTGAGCTCTATACACAATCTGTCCGGGACATTTTAACACTGGTGTACAACTAGAGTGTTACCTTCGTGAGCTCTTTATACAATCTGTACGAGATGTTTTAACACTGGTGTACAACTAGAGTGTTACCTACGTGAGCTCTATACACAATCTGTCCGAGACATTTTAACACTGGTGTACAACTAGAGTGTTACCTACGCGAGCTCTTTACACAATCTGTATGAGATGTTTTAACACTGGTGTACAACTAGAGTGTTACCTACGTGAGCTCTTTACACAATCTGTCCAGGACATTTTAACACTGGTGTACAACTAGAGTGTTACCTTCGTGAGCTCTTTACACAGTCTGTCCGAGACATTTTAATACTGATGTACAACTAGAGTGTTACCTTTGTGAGCTCTTTACACAATATGTACGAGACCTTTTAATGCTGATGTACAACTAGAGTGTTACCTTCGTGAGCTCTATATACAATCTGTCTGGTGTACAACTAGAATGTTACCTTCATGAGCTCTAAACACGATCTTTTTGGTGTACAACTAGAATGTTACCTTCATGAGCTCTATACACGATCTGTCCGAGAGAGTTCATCACCTCGTACTTGTTGTTGGTCTCAATTCCTGTCACAGCTGTAAAGTAAAATTACGAAATGTAAAACTTTTTCAATGAGTTAAAAGAACACAGGTTTAACTATGATAATGTATGAGTGCACCCTCAAACTTTGTTTCATCTACAAAAAGAGTGCAAATTAAATAAACTTTAAAAGTGTAAAAATCTTTTTTGAAATTATGTTCTGAAAGGCAAACCAAAATTACCTTTTCTATTCTAGAACAATGTTGTACAGATTGATGAGTATCTAACACATGGTACCAGCTTTTACCTTCAAAACCCTCCACCTTCTGTTTGACGAGCAGTTGATCTACTTGGGCCAAGTACTGAAGCCCTGGGGGGCAGTTGGCTGGTGGCTGTTGGGGTCCTGCTGCCCAACCCCCGGGACCAACAGGAGCTGCCCCTGGGGCCATAGGTGTCTGGCCTGGACCTATTAAAAAAGGACAAAGTTTATAAATATGCACACATAAAAATGCATTTTGATCAGGTACATACTTTGTACATGCATTGGCATTAAATCTACTAGAACACAGGTCTATTGTTATGAGGCCCTGAGTTATTTATTATAAAACAAGAGGCCCAAGGGCCTTAGCGGTCACCTGGATACTGGTAGCTTTATTTTATTGTGAAGATGTGATGTGGAAATCTGCATGTAAACTAAGTGAAATACAATACTTGATATGTCATCAATGAATAAGAATTTGAAAATATTGGTAAATGTTCCCTTTGGGGCCCCGCCCTAGCCCCTGGGGATGGGGCAGGAATCCGAATTTTACAAAGTAATACTCTCATTCACCCAAGATGATTCTGACTAAGTTTGAGTAATTTTCTGCTGAAAATGGATAAAATATATACCGAAAAGTGTTATTTCCCTATATAAACTATATTAAACTTTACCCCCTCCCTAAGGGAGAACGGATAGCTCGGGGGTCCTGAAATTTACAATTTAAGTAAAGCCCCTGATGATCTTTCTTTCCATGTAGAGAAAATCACTGTAGTACAAATGTACCTCTGAGTCTGGAGGAGAAGATTTTTGAAATATTGGTTAATTTTCCCTTTGGCGCCCCGCCCTGGCCCCAGGGGTCGGGGTAGGAATCTCAATTTTACAATTTGAAACCATCTACCTCCAAGGATAATTCTCACCAAGTAAAAATAATTTCCTACAGAAAGTTGTCAAAATATACCCAAAAGTGTTATTTCCCTATATAAACTATAGTAAACTTTACCCCCTCCCCAAGGGAGAACGGATAGCTCGGGGGTCCTGAAATTTACAATTTAAGTAAAGCCCCTGATGATCTTTCTTTCCACGTAGAGAAAATCACTGTAGTACCTCTGAGTCTGGAGAAGAAGATTTTTGAAATATTGATTAATTTTCCCTTTGGGGCCCCGCCCTGGCCCCAGGGGTCGGGGTAGGAATCTCAATTTTACAATTTGAAACCATCTACCTCCAAGGATAATTCTCACCAAGTAAAAATAATTTCCTACAGAAAGTTGTCAAAATATACCCAAAAGTGTTATTTCCCTATATAAACTATAGTAAACTTTACCCCCTCCCCAAGGGAGAACGGATAGCTCGGGGGTCCTGAAATTTACAATTTAAGTAAAGCCCCGGATGATCTTTCTTTCCATGCAGAGAAAATGAGTGTAGTACCTCTGAGTCTGAAGAAGAAGATTTTTGAAATATTGGTTAATTTTCCCTTTGGGGCCCGCCCTGGCCCCAGGGGTTGGGGTAGGAATCCCAATTTTACAATTTTGAAGCCTCATCTACCAAGGATGATTCTGACCAAGTTTGAAAAAAATCCATCCACTGGTTCTTGAGAAGAAGTTGAAAATGTAAAAGTTTATGCACGACGCACGACGGACGAAAAGCGATTAGAATAGGTCACTTGAGCAAAGCTCAGGTGACCTAAAAAATAATGAAAGGATTCAATAAATCCAAGATGCAAAAATGTGTAAACTTCACAAATTACTGAAATTGATTTTAAATACCTTCACATGTAACTATTTGTCAGTTAACATGATGCTAGGATTATGTTTAACATTAATTAATTATACTTTTGGTAACCATTTTCAATGAGCATGCATAGATGTCACAAATGATGCTATATTAGCAAGGGGAGATGATGCCATTGACAATGTATTTTATATGATGAGATTTGCTAGTACACGTATATAAATTAATGTAGATGTATGATTACATATCTTGTATGTAATGAGATGATTTGGTTTGGGTAGAAACTACTGTGGTCACACATATTTACCTCCGGGGATAGGCTGTTTCGCTACAGGTGGAGCCTGGCCATCAGGTGATGCTGTTGGGTAGGCTGACATGGTGTAGCTACTGCTTTACAAATCTGACAAAAGGTAATAATACAATTCAGAAATGGTAGCATTACAAGTCAGAAATGGTAGCTTTACAAGTCAGAAATAGTAACATTACAAGTCAGAAATGGTAGCTTTACTAGTCAGAAATGGTAACATTACAAGTCAGAAATGGTAACTTTTTACAAGTCAGAAATGGTAGCATTACAAGTCAGAAATAGTAACATTACAAGTCAGAAATGGTAACATTACAAGTCAGAAATTATAATAATTATATATATATAAATGTACATGAAACTGAGTTTCAAAACATGTAAATATTGACTTTTTAAAAAGGTAAATATTAATTCCTTGTTGCCTTACACTAACAGTACATGTACAATGTACCTAGCAATCCAGACAGCTTTAGATTTTAATCCAAGGATCATAACAACTGATAACAAAATAAATATACCCACTGTCAGACTGTTAGTGCAATGTACACTTTTTAAAACGTATAGCCAGCGATAATTTTCAATACCATTTAAACAAACTGTACTTGTCTACATACACAAAGCTAACAATGTACAGGTACTTTAACGTTTATGTTAAGTTTCAATTAAGTATTTCTAAAACCGCTGATTCACAACACATTTAGGTAATAATACAATTCAGAAATGGTAGCTTTACAAGTCAGAAATATAACATTACAAGTCAGAAATGGTAACATTTTTTTAAATGAATTCAAACGTATCTTTTATCTTGTAAATGATCATGGATTTACAGTGATTTCTCTCCTATACATGTTCAACAGTATTTCAGTGCATGTCATGATAAGTGTGCTGAAAATTTAGACAAAATCAAGAATTTGTGTTGCTGAAAAACTCACATATCAAGAATGTTACCCTCAAGGTGTGCTAACACTATCAGTACTACTGCCTATTTAGATCTATTTATACAACACACCATCAGCACTTACGTCATACATATACCAATATTATATGTACGATAGGTATACCACAATACCTGGACTGAGCAACTAATTATCAGGAATGTGTTTTATAGTTACTGGTAGTGGTTGTCAATGCAAGTATGGGATATCACCTGTCCACTCGGAAAAACAATAGACAAAAACAAACAGAATCTACACTACATATGCTGTATTGTGTATTAAACTGAAAATCTTTAGTGTAATACACAATACAGTGTAAGGTGTAGTATAGAATTTGTTTGTTTATTGTTTTACATGTTTTATCTAAATCGTGTGGTCTGTTTGAATGCTAAAATCTTTAATGCATACAAGACACAGTGTTAAATGTGGGCAGGCCCTGTGTATGAAAAGTTCCTAAATCAGATGATTCGGTGACAGTTATAACAGGAACAATCAATAAAGAACATTCTAATGTAAAGGTGAGCTATCACAAGCTAAAGGTGTACGGAGGAGGGACGTGTCCTCGTCAAGGAGCTTACCAATTGTATTATAGTATACATGTACTTATACAATGTGTACATGTACACAACCTAAACTTTGTATTACGGACCTTCCCCAGGAGAATATTTTATACAATTGGACAATACAGTGTTACAGGACGGCCATTCCATAATCAATATATATACTGTCGGTATAAAAAAGTCTACACTACACGGCGATCAAATGTTTCGTGTTAGACTTTGAATAGAATCAAAATGACAGATCTGAAGACTGTTCATTCAATATTGATTGATATTATGTCCTCCACTTCACAAACAAAATGTTAATTTCCAACTTGAGTGGTATCTTACGGTACATTTCCCTGCTTATGTCATACGGGAGTGTGTTGTAGGTGTATTATCACAACCATCCAATTATTACACCTGTACATACATAGCAGGTGTATTAACTGGTCTTATAAATAATCTCAATTTTATTTTTTGTAGAGAGAATTCACGTAGACAGACACTTATACACCTACAAATAGCATGTCATCTACGTATCCATGTGAGGAACAGACCATCATGGTATGATGTAAACACACAATACATACTGTTCATGTATAACACTCCATGACCACACCCACTTATTATACATAATAAGAATACATGGTTCCTTACGTTTACTTCTGTACTTTGCTATATATATCAATACACTACTGGTAATTATTGCGACATAAGACATCCACCCACCATTCACGATGATTCATGATCACGTATGTCAATATAATGTAGGAGGTGACAATTCAAATGAAAAGGTTTTACTTTTTTGGGGAAAAAATGTGGTAAATGTGTAATTTATAATCTGAACATATACCTACAAGATTTGATGTGTGATAAATATGTAATTCATAACTTGTACACTGTGCACATGTATACAATATACATTGTACAAGGATCAATGATTTTTCATGTATATACATACATGTACAAATGAATTTGAATAGATTTTTATCATTTGTATGTATATACCGTCCACTATAGGCAGGCAGTTAGAAAAATTCAGCACCTGTATACATTAAACAAATTGAATGCAACATCACAGCTAGCTGGAACCTGAATGTTTAAGCACTATAGCAAGTTGTCAATGTTAATTCTCTGAAACCTAGAAATCCTGAATTTGAAACCTATTCATCATTTGCATTAATGTTCATCAAACATTTTGGTTTATTATGTACAAATCCTGTCTACCTCTTACAGAGAACACTGCTAGACACTGTACATCTAGTCAAATGAATGTTACGTTTTTATCTCTACACAGCAAATATGTGGTAGGTCAAGGTCATTTATTTGAGGAAAGTTTATGGCACCACATCACAGCATGCTACTGGCCAAATATCATCACCATATGTGTCTGTTATAGAAGAAGTTGTTCAAACATATTCGACCCTTCCGTACGCGTTGTGACCTTCAATCCATTTGAGGAAACCTCATAGCACTATATCCCAGGTACATATACTGGTCAAATGTCATCACCTAGGTCCTACTTGTTATTCAGGTGAAGTTGTTTAAACATTTCTACACCTGTGACCACAGAACTTTGCCTTGAAATCAGATCAAGGTCATTTATTGGAAGAAAGGTTATAGCACTGATCTGTCCCAGGTGCATACTAGCAAAACATCAAGACCCGAGGTCCTCAAGTTCTTAAGAAGAAATTGTTTAAAGAAATTTAGTTGACGTTCAACGGACAGAACACACCATATACCATAAACTCACAGGCACTTCGTGCCAGGACAGTAAAATATGGCTCAAAAACATTTAAGGAAAGGTAAAAAATAGCATCAGTAGGGAAATCAGAAACACACCAGTTATTATTTTTAGGTCTTTATGCTCCACAATTAGGTCATGTGTGTATAAAATACTTTGAGTTATTTAAACCTTTAATTTGGTACAGGAATTATCAACAGCTGCATATGTATCACTTAAAGTTACCATATATAAAATACAATATATACAAGAATATATGTTAATGTACCAGAGATATTTGTAGGAATTTTCATGAGAGTTCTGACCATAATTTCAAAATATTTTTAAAAAAAAGTCCTATAACTAGGGGATAGAGTGCATTCTCCAAATGTTTATTAGTCCCACAGGAAATGCTCAAGTCCAGGACTGCAATGTCTGTGTCCCAAAAAATACCTATATATATGATATTGTACTGTATGTAAATATTGTGTTCCATTTTTATTTTTCTATGGTTTTCCTATGTGGGAAATATGTTTTCCTGTGCCTAGGACTGAAGGTAGACCCTTATAATTAATTGAGAGTTGGTTTTGACTCCCCGAAATTTGATTCGACTCTAGGCTAGGCCTAAACCCCTTACAGTACCAGGGCACTTCAAGATCAGCTCAGAGTCTGACCTGTCCTGTCCTATTTTGAGCATTATGCCATGTATTTAACCAAGGAATACAGGTCGTACAAATATACTTTCATATTGAGAGTTTTAGTCAATGGGCAGATTTTGAATATTTTATCCCAAACCTATGTAACGTCCTAATGATTAAGTATACATGTACTGTCACTAAATTCACTAACCCAGAAATCTATTTAAAAGGCCAAGGCATGGCTAACTAGATTACTCTTGTGATTGTTTTCTATTAACACATTATTTTAACTAGAGACATGGAGTTGAGAAATGATCTTGTTTACACAGAACTTTTAATGTTGAATATTACACAGTAATTAACCCATTAACAAAGCCTTGAAATATCCATAATTTTACATGACAAGAACATATAAATGGAACATGTTTACATGACAAGAACATATAAATGGAACATGTTTACATACAATTCTGTAACAACATTAATAATATTGTATGTATGAGCGGAAATAAACTTATTATAAATGATTATAAACTGCCTTCAAAATGCATTCTTTTGCCTTCACCAGGTAAAGCAGAAATAACCAATACAGTAAAACCTGTGACGCCCGCTGTAGACCTTCCAACAAACGTCAGACCATCAAACTGTCTGCGTCTTATCCCAGAGATAAGGGACATTAAGCAAAAACAACAATATATCTGTGTAAGCTCGGTCACAACTGGTGTTTTTATACATCTGTGTATAGGCTCTGTCACAACTGGTGTTTTTATACATCTGTGTAGGCTCGGTCACAACTGGTGTTTTTATACATATATATGTGTAGGCTCTGTCACAACTGGTGTTTTTATACATATATATGTGTAGGCTCTGTCACAACTGGTGTTTTTATACATCTGTGTAGGCTCGGTCACAACTGCTGTTTTTACACATATATATGTGTAGGCTCTGTCACAACTGCTGTTTTTACACACTGCAGTGATCAATCTACATATGAGTCCCAATTAGTCTTGTACTGGTAGAGTTTTGAAGGGACTCGTAGAATTTTGAAGGGACTCGTAGAATTCCTGAAAATACTTGCATAAATTTAACATTGGTGACCCCATTTTTTTTAGCAATACAGTTGAAAAGGACCCATGAAAATAAATTGTAGATTGATCACTAATAACAGTTCACTTTTTGTATGGTAAAATTATTGACTTTGTATCTATATAGTTATGTAATGGTTTGTCTTATAAAAGTCATTAGTGCATTGGTTCTTTTAAATCCTGCACTGAATCTATAAATAGATTGCTTGTGTGCCATTATTGCATAAGGCCGAAAATATATAACAGTTTGTTTTCCTGTTACCTAGTACAATAACATGTACATACATTATACA
Organism: Mizuhopecten yessoensis; assembly: GCF_002113885.1. Lineage (NCBI taxonomy): Eukaryota > Metazoa > Mollusca > Bivalvia > Pectinida > Pectinidae > Mizuhopecten > Mizuhopecten yessoensis. The sequence goes on along the minus strand of NW_018408787.1, from coordinate 1,267,988 downwards.
ATTGTACAATACTCCCCAACAAAGAATATCTAACTGACAAGAATGTTTCTTCTCCCCAAATATTTCGTAATTTTTTACCCGATAATTTACCTTGTGACAGGCAGAGTTGACGAAGGGTTTGTCTCCTAGGTTTGTGTACACTGTATAAGAGATCAACCACCATGATCGTGAGGTTCGACTTAGTTCTTAGCTTTCACTCACCGTTAACTGTATAGAATTAAACCACTAAATTCACCAGTACATAGACGAGGTGTACATATACACAGGAAAAGATTAATCTGTCTAAGTTATGTTTCAGGGTATTAACCATGCTTCACCTAGCCCACTTTCACCACAACAGCCTTAATACAAAGCATTACAATACAACAACAGTATGTGACACAAGGTATTTAAAACTTTTTGTTGGTTTTTGTCACAACCAACATTGTTGTTAGTTGAACAGTCTTTCGGATATATATATATATTTTTATACATGCATGATGAAGTTTCCAACCTCTTTTCATTTGGATTCTCTGAACTTGTAGTTTCAGAAAAACAATGTATGAAAATACTTGTAACTGAAAAGCACTTCCATAACAGATAGTGATAAATATATGATTATTATAAACAAGTCAATGAACTCATATCAGTGGTGGATCCAGAGAACTACCTGGGGGGGGTCCATGTAGGGAAAAATTGAGGAAAATGGTGAAAATACATGATTTTTAAAGAAAATTTTCAGGGGTTTTTTTGGGAGGGGGGGGGGGGGGGGGGGGTTCTTGACACACACCCCTCCCTGGATCTGCCACTGCATATGAACTGAAGAAATAAGGATCTAAGATCACTGAATTGATATTTTAAACTTGCATTTAATTGACCAATAATGTCATAAACTACTTGATGTAATTAATGATACATATTTTTTTCTTCTATAGTTTATTAAGTTTATACACCTGTCAGAGGGTAGTCAATTTTCCTTCCGTTGAAAGTTTGTATATGTTTGATGGAAAGTTTCATTTCAATAACCCATGAAGACACCCTGGGCTGAAAGGGCTGATACAAGTTTTAAAATTGTGGTAAAATTAAAAAATAAACCAAGTACATGATATTTACCAAAAGTGACCTAACTTTACTTCTGTAACACAAAATAATGTACAAGGAAAAAAAAAATCGGGAATCTAACAAAACCGATAAGACTGCGGAAGTATTTTACCAGGTACTGAATTTGTGTAGTCACACTGTATGTTAAAAACTTGACAGTTCACTTTTAGGGTTGAATTGAACTTGTTTAACACATATCTCGTCTCCTCTAGCAGCCTAAAACATTCCAGCACGGTTAACACTACAATATGGTAACATAAACACTCAGGACATGGATGTTGCGGTCAGAAATGACCGATTAATTTGTCAAAAATTGGGACATGGTGATCGATAGGTAGGCAAGAGGGCTAATACACACTACTCAGTCGAGGAATGTCATGCTTTCCCTTGCACTGATCATTGCCTCGCCTAGATGTATGCATCATTTTTAACCAAAAAAATAATGGTCAGTTTTATATATCACATCTAAAGTATATCAAATGTGCCCGTCTATTACTTACCTTTTCGCAATCCGACTGTATATTCTTGCAAGTGACAACGCCCGAAACCTTCCCTACCAGTTGCTGATGTTTTGTAGCACAGTAACGTGAACGGTTTACGACGCCTGAAACCGTGGGCGGTTATAACGAGAACGACAACGTCGACATTACTCAGGTCTGAAAGTGTCGGATTGTTGGCTGTTCTGTGAACCTCCCTCACTTTATATAAAATAAACGGTTGAACCGGTCGGACCACAGTTGTTCGTTTATCAAATAAGGTCGGACCTAGTAATCAGATGCTGCTTTTTCTTCTTCCTTTACAAGGATCAGACTCAAAGGTTTGAGTGCACTTGTTCCTGGGAGGTGGCATTAAAAATGTTAAAAACAATTATTTTTGTTAAAGTAATATGAAATGCCAAAATCATTTAAGTACTATAAGATAAAAAAAAAACACCATGAAAGGTTGAAATTAGCCAGGGCAGACCTGAAAGAGTTCAGGTTTGGCTCCTGTGCTAGGGATGATGGTAACGAATTCCAGTTAACAATAGTTCTAGGGAAGAATGAATATTTATACAAATTTGTGTGGGTTGATATTTGATTAATTCTGTGGGCCCTTCTGGTTCTCCTGTCGCCTGATGTTATGAATTGGGATGGATCAATAGCCACATGTCCGTTTATTATTTTATATAACATCATGAGCCTGGCTTTCGTCCTTCGCTGGGCTATATATTCAGGCGAGCCTTGAAAAAGCCTTGCAAGGCCTGAATAAACAATTTCAGGTCCGCCAGGATCTATACCCGAAATTGTTATATTTAAAAACGGACAAACCGGTTTTTCCGCATAAACGAACAGGCCCAAGGGGAAAAAAACATTTAAAACGTTTTCAAACACAAGAAAACAACTATTATGTCTCTGTGGAATACAACCACTGACTAACATAGAAATCTAATTCCGTGACACAATTAAAACATGATATTTTTTCTCTATTTATTCATGCTTTTCATCGCGACTGATCACAGGTATGGGGTATCACCTGCCCGACCACATGGGTTTTCTCCGGGTACTCCGGTTTCCTCCCACATCCCTCCGCGCGCTAACATCCGAGCCAACAAGAGTGATTAATATAAGTTGAAATAATTTGTTTCAAAATTGTTGTAAAATAAATAAAGTTTATATATTTTTAGGTACTAGCCTCGTCTGTCAATCACCGTTTCGAGGTTCAAGTCAAGCGTCAGAAGAGAAAAACTGGAATTTGTCCATTTGGAGGAACATCAATTGAATCTGACTGGATTGACTTCCATGGAAATGGTTTGTCATGAATTCGCCGAGTATAACTTGTGACAAAATTATAGTGAATCCAAATGTTACAGTGATGGTGATAAAACGGAGAAATGTGAACACAAGGTGAGTAAAATGGGTATGTATTTATGTTAAAAAAAGTATATAGTAGATAATAAATAAATAAGTCCTTGCGATGGAAAATATAGAATAAAAACATAAATCTTTCAGATTGTCCGCTAGGCCTTTCTGCCTTTTAGGGCTTCTTCAGGCGGATATATATATATATATATAGATCTTTTAGATGGTGTGTTTTATTATATGATCGTATTTATCATAAAGACGCTCGCATAACTGTGTATTATTATTATTTTTAACAGATAATTATGACAACTGAAACAACTTCGATTAGGGTAACATTACGGCTGCGAGGTTTTATATAAAAAAAAATATTCTTCTCTTTATATCCTCCGAGTCAAAGACTCACAAACAGAACAATACATAAATGCATTCATTGAAAATTGACAAAGTAACGTACATGGTTTATGACAAGATACAAACTGAAACTCAAACCTTATGTTATAGGCAATGACACGTGTACCAATTATCTCTTATGACATGCTTATAATCTTTTGTGTAAATAGTGTACGTGTAAATAGTGTACATGTAAATAGTGTACATGCAATGATGATCAACTGTTGATAATCTTCTTTGTGTTGTGTACATATATATCTTTTAAGTACCTTACCAAATCTTTTTGAAGGATAAGACATTTGTCAGAATCCGTTTCCGGATATACTTGTATATATATATCTTTTAAGTACCTAACCAAATCTTTTTGAAGGATAAGACATTTGTCAGAATCCGTTTCCGGATATACTTAAAGCTTTTATTATGATTCATTTCGCTCTACACAATTTTGTCCAATATTTGTTCTGGATCCGTTAATTTCAATTTTTTTAAGAAAAAAATCAAATTTCTGATTATAATGAAAGATATACATACATGTCAAAACATACAAAATTACGGAATGCTTTATGTACATATGCCCTGTCATTACGACATTGAAATTCCGATGAATACTTTTCTTTTTGTCAGATTTTGTCTCTAGATATGTTCAATTTTTGTCGTTTTTATTTTCCATCAATGAACAAAATTTAGATTTGACGAAATAATGTTTGTGTTTAAAATCTATACGTCAAACTTCTTTTCTATTACATATTGGTTTGATACATACGGAGGCCTATTGGTACCAAATTAAATATATAAGAAAATTATTGCGTATATATGCAATATATCGCTTTTTTAGATTTTATTTGGCATCAATAGGCTTCCGTCAATACAGGAATTTGAGATGTCACATGTAAATTTGATGATGCTTTTTCTAGGAACTAGGTGAATCTGTATTTCGTTGGTGTGCCTCTCTACGTCTTAAGTCTCTTGTATGTATATAACATATGTTGTAAAGTTCATCTTGTATATAACATGTGTTGTAACTTTCCTCTTGTATATAACATGTGTTGTAACGTTCCTCTTGTATATAACATATGTTGTAACTTTTCTCTTGTATATAACATATGTTGTAACGTTCCTCTTGTATATAACATGTGTTGTAACGTTCCTCTTGTATATAACATGTGTTGTAACGTTCCTCTTGTATATAACATGTGTTGTAACTTTTCTCTTGTATATAACATATGTTGTAACGTTCCTCTTGTATAAAACATATGTTGAAACGTTCATGTTGTATATAACATATGTTGTAACGTTCCTCTTGTATATAACATATGTTGTAACCTTCCTCTTGTATATCACATAGTTGTAAATTTCCTCTTGTATATAACATGTGTTGTAACGTTCCTCTTGTATATAACATATGTTGAAACGTTCATCTTGTATATAACATATGTTGTAACTTTCCTCTTGTATATAACATATGTTGTAACGTTCCTCTTGTACATAATATATGTTGTAAGGTTCCCCTTTTATATAACATATATTGTAATTTTCCTCTTGTGTATAACATGTGTTGTAACATTCCTCTTGTATATAAAATATGTTGTAACGTTCCTCTTCTATATAACATATATTGTAATTTTCCTCTTGTGTATAACATGTGATGTAACGTTCCTCTTGTATATAATATATGTTGTAACGTTCCCCTTTTATATAATATGTGTTGTAACGTTCCTCATGTATATAAAATATGTTGTAACGTTCCTCTTGTATATAACATGTGTTGTAACGTTCCTATTGTATATAACATATATTGTAATTTTCCTCTTGTGTATAACATGTGATGTAACGTTCCTCTTGTATATAACATATGTTGTAACGTTCCTCTTGTATATAACATATGCTGAAACGGTCATCTTGTATATAACATATGCTGTAACTTTCCTCTTGTATATAACATACAATTGTATGTTGTAACTTTCATCTTGTATATAACATGTGTTGTAACGTTCCTCTTGTATATAACATATGTTGTTACGTTCCTCTTGTATATAACATGTGTTGTAACGTTCCTCTTGTGTATATTGTATGTGTGTATAACATGTGATGTAACGTCATGTGTTGTAACGTTTCTCTTGTATATAACATGTGTTGAAACGTTCCTCTTGTATATAACATATGTTGTAACGTTCCTCTTGTATATAACATATGCTGTAACTTTTATCTTGTATATAGCATGTGTTGTAACGTTCCTCTAGTATATAACATATATTGTAATTTTCCTCTTGTGTATAACATATGCTGTAACTTTCATCTTGTATATAACATGTGTTGTAACGTTCCTCTAGTATATAACATATGTTGTAACTTTCATCTTGTATATAACATGTGATGTAACGTTCCTCTTGTATATAACATATATTGTAATTTTCCTCTTGTGTATAACATGTGATGTAACGTTCCTCTTGTATATAACATATGCTGTAACTTTCATCTTGTATATAACATGTGTTGCAACTATTCTCTTGTATATATAGCATATGTTGTAACGTTCCTCTTGTATATAACATATGTTGTAACATCCTGTTGTATATAACATATGTTGTAACGTTCCTCTTGTATATAACATATGTTGTTACGTTCCTCTTGTATATAACATGTGTTGTAACGTTCCTCTTGTGTATATTGTATGTTGTAACGTTCCTCTTGTATATATAACATATGCTGTAACTTTCATCTTGTATATAGCATTTGTTGTAACGTTCCTCTTGTATATAACATATGTTGTAACGTTCCTCTTGTATATAACATATGTTGTAACATTCCTGTTGTATATAACATATGCTGTAACGTTCCACTTGTATATAACATGTGTTGTAACGTTCCTCTTATGTATATTGTATGTTGTAACGTTCATATTGTATATAACATGTGTTGTAACGTTCCTCTTGTGTATATTGTATGTTGTAATGTTCCTCTTGTATATATAACATATGTTGTAACGTTCCTCTTGTATATAACATGTGTTGTTACGTTCCTCTTGTGTATAACATGTGTTGTAACGTTCCTCTTGTATATAACATATGTTGTTACGTTCCACTTGTATATATAACATATGTTGTTACGTTCCACTTGTATATAACATGTGTTGTAACGTTCCTCTTGTGTATATTGTATGTTGTAACGTTCCTCTTGTATATATAACATATGTTGTTACGTTCCACTTGTATATAACATGTGTTGTAACGTTCCTCTTGTGTATATTGTATGTTGTAACGTTCATCTTGTATATAACATGTGTTGTAGCGTTCCTCTTGTGTATATTGTATGTTGTAACGTTCCTCTTGTATATATAACATATGTTGTAACGTTCATCTTGTATATAACATATGTTGTAACCTTCCTCTTGTATATAACATATCTTGTAACGTTCCTCTTGTATATATAACATATGTCGTAACGTTTCTCTTGTATATAAGATGTGTTGTAACGTTCCTCTTGTGTATAACATATGTTGTAACGTTCCTCTTGTATATAACAGATGTTGTAACATTCATCTTGTATATAACATGTGTTGTAACGTTCCTCTTGTATATAACATGTGTTGTAACGTTCCTCTTGTATATATAACAAATGCTGTAACTTTCATCTTGTATATAACAAATGCTGTAACGTTCCTCTTGTATATAACATATGTTGTAACTTTCCTGTTGTATATAACATATGTTGTAACTTTCCTGTTGTATATAACTGTTGTTGTAACGTTCTTCTTGTATAAAGCATATGTTGTAACGTTCCTCTTGTATATAACATATGTTGTTACGTTCCTCTTGTATATAATATATGTTGTAACGTTCCCCTTTTATATAACATGTGTTGTAACGTTCCTCATGTATATAAAATATGTTGTAACGTTCCTCTTGTATATAACATGTGTTGTAACGTTCCTCTTGTATATAACATATATTGTAATTTTCCTCTTGTGTATAACATGTGATGTAACGTTCCTCTTGTATATAACATATGTTGTAACTTTCCTCTTGTATATAACATATGCTGTAACTTTCATCTTGTATATAAAATGTGTTGTAACGTTCCTCTTGTATATAACATATATTGTAATTTTCCTCTTGTGTATAACATGTGATGTAACGTTCCTCTTTTATATAACATATGTTGTAACGTTCCTCTTGTATATATAACATATGTTGTAACGTTTCTCTTGTATATAACATGTGTTGTAACGTTCCTCTTGTGTATAACATGTGTTGTAACGTTCCTCTTGTATATAACATATTTTCTAACATTCATCTTGTATATAACATGTGTTGTAACGTTCCTCCTGTATATAACATATGTTGTAACGTTCCTCTTGTATATTACAGATGTTGTAACATTCATCTTGTATATAACATGTGTTGTAACGTTCCTCTTGTATATAACATGTGATGTAACGTTCCTCTTTTATATAACATATGTTGTAACGTTCCTCTTGTATATAACATATGTTGTTACGTTCCTCTTGTATATAACATGTGTTGTAACGTTCCTCTTGTATATATAACAAATGCTGTAACTTTCATCTTGTATATAACAAATGCTGTAACGTTCCTCTTGTATATAACATATGTTGTAACTTTCCTGTTGTATATAACATATGTTGTAACTTTCCTGTTGTATATAACTGTTGTTGTAACGTTCTTCTTGTATAAAGCATATGTTGTAACGTTCCTCTTGTATATAACATATGTTGTTACGTTCCTCTTGTATATAATATATGTTGTAACGTTCCCCTTTTATATAACATGTGTTGTAACGTTCCTCATGTATATAAAATATGTTGTAACGTTCCTCTTGTATATAACATGTGTTGTAACGTTCCTCTTGTATATAACATATATTGTAATTTTCCTCTTGTGTATAACATGTGATGTAACGTTCCTCTTGTATATAACATATGTTGTAACTTTCCTCTTGTATATAACATATGCTGTAACTTTCATCTTGTATATAAAATGTGTTGTAACGTTCCTCTTGTATATAACATATATTGTAATTTTCCTCTTGTGTATAACATGTGATGTAACGTTCCTCTTTTATATAACATATGTTGTAACGTTCCTCTTGTATATATAACATATGTTGTAACGTTTCTCTTGTATATAACATGTGTTGTAACGTTCCTCTTGTGTATAACATGTGTTGTAACGTTCCTCTTGTATATAACATATTTTCTAACATTCATCTTGTATATAACATGTGTTGTAACGTTCCTCCTGTATATAACATATGTTGTAACGTTCCTCTTGTATATTACAGATGTTGTAACATTCATCTTGTATATAACATGTGTTGTAACGTTCCTCTTGTATATAACATGTGATGTAACGTTCCTCTTTTATATAACATATGTTGTAACGTTCCTCTTGTATATAACATATGTTGTTACGTTCCTCTTGTATATAACATGTGTTGTAACGTTCCTCTTGTATATATAACAAATGCTGTAACTTTCATCTTGTATATAACAAATGCTGTAACGTTCCTCTTGTATATAACATATGTTGTAACTTTCCTGTTGTATATAACATATGTTGTAACTTTCCTGTTGTATATAACTGTTGTTGTAACGTTCTTCTTGTATAAAGCATATGTTGTAACGTTCCTCTTGTATATAACATATGTTGTTACGTTCCTCTTGTATATAATATATGTTGTAACGTTCCCCTTTTATATAACATGTGTTGTAACGTTCCTCATGTATATAAAATATGTTGTAACGTTCCTCTTGTATATAACATGTGTTGTAACGTTCCTCTTGTATATAACATATATTGTAATTTTCCTCTTGTGTATAACATGTGATGTAACGTTCCTCTTGTATATAACATATGTTGTAACTTTCCTCTTGTATATAACATATGCTGTAACTTTCATCTTGTATATAAAATGTGTTGTAACGTTCCTCTTGTATATAACATATATTGTAATTTTCCTCTTGTGTATAACATGTGATGTAACGTTCCTCTTTTATATAACATATGTTGTAACGTTCCTCTTGTATATATAACATATGTTGTAACGTTTCTCTTGTATATAACATGTGTTGTAACGTTCCTCTTGTGTATAACATGTGTTGTAACGTTCCTCTTGTATATAACATATTTTCTAACATTCATCTTGTATATAACATGTGTTGTAACGTTCCTCCTGTATATAACATATGTTGTAACGTTCCTCTTGTATATTACAGATGTTGTAACATTCATCTTGTATATAACATGTGTTGTAACGTTCCTCTTGTATATAACATGTGATGTAACGTTCCTCTTTTATATAACATATGTTGTAACGTTCCTCTTGTATATAACATATGTTGTTACGTTCCTCTTGTATATAACATGTGTTGTAACGTTCCTCTTGTATATATAACAAATGCTGTAACTTTCATCTTGTATATAACAAATGCTGTAACGTTCCTCTTGTATATAACATATGTTGTAACTTTCCTGTTGTATATAACATATGTTGTAACTTTCCTGTTGTATATAACTGTTGTTGTAACGTTCTTCTTGTATAAAGCATATGTTGTAACGTTCCTCTTGTATATAACATATGTTGTTACGTTCCTCTTGTATATAATATATGTTGTAACGTTCCCCTTTTATATAACATGTGTTGTAACGTTCCTCATGTATATAAAATATGTTGTAACGTTCCTCTTGTATATAACATGTGTTGTAACGTTCCTCTTGTATATAACATATATTGTAATTTTCCTCTTGTGTATAACATGTGATGTAACGTTCCTCTTGTATATAACATATGTTGTAACTTTCCTCTTGTATATAACATATGCTGTAACTTTCATCTTGTATATAAAATGTGTTGTAACGTTCCTCTTGTATATAACATATATTGTAATTTTCCTCTTGTGTATAACATGTGATGTAACGTTCCTCTTTTATATAACATATGTTGTAACGTTCCTCTTGTATATATAACATATGTTGTAACGTTTCTCTTGTATATAACATGTGTTGTAACGTTCCTCTTGTGTATAACATGTGTTGTAACGTTCCTCTTGTATATAACATATGTTCTAACATTCATCTTGTATATAACATGTGTTGTAATGTTCCTCCTGTATATAACATATGTTGTCACGTTCCTCTTGTATATAACAGATGTTGTAACATTCATCTTGTATATAACATGTGTTGTAACGTTCCTCTTGTATATAACATGTGTTGTAACGTTCCTCTTGTATATCACATTGTTGTAACATTCCTGATGTATATAACATATGTTGTAACATTCCTGTTGTATATATAACATATGTTGTAACATTCCTGTTGTATATATAACATATGTTGTTACGTTCCACTTGTATATAACATGTGTTGTAACGTTCCTCTTGTGTATATTGTATGTTGTAACGTTCATCTTGTATATAACATGTGTTGTAACGTTCCTCTTGTATATAGCATGTGTTGTAACGTTCTTCTTGTGTATATTGTATGGTGTAACGTTCCTTTTGTATACATGTATAACATGTGTTGTAACGTTCCTCTTGTGAAAATTGTATGTTGTAACGTTCCTCTTGTGTATAACATGTGTTGTAACGTTCCTCTTGTATATCACATATGTTGTAACATTCCTCTTGTATATAGCATATGTTGTAACGTTCCTCTTGTATATAACTTATGTTGTAACGTTCCTCTTGTATATAACATATGTTGTAACTTTCCTCTTGTATATATAACATATGTTGTAACGTTCCTCTTGTATATAGCATTTGTTGTAACATTCCTCTTGTATATAACATATGTTGTAACGTTCCTCTTGTATATAACATATGCTGTAACGTTCCTCTTGTATATAACATATATTGTAACGTTCCTCTTGTATATAACATATGTTGTAACTTTCCTCTAGTATATAACATATGTTGTAACATTCCTCTTGTATATAGCATATGTTGTAACATTCCTCTTGTATATAACATATGTTGTAACTTTCCTCTTGTATATCACATATGTTGTAACATTCCTCTTGTATATAGCATATGTTGTAACGTTCCTCTTGTATATAACATATGTTGTAACGTTCCACTTGTATATAACATATGTTGTAACGTTCCTCATGTGTATATTGTATGTTGTAACGTTCCTCTTGTATATAATATATGTTGTAACGTTCCTTTTGTATATAGCATATGTTGTAACGTTTTTCTTGTATATAACATATATTGTAATGTCCTCTTGTATATAACATATGTTGTAACTATTAAGACACAGGACTTGACACAAAAATATAACATTAAATTATTTATCGTATATATTTCCGTACTAATACTTATCAAAATTTTAGCAGGGTACACGTGACAATTTAGAAGTAAAACATCTTAACACATTAAAGGCGCTCAGTGTCTGACAGAAGGAAGAGTCCCACTCTTAATATCCTTGGCAAAATCGATTTCGGTTTGTTTAATTATTTTCGGACGTCGTCGTTATCCAATTAGCTTGCGATTGCTTATCCCGTGACTGTCATACCAACCTAATGACTAATCGGGAGTCATAAAATCCCCACTCCTCACGACCAAACCGACTCTTCCTTGACCAGCCAAACGCTATGTCGCCAGTCATAACGGTGGTCAACTTCTGTTTGAACGTATGATCTGCAAAACAAAGGCGCGTTTTTATTTCGAATAGTCAAATATTACCCGACTATATTTTATGTGTACGCTAATGTCAGGTTCACCAGGTTTATAATAGTTCTCAACTTTTGTAATCTTCTTGGATCAGACAGGAAATTCATTCAAATGTAACATTGTTACTTTTATTGTATCGTATATATAGTTCATTTGATAAATAATGCAGTTCTTTAAAGTGTACATTGGATGATAAATGTAGTTCATTAATAAGTACATAATACATTAATCAAACTAGACATATGTTTTTGTTCACATATGTCTCCCCTTAATAGCCAATAGACAAACTTTGGTATAAAAAATAAAAAAGGGACCATATCTCTTTATATAGTGGGGCACGATACCAAAATTTAGAATGTGACACTCCTACTTCCCAGGATACATTAAAACTATAGCAAGTTTGGTCAACGCAGGTAAAATAACATGGAAGTTATGCCGTGGACAAACTTCGGTATTAAAAATAAACAAAGGGCTATAACTCTGTATATAGTGGGGCACAAAACCTGATTTAAGTGCGAGAGATTCCGCCCTCCCAAGATACATGAATATGGTAGGTTTGGTCAACATAGGTGAAATAACATGGAACATATGCTCCGGACAAACTTTGGTATTACAATTAAACAAAGGGACATAACTCTGTATATAGTGAAACACGAGACCCAATTATAGGGCACTGCATACCTTCTGTGGGTGATACAGGCATACTTCAAGTTTGATTAAGACATCTTTAATGGTTTAGAAGTTATGCCGTGGACAAACTTTGGTATTAAAAATAAATAAAGGGTCTTAACTCTGTAAATAGTGCGGCATAAAACCTGATTTTAGTGCGAATATTCCACCTTCTCAAGATACATAAATGTAGAAAGTTTGGTCAACGTAGGTGAAATAACATGGAACTTATGCTCCGGACAAACTTCGGTATTAAAATTAAACAAAGGGCCATAACTCTGTATATAGGGAAGCACGAGACCTATTTCTAGTGCGTTGCACACCTTCTGTGGGTGATGAAATTATACTTCAAGTTTGATCAAGATATCTTTAACGGTTTAAAATTTACGGGCCGGACAATAATTTACTGAAAATGTTGCACTTATTTGACCTTTGGCCTTGAGGTGAAGGTCACAGTGACCTAATTCTAGTGCACTGCACACCTTCTGTAGATGATGCATGCATACTTAAAGTTTCATCAAGATATCTTTAACGGTTTAAAAGTTATGGCCCGGACAAGTCAGATTAGAAGAACCAGAAGAAGAAGAAGAAGAATAAGAAGAACTAGAAGAAGAAGAACCAGTACTAATACAATATGTCTCCCTTCATTCGGAGGAGAGACAAAATTAAAATCATGTTCTTTTAAAGGTGCCATGTTATTGACATTAAAAAGTATGTGCAGGCGACCATGCATAACATTATTAAACTTTATAGTTCAACAGAAGAAATGTATTAATCTCAGTCAAAATACATGTACCTAAAATTATACCAAATACATAATTTTGAAATATTCTTAGTTTTCACAGAATTTGTTTGAACTAATCACCGATTCTGTATCTCGTAGCAAACCTGAGAGAAATCTTTGAAAAACAAATATGAAAATGATTCCCGTGATCTGTTAATGGTACACACCGAGATACATGACTGATATGCTTCCAGTAATGGCATGAAACCTACTGACCTTGTTGTAACTTCAGAAGCTCGGGTCCAGTGGAATGTTTTGACCCCACGGCCGTGAGGTACCAACCGTTGTTGGTGTTTCTGTCCAAATCAGACCCCACGGCCGTGAGGTACCAACCGTTGTTGGGGTTTCTGTCCAGATCAGACCCCACGGCCGTGAGGTACTAATCGTTGTTGGTGTTTCTGTCCAGATCAGACCCCACGGCCGTGAGGCACCAACCGTTGTTGGTGTTTCTGTCCAGATCAGCCCCACGGCCGTGAGGTACCAACCGTTGTTGGTGTTTCTGTCCAGATCAGACCCCACGGCCGTGAGGTAGCAATCGTTGTTGGTGTTTCTGTCCAGATCAGACTCCACGGCCGTGAGGTACCAACCGTTGTTGGTGTTTCTGTCCAGATCAGACCCCACGGCCGTGAGGTACCAACCGTTGTTGGTGTTTCTGTCTTGATCAACCCTCACATCTATAATACAGTGTACATGAATGGCTGTTTTGTTGAAATATTTGTGACGTATTTCTTTAGTGAATTTACGAATGGCTCAATAAAAAATAGCATCAGTATGATATTTTCTATACAAACTGAATGGGGTTTCTCAAAGAAACATGTGTGACCAATCTATGGTAATGGAGAAACATGTCCATACTCACTTTGTGTTTAATGCTACGGAGTATAAATATACATTACAGGGTCGACCATCGTTCTCATCCATGTGGTCCCACTATTCAGGTACAGTGTTGGGGTCAGATTGCTATTAAAAGTTACCGAGTAATGCAAACGTTTAAAACACAAGTCACTTTACAAATATAAATGGAGACGAAACTCCGCTGTAGCTAATTTAAATTCCAACATATTTCTTAAACATTAACATAATGTATGCGATGATAGTGTACGTAACAAAAAATTAATAGTAAATACCTTCACCAAAACCAGAGTCTCTGCCCAAACTCTCCATTGAGGACGTAATGTATTTATCGTCACCAAGCTTGACTTGTCTGTGTCTCCTTGACCTCTTACACATGATTACGAGGCCCCCTGGTAACGGTTCTAAGAACACGGTTGACTGTATGACTTCCTGTGACATGATCAAACAGTGTTTTAGACTGCAATAGTACTGTAGTAATACATGATGGTCTGTCTAGTGCATTGCTATCACAACATGTATGTAAATATAATTTTGTCCAATTTATCAATTCAATTCAATGAATCTAAATTGCATTTTGCATCCAATCAAGATAACCTTATATGTGTCGAACTGCAAATAAACACAGCATAAACAAACAAGCTGTAACTATATATAAACCTAATTGATACGTGAGAACGTTGCAAGCCCGCCTTCCTCTGTCAAAAGTACAATTTAATTAAAAGACCCAAATCTCTCAAAAACTTTCATTAGATGATAAAATCATTTGCAAATATTTGTCAGTTAAATTACGGATGACAGTCTTCCCAAGTTTGTTGCGCTTATCAATAGATAAAAAAAGTAAATGATGCTACTATGAATTATGTCCTTCGGTATTGGTGATATTTTGATAGAAGTTTATAGTGAAATTCTATCATTGTATTTGGTTTTAAAAATAGTCTTTCATCAAGTCAAACAATTTTCTTCTTCAGTTCTTTCTACGGTATTACGATACAGGACTATGCAATCTAGCCGAATTGTTATAATGATAAGCTAACGAAGTCGTCAGTATGACATATATGTCAAAGTATCATGCATTCCATGATAATCGACTATTTGACGTCTAGGTTTTACTCACTTCAATGTCTGGATATTCATATTCGTTGCAGCAATTTCGATGCAAAGTCTCGGCCATATCTCGGGCATCAATTCTCTGTATATGAGATTTGATTTTCTAGTAACTGTGGGAGCAGTAACAAACACACGTCATTGTTAATGATTCAAACAATGTATTTATTTATAGGTACAAATTGTATATATCTTGTTAGACATGCAAATTATACACAAAACCTGAATTTTTTTAAGCATTAAAATGCCTTCTTTGAAAAGTTATTGCCCACAGGATTATAGGACAATAACTTTCCAAAGAAGGCAGTTTAATATTTATATTTCCGTCTTTAATTTAAGTTTTTCTTATATTTCCAACGTGTTATCGCATTACAAAGTCAAAAATGGCGCCGTCTGTCAATGGGACCTGTTCTTGTGACGTCACGAGTACACGCGACCGTTCCCGGCAAAAATATAGTTCGTGGAAATAAAAACAAAATCAACAATTTAATTTTAACAATTTAATTAATATATTCCATCGCGAGGATATTCACCTTTTATACAACATAACTACATAAATTGTTGCGAGTTACATGGAGATATAACAATATATAATAGGATTTCGTGTTAAAGTTTGTATATCTATTGACATTGTTTAGAATTGACGTTGAATTCATAGGGTCTAAGTCAACAAGGTCAATAGTGGTCGCCATATTTTCTAGAGTTTTCTGGAGTCCGAGTTCAATATTCGTGCGCAGAAGTCTGTGGAATTCGTGTTTCAGCGGTAACACAAGTAGTTATGTGTTTAGTGGTAGGTTTGTCACATTGAATATTATGTTTTCATAACTTAAAAAGTTATACTTGATATTTTATTTTTTTGGGATTCAATCATTCATTCATGCAATTAAGAGTTTGAAACTTATCTGTTGTGAACTTGAATTGACACAGTCCAAAATGGTGTTTACAATGTTGTGGATCATCTGCAATTTCCAAATAAGAAATACTTGAGTTAACAGGTGTAGAATTAATCTTTTTTTGTCATAAATAATGTATCATAACGCACGGCATTAACTCTTCCATATCAAGGCGTAAGCGCCTTTCTTTGTATAGCATTTCCTGGCAGTTGTTCGTTAATGTGGACCCATCTCTTTATAATGTCATTGTTGGACACTTGGTCTGTTTCTGCTCTACCGAACTTCTTTTGTTGTAATTTCAGTGCAATCTTCCTTTTCCGTAGCTGATTATAATTACCCCAGCATTGCTTATAACAAATAACAGACCATTTGATAGTGATAACGTGTATTTCTATACATTGTTTTAGTTTGTCTGTATAAATTGGCTTGAAATTCATCAACAGCAGAAATGACGTGATTGAGTTGAACAAGTCTGTTAACATTTATATTCACGGTGTGTTGTAACTTATTAACATTCCCTACCTGCTGAAGATCCTGAAGTTGAAGAAGAATATCTTTATGTGCAGACACACGTTTGTTTAGTTCGGCCACCATTAAGTGTATGTCTTTCATTTCGGAGGCGGTAAACCTAGGCACTTCAAAGATACATCAACGTATACCCATGTACATAGTAAGTTATTATCATATCGTCATCAGGTGGTTTAATGAAAAATAAACCCTTTAGAGTACAGTTTGGGTATGACTTTTAGATTCGTTCAATTCGGACGTCTGTTTACACCTACTGGTATACATATCATAGTAAAACGGAACAGTTTGAAAGTCTTTTATCAGAAGAGATTTTGGACGCCGCGAGGAAGGTAGATACATGTATGCTATAAGGGAAACATTGTATGCGTGGATTTGAAATACAGTATATATAATCCTATGAGGCAAAGGGGTTGTACGTTTACGTGGGATATTTATAATGTTATGAGACATACAGTCTGAACGACAATTTAACGGTTACAAACTCACGTGTAATTAGTATTCTTGGTCACGGCACCATTTATCCCTGCTGACGTCACAACGGTGCACGCTATGTAAGCAATGTCTTAAAGAATCTCAATAAGGTCGGGAATATCTATTTTTAAAAAGAATAATGGTTTGAGCAGCATTCTATTAAAAAAAAGACTTTTGGTAATGGTCGTTCTTTCAATTTAGAAGCTTTTGAACGATCAGAATCTTTGTAAAGAGGGCAAGCATATACACAAAATAATGTACTCGATATCACAATTTATTAATGGTACGGAAAAGAAATATCATTTGCGCTAATACAGTGTATGTCGACATCAGTAACAACAACACTTTGACATATAAAGGCCGTGGCAAGATACATCACAGCTTCAATAAACTAGGGCAAACTATATAGCACAGAGTCAACTCTCAAGAGCAAAATATAACAAACCGTTAAAACACAGGGACAAAAGGAGATGGGGGAACAAAATACACCACAGCGTAAACCAAGGACAGAATGTATCACTGCACCAACACACAACGATGAAATCTCCATGCAAAGATGATACAGTGGCACAAATATTTTCTTCACCAAATGGGGTACCGTCATGATTTCTTTAGGCAAATCAAAAAAATATGCAATCCCGAACATTAACATGAAATTATCAATGAACTATATACCAACAAAAGTATCCTTTTCGGCGTATGCAATGCTCCGTACGACATAGATCGGAAACGGTACATCAAGTAACGTCGTCGGTGTAGTCACGTGATCCATGATCAAATAGGTATACCTGTGCACCCTGTCCACACTACATCAGCGAAAAAAACAGATAAAAATTGTCAACCTTAAAGCGAAATGTTGACCTGGTGTAAACTATAAGCAAACTATATAAAAATTCAAAAAGCAATTCGAATATGTTAAGTTGATTACGGTAAATTACAAACATCAAAACCGCCAGGACCAGATATGATTTACCCAAGAGTACTTAAAGAAACATGCGATATTGTAAGTCATACACTGTCATTAATATTCCAAACATCGATTAATACCGGCAGATTACCAGAAGACTGGAAATGTGCTTACATAACAGCTATATTTTAAAAAGAGACCGGAAAGAGGATACAAACTACGGGCCAGTCTGTTTAACTAGCGTTGTGTGTAACGTAATATAATCAATAATTAGGGAAGATGCGAAAACAACATCTTTTCAGTAAAGCACAGTAGGGCTTCATTGAAGGCAGATCTACGGTGTCACAACTTCTAAAAGTTATTGGTGAGTGGACAGAGGGTTTGGATAAAGAAGGATGTATCGATGTTATTTATTGTGATTTTATGGAAGCATTTGATAACAAGTTTCTCATCAACACCTTATCCATAAACTAGCAAAATACGGAATATCGGGGAGATTGTCCCCTTGGATAGCTGATTTGTACTAGAAAGAAAACAAAGGGTCATCGTGAATGAAGAAATTTTGAATGGAACAATGTAATTAGTGGCATACCATAAGGATCGGTTTAAGGACCACTTCTATTCGTAATTTATAATTTATTATCGTGTTTAGTCTGCATTAAACCCAACAACACACACAAGTTATACTCTGCTATGTTTTTTGTCGATAAAATAACAAACACTTAAATTGTCGAAAATGAGCATTTATTCTAAATGCCAGAAATCGAACATATGTATACATCTTTGTGTTGATTTTTATAATAAGGTGTACAAAGAACCAAAAAAGACGGGGCTTGCTTCAAAGTAAACGCCACAAACTTGAACTTAAATATTACCATATTTCTGTTCAAGTGCCCCACTCCGTAATTTATATAAATGACATGTCTGATGTAACAAGTCCCAGAACGAATTCATTCCTTTTAGCGGATGATACGAAAGCTTTTAGGGCAATCAATGATAAACAAGAGTGTAAGATTTTATAGCAGGATATATTTTCACTCCAAAAGTGGTCATAGACTCGACATCTTCGTTTTCATCCACACAAATGCAAAGTGATGCGCGTGGGACACTCCAATGTTAATCAAATGAAGTACACACTTAAGGAAAATGCAGAAGCTTTGAAATTTGTGAACTTCGAAAAAGATATCGGTGCCATCATAGACAATAAATTATCATTTGATGAACAAATATCTGAAAAAATAAATAAAGCTAGTTTTGTTATGGGAGTTCTTCGAAGAACAATGGAATATATGAACTTGGAGACTTGGTGTCCTCATCTCGAAAAAACACATTGAAACAAACGTCGAGCAACAAAGCAGGTACCTGGCCTAAAAGACTTATCCTATATAAAGCGATTAGATAAACTAAAAATACCAGCACTAGCCTATAGAATATCACGTGGCGACATGATAGAGTTTTACAAAATATTTTCCAGAAAATATGACCATGAAGTCTTACGACATATTTAATATCAGGGAAAGTGCATCTACACGTGGACACAACTTTTGAAATTTGCAAATCCCATTCAAGATTAAATATTCGAAATTTTTCGTATACACAGAGAACTGTTGCTTGAGAACAACCTTTCGTCAAATGTTGTGAATTCAAGCACAGTTCAAAAATTTGAATATGAATTAGATGAACACTTGCAAAAGCAAGCGCAGAAATACTGTTTTAAAGAAAAAATCGAAATCTAATTTCGCAACTTTTAAAATATATGTTTTTATTCTTTTTTTTTTCAGAGCTGACTGTCAAAGGATTGTAAAATCCTAATTTTGACAGAATAAATCTATGTATCTATAACTACACATACGTGTTGCAAAACTCAACTAATATTTTCGTCTTATATTAAATCACGATTAAATCTCTTGATCTAATGTATTATCATTGTGACGTCATTTATATTATGCTGCTTTGCGACTTCAGGAACGCGTAGTTGAAACGCAACGTTATATTCCTAATCTTACAGAGGATAATGAGTAGGCCCAACGTTTTATCTTGAAACGTTGATAAACTCCACAGCATTACATTAGGCTGACCACCTTCGAGTTGTGTAGTTGCGGTAACGTAAAAGCACTTGACAGACGGTGACAAACCTCTGGAGTATTTGTTTTTTTCTTTTGTTTTTCAAAGCATTATGTATCTTTCACAAGTCTGGGGTTAGAGCGATCTGTCAACGATTATTAAGAGTCTTTCCAATGGCTATATTTTGGTATATGTACTCACCTTATGACCACAGTGACACCCAATAAAGATATTTATTAAATATAATTACTGTCAAGTCAACAGAATCAGTCCGCGCTGTCTTCACCATAAGAGTTTGTCATAGATAAACGGAGTACGTGCGGTCAGTGTATATATATCTATCATTGTGTTGTCCGGTTTACACACCGTGACGCTATATGTATCTCTAAACTTTTTGTTTTGCCCAACAGCTCTGTTGATCACTTTTTTCCTATTGATGTCTCACCTTGTTATCTTTTTTAGGAATTTGTATACATATTGTATGTCCTGACAACTTTACAACATTCTCCAAATTCTTAAAGCAATACAATTAGGAATTTACCTTAACTATGAACGTTATTTTGTTTAACGTGCAGTCGCGTCTCGTTTATCAGGTATTAAGATTTATGTATCGTTGAGTTTGGTCTTTCCGGTTTCCAGTGTGATATGTCAATTATTACTCTTCCTCAAAAATGCTCTATGTTTGTAAGTTATATGAGAATACTGCCCAAAAACTATCTAAATGAAGCATTTTATCCGATTTGAAAACAAATAAATACATACATCTTAATAGATTTACTACGCGCACTTGCCTCTCTTAGTCTAAATTGCTTGATAAATACTCTATTTAAAATAGTTTTTATTTAGTATGACCATTTATAAACAATGTTTAAGATTTGGTAGACCATTCAGCATTTTCATAACATCACAGTTTAATTCTTAAGTCATCTTATCGTATCCATAATCTTAAGAGTATAGCAACACTTTGACCTATATTAATTCATTCACGTGTTATTTCGCCCTCCATTTTCCTCTTGTTGAATTTCGAGTGGTGACTACCTTATGGTCATATCTATACTGTTCTATACCTATTTTTTGTGATGCCAATGAGATGACAGGTGAATAGCAGGTTTTTAGACTTACTTATATAGTTCTATCAACCTTATAAATTAGTCTTAATACATTCCAAAATTTTGCCTGGTATTGCGTGTACATGTACAAATATGTTATTATTTATATGCAAGAATGTAATATATGTGTATTCCCGACTCTATGGCTAGTTCTTTTAACCTTATAAATTAGTCTTAATACATCCCAAAATATTGCCTGGTATTGCGTGTACATGTACTAATATGTTATTATGTATATGCAAAAATGTAATATATGTGTGTGATTGCTTGTGTAATGAAGTGTGTGTGTGTGTGTGTGTGTGTGTGTGTGTGTATTTTTACAATTAATTCACTATGCCATCTTACTATTATGATTTATGTTTGTAAATACTAGACCTGTTAATAGAAGTCAATTGTTCCAAAACCCAGTTATCTAAGCATTTCAACCTGTTATATGTACACTATAGTACTGTTAAAATCACCCCGATTCACGCCTATAGATCATTCTCATAGCAAAACCTATCTGCTGATATTTGGGAATCATCACATGTACTTCATCTTCCCAATGAAGATAACGTACCCAATATCTATTCAAACGTTTCTCATTTTTCTTTCTTTTTGCTTTCCCTACCTACCCTCATCCGCTGCTTTGTATACCCCATTTCCCTTCTCTTTTCTAATCTCACATCCAGTCATCCCCAACTGCTTTGTATTAAACTGCCCGTATATGAAAGCTCTTCTCGCGCCCCCAAAATCTGATCTATACCCTCCTTAGTAGGTAATGATGTTGGTGCGTGGAGAGCTGCCATAGGCTGTTTTCACTGTAAAGTTGCAAACATTTTAATAACATACACTTACAAAACATACCCTGCTGATTTTCTAAATATTTTTGAAGTCAATGCCAAATGTTGGTTATTTACATCATATTTGTTTTTACAACAATCCTATATCAATAATGTAAACATATTCTTTCCTATGATAATCCATCTTCTTCTTCTGACATCAGGAGATATCCATTCCAACCCTGGTCCAAACTCTAGTAATATGACGGCAACCCATTCACTGAATCTTATGCATCTTAACATTAGAAGTATACGAAACAAAATAGGCTACATTGACGCATTGACCGACGATGTCGACATTCTTTGTATAACCGAAACTCATTTGGATCCTTCTATTACTAATGAAGAAATTACGCTACAGGGCTTTAGTGACAAACCGTTTAGAAAAGATAGGAATATGTTCGGAGGGGGTGTATTGTTATACTATTCTCCATCTCTCGTAGTTAAAAGAAAACTTGAGTTAGAATTTGCTAATGACGAAGTAATATGGGTACAAGTTTATTCAAATAATATTACACATATAATAGGAAATCTATACAGACCACCTAATCTAAATTATTCTGACGGTATATGGCAGAGACTAAAACATTCCCTCGACCTGGCATTCGATATTACAGATAATGTTATTTTGATGGGCGATCTAAATGTTGACTTTTTAAAATCCTCCAGAGATGAATTATTCGACCTTCTCACTTTGTACCAGATGTCAAATATTATAACCGAACCTACCAGAATAACGGACCATTCAGCAACATTATTAGATCCAGTAATTATCAGTAACACAATCAACACTTTTTTCAGTGAAGTTATTAATATAGACGACAATATAAGTGACCACAATGCTGTTTTTACAATAATTGAAGTACCGAAACAAACCCAAACAGTTTTCAAACGAAAGGTATGGCTATATGACAAAACAGACATCGAAAAGCTTAAACATTTTATCACAAATATATCATGGGTAAACCAATTTAATATGTTTAATGACGTTAATGACATGTGTGATTTTCTGACAACCACTATACTTAACGCTGTAGATATATGCATACCATCTAAATATGTGCAGATTAGACAACATGACAAACCCTGGATCAATAATATTGTCAGAAGACAAATACGTAATAGAAATCGATTAAAAAAGATACTTATAAATAATAATAATGATTTTAATAGGACGAAATTTAAACAATCAAGAAATAAAACAAATAATATGATAAAACGAGCAAAAGAACTTTTCTACGAAAATATCGACTCTATCATAGTCAAAAATAAATCTAACCCCAAAACATATTGGAAATTGTTAAGGTTTGTACTGAAAGGAAGCAAAACTACTGATATATCACCACTTTTTGATGACAATGCTAACGAATTCACGAATGATAATAACCATAAATGTGAACTTCTTAATAACTATTTTTCTTCAGTATCCAGTCATTCCGAAGTAGACCAAAACAAACCTATTCCCATTTTAGAAAAACGAACAGACTCTCTTTTGTCCGAAATTCATATTATACCTTCTGAAATAGTTGATATTATTAACATACTAGATGTAAATAAGGCAACAGGGCCTGACGGAATCAGTCATCGAATGTTAAAACTTGTAGCAAATGAAATTGCCATTCCCCTTTCCCTCATTTTTAATCACTCCTTAAACAATGGTATATATCCCGATAAATGGAAATTAGCAAACGTCATGCCGATCTTTAAGTCTGGCGACGCTCATAATGCTTCGAATTATAGACCAATATCATTATTAAGCTGTGTTGGAAAAATTTTTGAACGTGTAGTCTATAAACATATTTACAACTTTTTTAACTCTAATTATCTTATTTACAAACTTCAGTCTGGATTCTTACCCAATCATTCTTGTACGCATCAACTCATTGAAATGTACCATTCTATGATGTTAGCATTAGAAAACTATGAACATATAGCTTTTACTTTTTGTGATTTTTCAAAGGCCTTCGATCGAGTTTGGCATAGAGGGCTTTTATACAAACTTCAACAACATGGTATTTCAGGCAGTCTTCTTAATTGGATAACAAACTATCTTTTTGAGCGTAAGCAATCCGTCTTTATTCACGATTCCCATTCTTCTGTAAGAAATATAAACGCCGGTGTTCCCCAAGGTTCAGTGTTAGGCCCTTTATTCTTCTTGATTTATATTAACGACATTTCAACCGAACTCTCCTCATTATCTCGTCTTTTTGCTGACGATACGTCGCTTTCATACTCATCACCAAACCTAGAAAATATTGTAAGTGAAGTAAATAAAGACCTAAAAACTCTAGAGAAATGGTCTAAAAATTGGCTGATGTCTTTCAATCCTAAAAAAACCGAAATCATGATTGTTTCTAATACAAATCTACCCTTTCAACCCCAATTTATTTTTAACGATACTTCTATCCTTTTAACAGATAGCCACAAACACCTTGGAGTTATACTAAGTAGCGACGGTAAATGGAATAAACATGTAGACGAACTTATCAAAAAAGTGGCTAAATATATAGCAACCCTTCGTAAAATGAAATGGTTACTCAGTAGAAATAACCTTGAAAAACTATATTTAACGTACATTCGACCATTATTAGAATATGCATGTGAAGTCTGGGACAATTGTGGAATGACAAATTCATCAAAACTTGAAAATATTCAGATAGATGCTGCACGAATTGTTACAGGACTACCTATTTACACAAAAATTGAACATATATTTAATGAAATTGGCTGGGTTCCACTAAGTAATAGAAGGAAAAACAGAAAATTGTCCCTATTCTTTACAATTAAAAACGGTACAGCTCCTAATTATTTGTGTGACACCTTACCAGATAGCATTGGGGATATTTCTCGTTATAACCTAAGAAATTCCCAACATTTAAGACAACCAAACTTTAGGCTTGAAACAATGCGCAATTCTTTTTTCCCATCAACTACAAAAATGTGGAATGACCTAGATATATCTATAAGGAATTCGGCTTCTCTCAGTTCATTTAAATCAAATATAAAATCAAAAGGTAAACCACAAAATAAATGCTTTCTGGTATGGGGTTCCCGTAAATCAAATATACTTCATTGCCGTTTGAGAAATCGTGCGAGCTCCCTTAACTATGACCTATTTAGAGCAAATTTATCAAATACAGCTGAATGTGCATGCGGTAATCCATGTGAAGACTCTTATCACTTCCTTTGTGTCTGTCCCTTATACACCCAGCATCGTAATCTATTAATAAGAGAGCTTCAACCTGTTCGTGATGATTTAACTTTAGACTTGCTCCTATATGGCGATCCTAAATTCAGCATTAATGTAAATACCTCAATTGCAAAATCTGTCCAAAATTATATCAGCAAATGCAACAGGTTTGACTGAATGTGATCATCTTTCTCTCTCTATCACTCTTTTTTTTCTCCGACTCTACCTGTGTTACTATCATTTACTTCATTACTCTATCCGTCTTTTCTTCCACTCTATTTTTCATCTACTCTATCTGTGTTACTATCCTTTACTTCGTTTCGCTCTCCTTCTTTTCTTCGTCTCTATTTTCCATTTCCATATAAAAACATAATTAATGTATATTGCGTAAATAACCTTATCAAGTTATTGTTTATACTCATGTATTTGAAGAAAAGGACTTTGATAAGTTGGTAAAACTTGTGTCCAATTCTTTTGTAAATATTTATTTGCAATAAAATATGTTTAAATCAAAACAAACCATAACAACAACGTATCAGACCTGTTGAAGAGGGATGGTACTTACTAAACTACAGGTATGAGTGAAAATAAGAGATTATAAACATCGTGTAGAGTAATCTCGCTGAGCAATTTGATTTTTCATAATCCACCATTTTGACAACGAGGATGACACGAATAAACCAATAAAGTTGTTCAAATAAAATTCTTGGGGAGGTTCAGGGTATGTGTGGATTTTTCATTGAATTGGCCGGGCATATTATCGCCGGTTGCACTCCAGGTTCCTGATGAAGTATAAAACAGAAATTATGCTGTGCTTGTATTTGTCTATTTTCATGATTGTATTTCTGTTATTTTGCAGAACTAGTTGTTTTCTACTGTTTTAAATTATTGCTTTTTCAGGTTTTGTAAATATGTATTTTCAGTGTTTAACATATTCGGCGGCACTCCTTACGTGCCAAATGGAAACTCTTGGGGACAGCTAGATTAGTTGTTTTCCAGTAATTGTCATACCATTATTGGATTATTTATCCAATTATTATGTAACTAGAGATAACAAAACATGCATATTTATCTTATTTTTATTTTCTTTGTATTCAATCGAATAAATACGTCACTCATATCTACTGTAAATGTTTACAGCCACACATTTTTTTCACAATCCTGCATGTAGTTCAAGCAATACATGTCGTCAGTAATAGTTATTTAAAATGTTACATACACACAGACAAAGACAATGCAGTACACACACATATGCAAGTGTATAGCCATTACAAGATTTGTTTAACCAAATTTCGTAGTTAACACGAGTTTTTTTGTGTGTGCAAATATAGCATTACTATGATGAAAAAAAAATAAAAAAAAATCTGTTGTATGAATAGTTTTACAGACCTGTATTGACCATTTCAACAAACTTAGTGATTTTAAAAATAGAATTACGATTACAATCGAATAAATGTCTGACCCGTAAAACAGTATAAGCTTAAAATCATGAAACAATGAGAACCTTTAGTTTCAATCGATACCAGGATTTAATTGCAGTATAAACTGAAATAACATACTCTCCTCGGACTGTGCCTTTTTTTTTTTTTTTATATACATGAATTCACACATCGTGCTTGTATAACTTTACACAAAATACATAACCTTTGTACAGTATCATATTAATATTTGATTACGTTGTATTTTATAAATCAATAACTAAGTTCCAAGACAATCAAATATACATCACAACTCGGACTCAAGTTTTCCAGACCCGGTCCGATACGTAACCTTTTCTGCCACCAGACCATCAATTTTACTGTCATCGGTCAAGGCTGCTTGGTCCTGATCAGTTGCGACCATCTCAAGTTGTTCTGAATCTTCTTGAACAGTTCTGATTACGACTGGTTGGGCCGCCTCCATTCCATCTGTTTTCACAGTTTGGGGATCCAGTTTTCCAGACCCGGTCCGATACGTAACCTTTTCTGCCACCAGACCATCAATTTTACTGTCATCGGTCAAGGCTGCTTGGTCCTGATCAGTTGCGACCATCTCAAGTTGTTCTGAATCTTCTTGAACAGTTCTGATTACGACTGGTTGGGCCGCCTCCATTCCACCTGTTTTCACAATTTGGAGATCCCCAGCCGTTACTGGCCGAGATTCTGGTCCGAGAGTGACATTATCTAACTCCGCTCCGAAACTATTTGACGCAAAACGACCTTGACCTTTCATCTTAACGTCGTCTGTACGTATTAACCTACCGTCCACATCTATGACTACACCCACCGCCACTGTCTGTTTTAGGTCCCGGATGACGATACGGCCAAGGGACGGATAATCAAAGAAACTTTCAATACATAATGGCTTCATTGGCACCATCTCGACCACGCCCACTTCACCCGGACGTAAACAAGAGGGTGATTGTTCCGCCATCTCTCCTGTTCGACGGTCACATCGTTCTTTAATCTCGACGAACTTACAGGCTACGTTGGCAGTGTGAACGTTGAGGAGAGGCGTATATCCTTTCTTTATCTGACCAGGATGGTTCAACACCAGGATCTATAAAAAGGATGAGTGTGTTAGTTCTATATATATATGAATACATGCATTGATATGTAATCTGACATTCGATAACTCTGTCAGGAGATCACTAAATTAACACGATATACTCTATTACATATGTTATTTCAGATTTTATTTCCAACACTCAGACACATGCAAATGTGTAACATGAGGTACATGAACATGAATTCATATATTAAATTATGACAGGATGGACAGGTGCATACTTAAGCATTGAACTTTTTGTGTATGGTATTTATGATCTATTTGAATGACTAGCGCGCATTATGATTTGTTTGCTTGTAAAGCTGTGTCATTTAAATAGATCAAAAATACCATACAAAAAAAGTTCAATATTTATATTTACATTTTCTCTGCCTCTTATGTTCTTTTTTAACTTATAATTTATATTTAAAATTAAAAATGCCCGCCTTATCGACAGTCCACACACTTTCGTTCAATAGTTTGAACAGCGTATTGTCGCGTGCTGATTGGCAAACAAAGTAGTGCTTTGAAATTTTAACAAACACTTCAATTTTATTCCACAATTTAGTATCAATACAATTGCGTATGATATGTCTATAGGATGATTTAAGTTATCAATAGAAATCTGAGCTGAAAGTTACATTTGAAATTGTTTCGATTTTTCCCCGGAACAAATTTCGCGCATGGACAAATACAGTGAACACCGTAAATCCGACCTTGCCCTCCATGAGGGAGTTATTTTTGGAAGTTAATTCGAACTATTCCAGGCGTGAATTTATTTGTTGATTGTATTGGAACCTGAAAACAGTTGGCAGATTCTATAACAGCGTCGTTATTTGACATGTCGTCAGAAACAGAGGAACCGTGTATGCGAGACGCGTGAAACTGATTGCGTTTGAAGTGAGTGATCTTGCGACGGAGCACAGGTTCGTAACAAATGTCTGAAATGTTTATGTGTGCTGTGACTCATATCAGTTGGTCTGTAACATATGATAATGTGTCAGTAGGTCTTTACAATAAGTGTATTTCAGACATTTGTAACGAACCCCTGTTGATCAGTGCAGTGTAACAGACGATGTTTCTGATAAATTGCAAGAGCGTTAAAATTGTTTCCATTGCCGGCATTGGTGATTTCAAACGATGTGCATTTTGTACGATATTGCACACCTTGGTCTCGTTCTCGTTGTAATAAAAGTATTTTTTATTTAATTTTTTATTTTGCACATAAATTTACATTGACATTGTCAAATCTCACAATGCCCAGCGATATTTCAGCAGCCGTCATGTTTATTTATATTGGATTAATACGCTTAGAATTGTGTCTAGTGATGCATGGTAATTAAAGTCCCATCAACGACACAGCTTTCAAAGAGGCTATATAGTGACAATGCCATGCAAATGTAAATATATGTATATGAAGATACTGATATATATATTTATGCATGATACAGTAACATGTTGTACACATGAACTATTTCGTAATTAGACAGCAATGCATACATATATGTAGATAGCCACACATTTATCCAGAGCTTACTCAATGGCTAGGAACGCTACAATTAGCTAACATATGATTCTACCTGAGCGGTGACATGCTGGACTAATTTCGTAACAGCTGTCGATATTTTTTATTCACTCCAGACACACATACCGTACCTAAGCGGTGACTTATTAACCTTGTGGCAATATACTGAATAGATTAGTTGCTGACCGCCTGACCATCTTAAATGGTGATTTATTGATCAGGTGATCTAATTTGACGTAAATTATACGGACACTGTGACATAATTTAAAAGCGGCAAACATTCTGACCTCGTAAACAACATGTTGATGAAGTGACATTCCTGGGCGGTTAACCTACTGACTTTCCTTGGTGGGACGTTCTCCGGGTCCCTTCGCACGAGTGACTTACCTTTGGGGTAATATAAACTTGCTGACTTTTCCGGGTGGGCCGTCCTCCGGGTCCCCACACACGAGTGACTTACCTGGGTGGTTAACTTGCTGACTTTCCTGGCTGGGCCGTCCTCCGGGACCCAACACACGAGTGACTTAACTGGGCGGCAAACTTGCTTCCTTTCCTGGGTGGGCCGTCCTCCGTGTTCCCACACACTAGTGACATACCTGGGCGGTAAACTTACTGACTTTCCTGGGTGGGCCGTCCTCCAGGTCCCTACGCACGAGTGACTTACCTGGGCGGTAAACTTGCTGACTTTCCCGGGTGGGCCGTCCTTCTGGTCCCCACACACGAGTGACTTACCTGGGTGGTTAACTTGCTGACTTTCCTTTGTGGGCCGTCATCCGTGTGACCGGTCCCTACACCCGCGTGACTTACCTAGGCGGTTAACTTGCTGCTTTTCCTGGGTGGGCCGTCCTCCGGGTCCCCCCACACGAGTGACTTAACTGGGAGGGAAACTTACTAACTTTCCTGAGTGGGCCGTCCTCCTGGTCCCCACTCACGCGTGACTTACCTGGGTGGTAAACTTGCTGACCTTTCTGGGTGGGCCGTCCTCCGGGTCCCTACGCACGAGTGACTTACCTGGGCGGTAAACTTGCTGACTTTTCTGGGTGGGCCGTCCTCCGGGTCCCTACGCACGAGTGACTTACCTGGGCGGTAAACTTGCTGACTTTTCTGGGTGGGCCGTCCTCCGGGTCCCCCCACACGAGTGACTTAACTGGGAGGGAAACTTACTAACTTTCCTGAGTGGGCCGTCCTCCTGGTCCCCACTCACGAGTGACTTACCTGGGCGGTAAACTCGCTGACTTTTCCGGGTGGGCCGTCCTCCTGGTCCCCACTCACGAGTGACTTACCTGGGTGGTAAACTTGCTGACCTTTCTGGGTGGGCCGTTCTCCGGGTCCCCACACATGAGGGATTTACCTGGGCGGTACACTTGCTGAATTTTCTGGGTGGGCCTTTTTCCGGGTCCCCACACACAAGTGACTTACCTGGGCGGTAAACTTGCTGACTTTCCTGGGTGGGCCGTCCCCCGGGTCCCCACACACGTCTCCTTTCTTGACATCCTTCAGTCCGAGGTTCTCTATCTGTATCCCGACATTGTCTCCGGCCTGAACCTCCGTCATCACCTCACGGAACACCTGGACTGCCCTCACCTGTAACAAAGAACAGGTATGAGCAAATACCCGTCTTATAACAGTAAACCTATGTTACAACTATGAGTCAGAGAGGCAATCGTCTCACAACAGTAGTCCAATGTTACACCTACGAGTGAGAGAAGCAATCGTCTCACAACAGTAATCGTATGTTACAACTATGAGTCAGAGAAGCAATCGTCTCACAACAGTAATAGTATGTTACAACTATGAGTCAGAGAAGCAATCGTCTCACAACAGAAATACTATGTTACAACAATGAGTCAGAGAAGCAATCGTCTCACAACAGTAGTCATATGTTACAACTATGAGTCAGAGAAGCAATCGTCTCACAACAGTAATACTATGTTACAACTATGAGTCAGAGAAGCAATCGTCTCACAACAGAAATACTATGTTACAACTATGAGTCAGAGACGCAATCGTCTCACAACAGTAATACTATGTTACAACTATAATTTAGAGAAAACACTTGCCTTTTAGTAGTACTGCCAATGGACGGTAACAGATTTGGTACAAGCTACATGTAGGAAGGTTGAATAAAAGCAGTTATCTATGCACGTAAGCAACACTTCCATCAACCGTACATGTATATATAACAAGACGATACTAGTAGTTGGCTGTATACCGTAGTGCTATGTACATTGCATCAATCACAGACATCAATAGGTTATTGTTAATTCATATTGTGCAACCTTTCTGTGCATACAGATAAAGCGTACGTTTAGTTAACTGACCTTGGCCTTGATGTCATTCGGGGCAAAGGTCACGGGCATGTTTGGTTTGAGAGATCCAGAATGTATTCTCCCGGCAGTCACTATACCGATATCTAGGGAATGTCGAAATATAACATGTACAGGTATACACGTGTTTGTTTTTATCAGAACACAGACACCAACTACTGGACATTTTCAAACAAGCTTAACAAAAGCATCATGTTATTGTGCACTTGGAAAGCATTCTCTCTTCACTTTCCAGTTCCGGTAATAGGTATATGTAGTGTGCATTGTACACATGGCATTCTGTCTAAAGATGTGTTCCATATATCTTTGCGTTTGCAATGCGACGGATTAAGCGACACAAGAGTTTAGCGCATGTTATGGCAGGTAAGGTGTTATTTATTGCAGTACAGCGGTCAATCTCAGCTCGCCGATATAGATATTGCTATGGTGAGTCTCCTTAACAAACATGGTGTCTGATCAATTTAACTCTCAATACATATGGAATAAAACGACCATCTTTCATGTTAACAAATTAGAGTTATCTACTTTCCCTCATCCAGCAACGATAGTAAGTTAGAACTCACCAGTATACTCTTAAGGATACAAACTCGTACAGATCGAAAAATCGAGGGGTACGTACCGCCCAGTTTGTATACGGAGTGTATCGGGACCCTGAGAGGGCGGTGCTGCATCCGGACAGGGATGTCCACCTGGTCCATCGCCTCTAGAAGTGTGTGGCCCCCTGCTCCACCGGAACCTCTCTTCACGCGCCACATGTGGAACCATTCCATGTTCTCAGACTTTGTCACCAAATTGTCGCCGTCAAAGGCTGATATTGGTAAGAAGGCTACAGCATCTGGGTCAAAGCCGACCCTCTTGATCATCGGTGACAACACTTTGATCACGTTAGCGTATCTCATCTGTTGATAACAAGTATGGACTGGTAAAATGCGTATTTACAAATTACTACACGTAGATGCACATGTACATTTTATCATAAAATAATATACACTGAGATTTCGTCTACCTTTTAGTGTCTTGGTTTCACATTTACAGCAAGTGTTTTTAAACATGCATATCAGCAGGGTGGCTTGCTATGGCCAACTAGCG
This sequence comes from Mizuhopecten yessoensis, assembly GCF_002113885.1. Taxonomy (NCBI): domain Eukaryota; kingdom Metazoa; phylum Mollusca; class Bivalvia; order Pectinida; family Pectinidae; genus Mizuhopecten; species Mizuhopecten yessoensis. The sequence continues at coordinate 1,235,120 of NW_018408787.1, read as the reverse complement.
AATCTCACTTCCTCGACCAAAGGTTGACTACACAAGGAAACGACGATAAGGGGCGACGATGCAAAAACACGAGAAAGCAATAATAAGACAAGAAAATAGAGTGAACATACTACAGCATTAACGTCAATCTCGTCCTGGTTCTCTCGTTGTCGTATTCTCGAGTTGTCGAACTTAGGTCGAAAAAGCAATTGATATGTTTTGCATGATCAATCCATCTATACTGTAACAATTATCATGATGTAATGTTGTCAACTGTGTGACTTAAATATCCTAGATACAGTGTCATGGTTCCAATTAACTTGATTATCCCTCCTTCGTCTTCAAAACTTACCTCGCTGTATGGAGGTGTCGTGGTCTCCATTTTGTTGACGGCGACGATGAGCTGTTTGATCCCCAGAGAGTAGGCCACCTGTAGGTGTTCCCTCGTCTGGCCCCTCCTCTTTACACCCTGCTCGAACTCGCCCTTCTCCGCTGATACCACCAGTATAGCTACATCCGCCTAAATCGGAACCGGAAATGAAACTCTTGGATGAAAAGATAAGGGGTCTTTTTGGACTTTAACACAGCAATCTCACGTTTTCATTATATAGAGGATATTCAATTGTTTCCCGTTGAATATGTATAAAACAAACATGGGGTCAACATTCGGCCCCCACTACAATTACTTTTATTTTTCCGCCATATATAGATAAATGAAAAAAATAACAATAACTGCATATATATGATTATTCATTATTATCACTGATAACCATAGTGGACTTCCTGGCATAAACCAGGTTGAGTGACACAGTTACCCTAACAAATAAATAGATAAATGTCACAGGCTAATATTATTTTAAAAATGAATTATGATAGTGTAAAGTGTATTACATTACTGTTATTTTGATACTTAATATATCATATTGATATACAGAAAGTAAGCGTAGTGATAATTTTAATTAGAAAATCATGCAAAATTTTCACAAAATTTAAAATTTATCAAAACTTGTGAACTTGCCTTTTTATAGCTACAAAAGAAATTCATATTTTATACTTTAAAAACTTCCCATATATTACTTTCTAAAGAATCATTTTTATTTAGTATCAAAACCGGTAAAATACTCTTTTAGCATGCAAAACATGACCAATGCACAATTTCACATAACCATGAAGATTTGATTATCGATGTTAATTAAGGTAAAGCCGATACATTTTCTGTCTTTGTATCATAGCAAAACACTTTATTATAATACGCATGTTATGAAGCTGGGCAGCAGTAGTAACTCATATATATCCATTCTGCAAAAGGAATCTTTCCTCTGGAGAAGTACTTAAGGTTGATATTGTGTTATAGACAAAGATATGCAGATGTATAAAAGCAACAAAATAATCTAAATAATAAAACTGATCTACACATGGTTATTGTTTTATTTTGTCTTTTGCAACTTCATTAAAATATATGAAGGAATATCATATTATTTTATATCTTTATCTCTAAAGAAATAAAGCAAGGAAAGATATCCTTGTCTGACTCTCCATACACAAAGTATGTTAGCACATTTGATTCATGTGACCTTGAACAAAACTTATATCCATTCACATGAACAACATACTTGCCAAATATCAAGACCCACGAGCCTTTGGTTATAAAAAAACACATGTTAAAGGAAAAGTCGAAAGAAAGCTATGTTTTTTGGTTTTTGTTTTTTTGTTTTTTGTAAATCAAAAATGTTTTATGACTTTACCGGTTATCATTTTTTACGGAATTCCTGTTGAAAGATATCATTGGTTGCCCACTTTTAAGCAAGTGTGAAAAATAAACTCGATTTAGAACTATGCAAATTAACGTGTCCAAAATGGGAATTCTCTCATTATTGATGAAATGTCACACATTGTTCTGGTTTAATCTTCAATAAAAAGAATATTTTTTTCTTGAAATAGTGTAATATTCGGTATCAAAATAAGAATTGGAATACGTTGCACACGATGATGATATACTTTTACAGTAATGGTGTCATTTAAATGTTATATTAGGAATTGTATTACCGCATCTTTAACACACATACAGGTGTAAGTCAATGAGGTCCCATTTGTCAGAAAATGAATTCTGAAACTAACTGTTCCAAATGTAAGCTTCCTATACCATACCTTTTTGTAGTTAGTTTTGTAGTTTTTAAACGTAGCTGTCAGTTCTCGGTCACAATTAATCGAGACCAAGTGCATGGCTTGTGTATATTATCATTGCCATCAAATATAGCTATGTTTTAACCTAGTACGCACAAACAGGTGACGTAAAGCACACAAACCTGTGATGCGCCTGTAATCATGTTGTGAACGTAGTCTCGGTGTCCCGGGGAGTCTATGATGACGACATAATGATTCGAAGTCTCGAACCGCCGTAGTTTACTGTCGATAGAAATCCCTCTCTGTCTCTCTCCCTTTAGCTTGTCCATGACCCAGGCATACTTGAACGATGCCTTACCCGCCTGTATCAAAGGAATACCATAGTTAGACGCTGTCTGATGAGCTTTGTAAAGACCAGATGTGTACCGTAACGTCAACCATGTGATGAATGCAACATTGAATATAAAAACATCGATGCGATGTATTACATGTAGTTAAAGATAACATGAAAAACTACTTTGTAAGAAGATGAAAATAGAAAAATTAAAAGAAAAACACGTCTCAACCATACAATGCTTCATTGTTTTTATAGATGAAACAGTTGGTAAAATCATTTGACGAAAAACAACTCCAAAAAAAAAAATAAGTTCAATACAATAAGATAAAACCTACCAGGTCAGCCTCACGCGCTAGTCTGTTCATTGTCTCTTTGTCGATACCTTTACATAGATACATAAGGTGTCCAATCAGTGTAGACTTTCCAGAGTCAGCATGACCAATCACAACGAAATTAACAAACGACTTCTCTATTTTGCTTCTGTTTGTCGGCCTAGCCGGAAGCATTGGAGTCTCCTCTGTTAAGTGTGCGCGCGCCATGTTTTCATCTGCCCGTTTTGGTATCGTGGTGTCTATTGTGGGCGTGGCTGGTTGGACATTGATAGACGTGGCTAAAAATAAAAAAAACAAAAATACAATGGACACATATACAGCTGAAATGTGTCTCACTCCATACGGAACCTTCACCGTATTAGACTAAACAACGCAAATCTAAAACGTTTTCACCAAATCAAGAAAGAATATCATACCAAGAGATAAAGTCAAAATATGTACACAGTTGTTCAAGTTCAGACGGAAACTAGGATATGGCTTACTTCATTTATGGATAGCCTACCGTCATCAGATCAAAGACAGTATTCATTATTCTTCTGATTTATTCATACTATTGAATTATTCCATGGAATGCATCTAACAGCCCAAGGTATATTTCTGGGTAACGTGAATATGTATTCCAATGCTAGACGGTGCGACCCGTTACCGTTTCATTTAACATTATTCACACATGTCGTGCTAGTACTGTATGTATGGGATTCAGAAGCAAGTCGCACAAAACACTGAACAAATTTAACCAACAAGACAATTCAACGCACTTTAACAAATAATATGAATAGCACAGAAACTACCTGGAATCCCGCCGTCCATTGGAACACTGGATTTGCGGAGAATACCGGAGGGAGTCCTTGTGGGTTCGTAGTCGTGGTTTTCTGGTATCGGAGGGTCGGTAAGATCCGGCGTGGCCAGCATATGAACCCCTCCAAACGTCACACTCGGTGTCCGCTGAGTTTTACCACTTACGGCTCTGTCGTCGATCGTATTCTGGTCAGTGTCGTTGTCAGTTTCCATCGTAAATCCAAATGGTTACTCTACAAATCATTGTCATCACAAAAAATACATCAATGCACAATCATTTTGTTTTCAGATATAAACTGAGTCAGAATTATTTGTTAAACGCTGATTTTGTCATAGTGGATTGTCTGACGATCTGGTAGGTCCAAACGAGAGTTAACCTCCTACTTGTCACTGATTATAAACTGTTTTTGTGTACAATGGTATGATCTGTTGATTCTCTTCACCCAATATACTACGCACCATTTATAAGTGACCAGGGTTGTTTTCTCATTTGCCTATCTTTTTAACATAGGAGCTAATTGGACATAATTTCTTTACTGAATCATTCACTCACCACTAAATAATTATGAATTGATAAAAGAGTTTTGAAGTTACAAGTTCCTAAACCTGCGTTACTGAAAGTTTTTCATGCACAATTACATGTTTTGTTAGTAAATTCGAATATGTTTTAATGTCCTATGGTTAATGAAAATAGAGCATGTAATTTTCCACAAAAAAAAATCATAAAAAAAATTCTAGTCAAGAGCTAGCATACACTTTACTAAATATCGCTATACAAAAAGCACAATGTAAAATTTTAATCCCATAAAGAAGTTTAAGGGATTAAAAACTAATATTGCTTTTTACACAGAACATGTACCCTGTTCACAATAAAGTCGGAATGACATCCACATGTCTATAAAGCTACCTCCTGGTCGGTTACTACGCTATCTTGGGGGTACACAGAACTGTAAAATCACACGTCTTACCTTGTTACGATCTTCATACCAGTATGCGTCATTTTGGTAACAATTAATGCAATACAAACAACAAAATAGGGAACCGATGATTGACCAGTTCTAGACGTCAGAGGTGGTCAGTGTTAAAAACCAGTGCTTAATATGTGTGCAGATATACCCGAATACCGTTTGTTATCCGTATTAAGATTCATATAAGATTAAAGAACGGGTTTATATACTTAGTTGTCACGTAAGTACCAGCGGTACGATATACGGTGTGTCTGCTACACTTGTACCGTATAATTCTAAACCGATCATTGCTTACTCGTAACAGGTTGTATGTATGACTTTACAACCACACTGCAGTGGATCTGTGCTAAGGGGAATAACTCGTGTCACCTTCGTCTGGTAAACATAGGTTTATTCCCTTCGTATACACAATGAGACTGTATGAGCTGTAGATATCAATACGCGAGAAAACTATTGGTCAAACTGCTATCTTTCCGTGTCAACATTGTCATGGAAATTACAAAATGTATATGTTTATCGGTTTTGGCGTTACGTACATACAGGAATTGAATAACTTGTTTCAATCATTTAATGTTACACACCATTTATAGAACCAGAAACGCCGGGTCGTAGACGCAACACAACATTTATAGAATCAGACACGCCGGGTCGTGGGCGCTACACCACATTTATATAATCAGACACGCCGGGTCGTGGATACTACACAACATTTATAGAGTCAGAAACGCCGAGTCGTGGATACTACACAACATTTATAGAACCAGACACGCCGGGTCGTGGATACTACACCACATTTATAGAACCATACTGCATACATGTCGGGTCGTGGATACTACACCACATTCATAGAACCATACAGGTCGGGTCGTGGATACTACACCACATTTATAGAACCAGACACGTCGGGCGGTGGACGCTACACCACATTTATAGAACCAGACACGTCGGGTCGTGGATACTACACAACAATTATAGAACCATGCACGTCGAGTCGTGGATACTACACAACATTTATAAAACCATACATGTCGGGTCGTGGATACTACACAACATTTATAGAACCATACTGCATACACGTCGGGTCGTGGATACTACACCACATTTATAGAACCAGACACGTCGGGTCGTGTATACAACACCACATTCATAGAACCAGACACGCCGGGTCGTGGATACTACACCACATTTATAGAACCAGACACGTCGGGTCGTGGATACAACACCACATTCATAAAACCAGACACGCCGGGTCGTGAATACTACACCACATTTATAGAACCAGACACGCCGGGTCGTGGATACTAGACCACATTTATACTGCATACACGTCAAGTCGTGGACGCTACACCACATTTATAGAACCAGACACGTCGGGCCGTGGACGCTACACCACATTTATGGAACCAGACACGTCGGGTCGTGGATACTACACAACAATTATAGAACCATGCACGTCGAGTCGTGGATACTACACAACATTTATAGAACCATACATGTCGGGTCGTGGATACTACACAACATTTATAGAACCAGACACGTCGGTCCGTGGACGCTACACCACTTTATAGAACCAGACGCATCGGGTCGTGGATACCACACAACATTTATAGAAACAGACACATCGGGTCGTGGATACCACACAACATTTATAGAAACAGACACGTCGGGTCGGGGATACTACACAACATTTCTAGAACAAGACACGCCGGGTCGGGGATACTACACAACATTTGCAGAACCAGACACGTCGTGTCGTGGATACTTCACCACATTTATAGATCCAGACACGCCGGGTCGTGAATACTCCACCACATTTATGGAACCAGACGCGTCGGGTCGTGGATGCTACACCACATTTATGGAACCAGACCCATCGGGTCGTGGATACTTCCCAACATTTATAGAACCCGACACGTCGGGTCGTGGCTACTACACAACATTTACAGAACCCGACACGTCGGGTCGTGGCTACTACACAACATTTCTAGAACCAGACACGCCAGGTCCTGGGCGCTACACCACATACATGTCGGGTCTTGGATACTACACAACAATCATAGAACCATGCACGTCGGGTCGTGGGTACTAAACAACCTTTATAGAACCAGCCACGTCGGGTCGTGGACACTACACAACATTTACAGAACCAGACACGTCGGTCCGTGGACGCTACACCCCATTTATAGAACCAGCCACGTCGGGCCGTGGATACTTCACAACATTTATAGAACCAGCCACTGCGGGTCGTGGATCCTACACAACATTTATAGACCCAGACACGTCGGGCCGTGGATACTTCACAACATTTATATAACCAGACACGTCGGTCCGTGGACGCTACACCCCATTTATAGAACCAGGCCCAGCGGGTCCTGGATACTACACAACATTTGCAGAACCAGACACGTCGCCTCGTACAGACTACATAACATTTATAGAACCATCCATGTCGGGTCGTGGATACTAGACCACATTTATAGAACCCTACATGTCGGGTCGTGGATACTGGGGGACATTTATAAAACCATACATGTCGGGTCGGGGATACTACACAACATGATACTACACAACATTTCTAGAACCAGACACGCCGGGTCGTGGATACTACACAACATTTACAGAACCAGACACGTCGGGTCGTGGATACTATACAACATTTATAGAACCAGACACGTCGGTGCAGTGAGTCTGACGCGTTTGACAGCTTATGAATCCTGGTGAGGTTCAACTCCACGTTCGAAGCCACTCGTATCGGGCCTCTAAACATGGGCTTAAAATGATTATCCATGCATCAGTCAAAATCTTGAACGTTTCTGGTACATGTAACAATAGAAATTATCACTAAGCGACATGAAAACCAACAAGTGCCGCATATATTATTGTTATAATTCATTAGCAAATGCGATATACCACGTCGTTTATACACTGTACCATAATCAATGTATGGATATAACATTCGCATATACTTTTGATAGTAATATAATTACGTAAAATATATTGTTTTATTGATTTTCAGTGGACGTTGAATACATTTGTACGAGTATTGAATTTGTATCGTTGTGTTCCATAAATCATCTTCGCTATAAATACAAAAAGCATTTAGCACGATGACGACTCGTCCCCTTTCAATCGCCCTTACAGCAGTTGTATATGGAAACAAATGAAGTAAAATGCAGCTACAATGATGCTATATACATTATATACATCATTCACCATCCTAACTGTGTGTCAAATTTTCTAAATCAATGAGAATGGTATGTGATATGCGGTTCAGCAGACGATTTACACAGTAATTACAAATTGTGTGCCTTTCAGCCCGCCATTTAGATCTCCTATCTATAATTAGATCCGTCTAGGGTTGGCCTCAGTGACCCCTGTCACGTGTAATACAGATCCGGAGAGCCATGTTTGATTTCACAGTCTACACGGTACTGAACTTGCCCTATTTTATTTGATGTTTTCCACTCAACATGTTTAATACTTCAAGAATCCAGCAATCTAAATTTTGACGAATTAAATGTCTGCCTGATATCGGTTTAAGCCATATAGAAAGCAACTGCCATTTGTTCAGACGTCACTTAGACAATCATATGTCTAATTTATATACTGTCTGTCAGATTTGGACTCTTTTCATCTTTCAAATCAATGGTATGGATCATGGTAAGGGAAACTACATGCACATTCCCAACAGACGTCTATGGAATCCGCTCGTACTTTTTACGTCACTGACCGATTAGTTGGAGCGCGACGGAATGACCCGAATGGATTTTGGAATTCCTTGGAGACACTTCTAAACTACACACCTTATTAGCACCAACTGTTGTGTCAGGAGCGGGACTGTAAGAAAGCACGTGTGTCGTTGACAAATTGATTCAAGTCTAGTCTTATTAGCTCACCTGGTCCAAAGGACCATGGCAAGCTTATGCCATACCGCAGCGTCCGTCCGTCCTCCGTCCGTCGTCCGTCCGTCCGTCAACTTATCCTTTAAAACGCTACTAGTCCTGAACGGCCAATTAGATTTTGACTACATTTGGTCTGGAGCATCCTGAGGCCAAGGTGTGGCCCCCCTGGGGGCAGAGAGGCGGGGCACAATAGGGGAAATAGAGGGAAAACCTTTAAAATCCTTCATCTACCGTAGGAATGATAGGATTTGTTTCATATTTTGTCTGGAGCATCCTTGGGGGAAGGGGAACAAATTTTGTATAAATGATGGGTCTGGCCCCCCTGGGGGCTGAGGGGTGGGCCCGATAGGGGAAATATAGCATATTATATAAAATCCTTCTTATTGTGTAGGAATGAAAGGATTTTTTCCATATTTGATCTGAAGCATCCTTGGGTGAAGGGGCAACAATTTTGAATGAACCGTGGGTCTGGCCCCCCAGGGGCCTGAGGGGCGGGGCCCAATAGGGGAAACGTAGCAAATTATTCTTTAAAATCCTTCTTCTTCTGTAGGAATGATAGGATTTGTTCCATATTTGGTGTGGGGCATCCTTGGGCCAAGGGGACTCAATTTTGTATGAACCGTGGGTCTGGCCAGCCAGGGGCCTGAGGGGCGGGGCCCGATAGGGGAAACATAGCAAATTATTCTTTAAAATCCTTCATCTTTTTTAAGAATGAAAGGATTTGTTCCATATTTGGTCTGAGGCATCCTTGGGTGAAGGGGAGCCAGCTTTGTATAAACCGTGGGTCTGGCCCCCAGGGGCCTGAGGAGCGGGGCCCAATAGCGGAAACAAAACAAACTATTTTTTTAAATCCTTCTTTTTCTGTAGGAATGAAAGGATTTTATCCCTATTTGGTCTGGCCCCCCTGGGGGCTGAGCGGTGGGGCTCAATAGGGGAAATATAGCATATTATATAAAATCATTCTTCTTCTGTAGGAATGAAAGGATTTGTTCCATATTTGGTCTTAAGCATCCTTGCTTGAAGGGGACTCAATTTTGTATAAACGGTAGGTCTGGCCAGCCAGTGGCCTGAGGGGCGGGACCCAATAGGGGAAACATAGCAAATTATTCTTTAAAATCCTTCTTCTTCTGTAGGAATGAAAGGATTTGGTCCATATTTGTTGTGGAGCACCTTTGGGAAAGGGGAACCAATTTTGTATAAACAGAAGGTGTGGCGCCCCTGGGACCTGAGGGGGGGGGGGNGCGATAGGGGAAATATAGCATATTATATAAAATCCTTCTAATTCTGTAAGAATCAAAGGATTTGGTCCATATGGGGTCGAGAGCATTCTTGGGTGAGGGGGAACCAATTTTGTATAAACGGTGGGTCTGGCCCCCTGGGGTCTGAGGGGCGTGGCCCAATAGGGGAAATATCGCAAATTCTTTAAAATATTTCTTCTTCTGTAGGAATGAAGGGAGTTGTTCCATATTTGGTCTGGAGCATCCTTGGTCGAGGGGGAACCAATTTTGTATAAACAGTGGGTCTGGCCAGCCAGGGGCCTGAGGGGCGGGACCCAATAGGGGAAACGTAGCAAATTATTCTTTAAAATCCTTCTTCTTCTGTAGGAATGAAAGGATTTGATCCATATTTGGTGTGGAACATATTTTGGTAAAGGGAAACCAATTTTGCATAAACAGTGGGTGTGGCCCCCCTGGGACCTGAGGGTCGGGGCCCAATAGTGGAAATAGAGGTTAAACCTTTAAAATCCTTCTTCTACCATAGGGATTAAGGGATTTTATCCTAGTTTAATCTGGAGCATCCCTGGGCTAAGGAACTCAATTTTGTATAAGCAGTGGTTGTGGTCTCCCAGGGGGCAGAAGGACAGGGCCCAATAGGAGAAATAGAGGTAAAAATCTTTAAAATCCTTCTTCGACCATCGGGATTAAGGGATTGTAACCTATTTTGTCTGGAACATCCTTGGGCCAAGGCGTCTCAATTTTATATAATTGGTGGGTATGACCCGAGTTTGTTCTCGCTATATCTCAAGTACTGGATGGATCTTTCTGAAATTTCATATATAGCAGCACCTACTATGGAGTGCTGTATATTAACTTCATACCAATTATTTTAAACATATTCAGGTGAGCGATACAGGCCCTCTGGGCCTCTTGTTTTTACACAAAACAAACACTGTAGATATTAATTGCACGTTAACCCTATACCTGCAAGTGTATAGGGAGTGGTTAGTGCTACCGAGTACCACTGCTTCATTGTAAAGATCGGATACCTACAGTATCAAGTATCTATGTTCATGAAAGGGCAAGGTTCCTGTGTGGATTGTAGATTTAAGTAACAGGACGAATTACCCAGTGTGAGGACAATAGAGAGGAATAGCAGTTCTCTTAGCCCTATTAACTGATGGAAACAGACAGTGAAGTAGGTGTTTATAACCGTATGTAACCCTGGCTGGTGGTATACTGTAACACAACACAACTACATGGTACACTACCACGAAACACCAAAGTACTGGGTGTTAATGGATCCTCCTGATGAACTAGCACAGACAACAGATGTTTCCCATTGGAAACTAAAGCAAACATCCATGGCCAGTTCTCTCGATATTGAGAACAGCTGTTTCTGTCACTTACAAACCTGGGATATGGATACTTTCTTTTTCTGTGATAATTATTACTGCTTTTTATTAGGCTAAACGTAACGCAGTTACGTTGCAGCCTATTGTCAACGCCTCTGAAGCCTGTGTACAACTACAATCCTAGCGTTCTGATTGGTCTAAACCTAGTGTTGAAATTTGTAAACCGTCTGTCATAAAGGTAGTGCCGCCATTACTCAAAATGGTTTTCTGCATACATACAATTGCTGCGAGACAAACAATAGATACACAAGAAGCTTACCCTATCAAAAAAGTCACGCATTTCTGACACTTTTCAGATTGACACACACGTCAAACATGAACTGACATTGCTCTAGTTTACATTAATTCTCCGATACGTGACGATATGGCGGGCGACTGGATTATGGGATGACTGACTTCGAAGTCCATAGTGCAGATTTACCGGGGGTTCAAACTGTTGATTTTTGTTTAAAAAAATGAAGATGGTACATGTATATAAATCATCAAAAAAGTCATCTCAATATAATTTTATATTCCGCATCACATAATCCTCCACACTTTGAATCACTTGTGATACATATTTATTACAATTTTGACAGTGAAATATCGGATTCTATCAACTTGATAAAACTGTTATTTTCACACTATTGTGTTCAAAACACTATTTGAGGGCAGCTCATATTCTATAAAAACGAATCAAGTCGTTCCGGCATCTCCCGGTCCAACATCCTACTTGTTCACCCCGGCCCCTAAAAAATGTGATGGCTGATTTCTTCAATGTCATACATAGAACTACTGGAACATTACGTTTGAATATATTTCTGATGTAATACAAATGAACTACGCCTTTCATTTTACCAAGGACCTTTATGTAATATTAGCTGAGAGCCATGGAATACCACGGACTTGTATATATATAATATATAGTACGTGGAAGTACGAAAAGTATACTTTTTTCAGCAAACGCCTTTGAAATCTCGTACTCGGGGAAGGGGGATGCTCATACTTGTCAGCGGAAACATTTACAAAGGGTAATTGATTCATATCTATACATGTACACGTGTGTATGTGTTATTCAGTGTATTGACTTCGTTTTTTTTTAAATCGTATACGAGACAGCTAAATATTTAACACTAATTAACAGATTAATCATGGCTGACGTGCAACTAACAGTGATAAATAACGGCACTCAAAACCATTTTAAAACTTACAGTAGATGGATAATTGATTATCAGTAACACTATGGTTTTTTTTTATGAATACGATTAATTTAACAGATAAACCCAAACCCGTAGAAGGCGAACCGTGACTGACACGCGTATTGAAAACGCTTATCTGGTGTAAATCTAATGTAAAGTATACATGGCATTCTATATAAATTTAAGCTACAATTGTAAAACTTTTTATTACTTTCATTTTGATCATCTTCACCATAATCCAATTCCTCAAAATCCTAATTGAAAACGGATTTTGAGTTTTGGCATGCTATTCAGTGACCAAAAGCTACATTCACAGTACCAAGTGATATTGGAAGAAAAATTCATAGACAGAGGCAGCACATTTGATGTTTTTAATAAAATCATAAATGTAAAAATGAAATATCTGAATCACCTATATTGCTTGTCGCACTTTCTTTTGTTAACTTGTTCTTTATATTTATATTAGAAGTCTTAACCGAGCTAAGATTAACTAAGGGTGCCATCAAGTTTGTAAAATATTGTTCTATTGTTTGTAAATTTCATTTGAAATCCCCCACTTCAATATTTTATAATAATGACTTGTATGATCAGACATAGCTTGATGGTGACCTTAAAGCTTAAATATGATGTAAATTGACAACGTAATATGTTTAGCCTTTCAGGACTTTCAGTACTTTGATTAATATATGTGATTATCTCCCTTTACTTGTAATATAATATGTTATTGTTATTTGACCCACTGTATGTTTGTAGCAATAATAGCTCTTAGGAGCTAATGTTCCTTGTTTACCTGTATGCGACGTTAGATAAAGTTTCCTGTATCTTGTATCTGTCGGACCAATGGTTACACCATCTTTAATCCATACGGGTTATACATGTCTATTACAACCCAGCATCGATATGTTCGGGCTATATGCATCTATATTACGGCCAAGCGTCAATACGGGTCATAACTATATATATATATATATACGGGTGACACACATCTACAATACGACCAAGCACTATAGCTTAACATAGACTTCTACGAATACAACATGTTCACGCCGAGGACATCACCATAACAAATTTGTAAGACAGTTTTATTTATTACAAAATGAAATAAATATCCGACAAATCTACAGGACCCATTCTTTATATATATATATATATAATCTCACTACAGAGGTCATTGTTTATATGTATATATATATATAATCTCACTACAGAGGTCATTGTTTAGAAGGGCCAACACTGCATTTGTTTATAGTGTCCCATCCCGTTCACTCCATACATGTATATGAATGATCTTAAACGAGTTTCCATTTCAATTGAGATCTATGTACGAGTCTAAGACATTTTCAATTTAGCGAGCCTCTGGCGAGCTAAATTGAAAAATTCGTGACGAGTTTCATGAATTTATATGAAACGGAAACGAGTGTAAGATCGTTTTTTATCACATAAATAAACAAGATTTGTTGCATTTATTTGTGTAAAACGACAATTTTCATGCAACCTTGAATTGTAAAAAGCCGCTATTTTGACTCCAGTGCGTAAGTCTATGACGTCATGTTCTTGTCCTAGGCGTGCCATCAAAATCGAAACAATTGAAAATTACAACCAATCACATGTCTGATAGGTCATATTATATTCACTGGATAACACAGTACAGCACGTGATAAATCTGAATATTCAACGTGAGAATGTAAAATACGTCATTACACAATCGGTGTCAACCATTACACTGTTTAGTCGTAGCGATTGCACAAACAAACTACCCAAATGATCTACATTTTCAGAGAGAAAACAATAATGTATATCTAAAACTATAACAATAACAATTTGCTATGTGACATCGCTACAATTTGCCTGGATGGAGTAAGTTTCCCCAAACATGGAGCTGTTCGTTTCCTGTAGTATAAATATCATCAATACATAACATGTGTCTAGGTTCTAAACAATTGAATAATGTACAACACGAGAAGAAACAATGTTGTTGTCGACTTTGATAATAACAGCATTTGACACGAAACAGCAAGTCTGCTAAACACATCAATCTTCCTAGTCTTTGTCTTAGAAACAATCAATATATTTTGCTAGAGTTACTCAAGGAAAACTCAAGGAAAACTAACGTCGGGCACTAGAGTACTAAGTAAGGGCCATGAAGTAATTAAAATATTGCCCTAGAGAACAAGGTTAGGTCCCTTATACAACTGTTTTAAGGGCCCAGGTTAACTAACTTCCGCTATTCGGAGGACCCTAAGATAAGTAATTTACAGCCGTATTATAATGTTAGTTGTACCCTAGATAACTTAGTTAGGACTCTAGGATACTTTTTAAGGGCTATATATACCTCTTTTGTGGTCCAATGATACTAAGAAGGGTCTTTAGATAACTCATATATAGGACCCTATGATATTTAATGTAGGGCCAATACATGGGAATCTGAACAAGGACCGTAGGAAAACTGAACAAGGACCGTAGGAAAACTGAACAAGGATCCTAGGAAAACTGAACAAGGGCCGTAGGAAAACTGAACAAGGACCGTAGGAAAACTGAACAAGGACCCTAGGAAAACTGAACAAGGGCCGTCGGTGGTAGTAGTAATGGTTCTAAAGTAGTTGCTGTTACACGTGTTCCTTCGTCCGGGTCCTAGTTATGGTTAATGGGTTAACTATAATATAACTTAGAACCCCAAGGCAGAAAAAACATATATCCGTGCTTCTTTTTTATCATTAGTTTATTGCTCTTTTGAGTAATTGCAGGGATTAAAATTTGCACACTTTAATCACTATTTATGTAAAATTAATCCTCTTCGTTTTAACATTCATATAATAAAGGGTTTCAACAGTGGTTTAGACTAAATCAGGATTTCCACCATTTTGACCCTTAATTAGTATCACCGACAAGTCCGAGAAGGCATGAAGCACGAAACAGATGTTTGGTGAAGTGTTATTCAGTTTACCAAATATTCGTGTTTGATAAAAATGTATTTGTATGACTTTGATTAATCCCCGTTCTTACCCCTTATTTGACAATGTTTTCTAAGCAATACGTGATGGGGTTAGACAAAAATCACTATACACTAATAAAACAACGCTCTTGAATCAGATTAGGAAATAAGTATATTTTAACTTTTGAGGAAGGCGAGGGGTCAACTAAATCTACTTCGACATCAGAACACAATGCGTGACTGTGATTCATCAGGCGGAGAGTTGATTGTGTTTTATGTATGATATACTTATTACAGAATTAAAAACCCCAGAGATACACTACGTTTTTGAAGGATCGAGTTTTACTGATGTAATTTGAGAAATGTTTCATCCCCTGGGTTCCCATTACGGTCTCTCTTCCAAAAACAGCGGCGATTTATTATATTTCTTGTCAGACATATTTTAATACCAGCATCAAAAACCGGATTATTTTGTCGAGTTGCCCAGAACAATTTCTTATTACGCGACGTAAAGTTGCATTATGACTTTTGTCACATTCTAAGTACATGTTTTAGCATGATCACTCGTCTAATAACCACGTGTATAATATAATCCATCTTTCTGAGCGTAGACTAGGGGTTTCAAAAACAGATTTGTCAAAGTAACAGTCAAGTAAAAAAGAAATAAATAAACATCAACGTCAATAACGAAATATTCCACCGCGTCAACGCATCGGCACAAAATCTACTACAGCCTCATCACATAGGGGCGGGACAAAATCTACCGACGCGTCAATACAACGGCACAAAATATACTACGGCCTCATCACATAGGGGCGGGACAAAATCTCCCGACGCGTCAACACAACGGCACAAAATATACAGCCTCATCACATAGGGGCAGGACAAAATCTACTGCCGCGTCAACGCAACGGCACAAAATATACTACAGCCTCATCACATAAGGGCAGGACAAATCTACCGACGCGTCAACGCAACGGAACAAAATATACTACAGCCTCATCACATAGGGGCAGGACAAAATCTACCAACGCGTCAACACAACGGCACAAAATATACTACAGCCTTATCAAATAGGGACAGGACAATATCTACAGCCGCGTCAACACAACGGAACAAAATATACTACAGCCTCATCACATAGGGACAGGACAAAATCTACCGACGCGTCAACACAACCGCACAAAATATACTACAGCGTCATCACATAGGGACAGGACACAATCTACAGCCGCGACAATACAACGGCACAAAATATACTACAGCCTCATCACATAAGGACAGGACAACATCTACAGCCGCGTCAACACAACGGCACAAAATATACTACAGCCTCATCACATAGGGGCAGGACAAAATCTCCCGACGCGTCAACGCAACGGCACAAAATATACTACAGCCTCATCACATAAGGACAGGACAACATCTACAGCCGCGTCAACACAACGGCACAAAATATATTACAGCCTCAACACATAAGGACAGGACAATATCTACAGGACACAATCTACAGCCGCGACAATACAACGGCACAAAATATACTACAGCCTCATCACATAGGGGCAGGACAAAATCTACCGACGCGTTAACACAACGGCACAAAATATACTACAGCTTCATCACATAGGGGCAGGGTAAAATCTACCACGCGTCAACACACCGGCACAAAATATACTGCACCCTCATCACATAGGTGTAGGACAAAATCTACCGACGCGTCAACACAACGGCACAAAATATATTACAGCCTCAACACATAAGGACAGGACAATATCTACAGCCTCGTCAACCCACCGGCACAAAATATACTACAGCTTCATCACATAGGGGCAGGACAAAATCTACAGCCGCGACAACACAACGACACAAAATATACTACAGCCTCATCACATAGGGGCAAGACAAAATCTACAGCCGCGCCAACACAACGGCACAAAATATACTACAGCCTCATCACATAGGGGCGGGACAAAATCTACCGACGCGTCAACACAACGGCACAAAATATACTACAGCTTCATCACATAGGGGCAGGATAAAATCTACCGACGCGTCAACACACCGGCACAAAATATACTACAGCCTCATCACATAGGGACAGGACAAAATCTACCGACGCGTCAACACACCGGCACAAAATACACTACACCCTCAACACAAAGGGGTAGGACAAAATCTACCGACGCGTCAACACAACAGCACAAAATATACTACAGCCTCATCACATAGGGGCAGGAAAAAATCTACAGCCGCGACAACACAACGGCACAAAATATCCTACAGCCTCATCACATAGGGGCAGGACAAAATCTACCAACGCGTCAACACAACGGCACAAAATATACTACAGCCTCATTACATAGGGGCAGGCCAAAATCTACAGCCGCGTCAACGCAACGGCACAAAATATACTACAGCCTCATCACATAGGGACAGGACAAAATCTACCGACGCGTCAGCACAACGGCACAAAATATACTACAGCCTCATTACATAGGGGCAGGCCAAAATCTACAGCCGCGTCAACGCAACGGCACAAAATATACTACAGCCTCATCACATAGGGGCAAGACAAAATCTACAGCCGCGCCAACACAACGGCACGGCATATACTACAGCCTCATGACATAGGGGCAGGACAAAATCTACCGACGCGCCAACACACCGGCACAAAATATACTACAACCTCATCACATAGGGGCAGGACAAAATCTACCGACGCGTAAACACAACGGCACAAAATATACTACAGCTTCATCACATAGGGGCAGGATAAAATCTACCGACGCGTCAACACACCGGCACAAAATACACTACACCCTCAACACAAAGGGGTAGGACAAAATCTACCGACGCGTCAACACAATGGCACAAAATATATTACAGCCTCAACACATAAGGACTATCAAATAGGGACAGGACAATATCTACAGCCGCGTCAACACAACGGAACAAAATATACTACAGCCTCATCACATAGGGACAGGACAAAATCTACCGACGCGTCAACACAACGGCACAAAATATACTACAGCCTCATTACATAGGGGCAGGACAAAATCTACCGACGGGCAACACAACGGCACAAAATATACTACAGCGTCATCACATATAGGGACAGGATACAATATCCCGTCACGTCTACACACTGGCACAAAATATACCACAGCGTCACCACACTGGTACAAACTTTTCTGCGGTATCGACACACACAGCACAAATTATACCACCGAGTCAATACATAGAGGTCAAATAGACCACGGTGTGAACACAGAAGTACCAAATATACCACAGTGTCGTCACAAAGGGACAAAATCCACCACACTGTCAACTCAACGAATCAAAATCCACCACACTGTCGACACAAAGGATCAAAATCCACCACAGTCTCAACACAAATAATCAAAATTTACCAAAGTGTGAACACAAAGGAAAAAATATACCAAAGTTTCAACACAAAAGGACAAAATACACCACAGTCTCAACACAAAGACACAAAATATACCATAGCGTCAACACACAGGATTGTAAAGTTGTAACGTTATGAAGGTATCGTGCCCTTTATCTGTATTTTACTTACATGTATAACCCGAAACATGTTTGACATGGATTACTGTTCATATTTTTCAGTCTTTAGTACCATTGCTAGGCCCTTAATGGACGAAATAGGCATACGATGTTGTAAAAGGTCAACTTTTTTTCTTTTTTTTTTTGCATCTACAATTAATATTGTCGAACAGGTTTTTACTTTTCTTCGGTTTGTTTAATTATTACTAACGGATAAAAGGGGTAATATCATAAACACCGATCATCACAGATAACCACTCTCTCCGTTCTCAACCTCTTAATCTAATACTGAAAAGTGGAAAATTTTCTCGTAAGGAAATATTCGCGTTTTCACCCTGTCAAATACATGTACTAGTAATCGCAGTGTGGTAATTTTAGCGAGTACTTTTAAAAATGATATGTTCTAATTATATATTATCTATAAATAAACATTCGCATGTCGATATTTTGGTGTTATCTACTTAACGCGAAAAACGTATCATCAGCGTATGATAACAGCCTCTCTTGTCCCAAACAACTTTCTATAAGCAAGTATCAGATAAAAACAGGACGTGGTGTGTCCAGTGGTTACGATAAGCCATTTCGAAAATTCATGAAATCAGAACGACGGGATGGCAACGGAACACCTCCTTTGATAATTAAAAGCATATCGCATTAGTGGAAGTAAATGGAAGGCAGACACCGTGTTTAAACAGTGTTGACCAAGTCTATTCCCCTAGGAGCTCTTCACTTAGATCAAGGCATCCTTATTCTTGAACGGCTCTCGCAATGGAAAGTGTCATCAAACTATTCAATACATTCGTTAAGAACCCTGGAGTGGGTAAAAACAACAATACATGATATTAAACTCCTACATTAGTCATATAAAACTTGAGTTTAATAAATGATTTACAGGAATATTTCGATTTGTTGATTCGAGAGATTAAAATGTTGACTAAACTCAAAAACGGAAGACGTTTGCAATGCGGAAAAATCACCGCCAGGTTACTTTTTCATCAGTGACATAGAAACATGGAATGTTATATAGCATTCATGCCGGTATTTTTCTACAAATGTTTTGGAACACTTTAAATATCCTCGGCATGGTATAATAGTTGAGTCTTAAATTGCCTAACATGCACTTAATATTTACTTTTATTTTAAATAACTCTGTAATTCTTGTGATACTTGTACATAAATGTACTAACAAAATTGGTCTACGGTCGAATTCTCGAAAACTCTAAAAACTGATAGCGTAAGATCATTTCATCCAACAAGGAGACTTTTTTTACACTCCTCGTCATCTAACGAATCATACGTCGGCAGTATGTTTCGTTATTTTCAAACCTCGCATGCGTTTGATAAGGTTTCCTGTGACAAATCTATACTGAAACTTGAAAATATGGCATATCATAATGAAGATCTTTAAAAATTATGTCGTATTACTCAGAAGGACGAGGAGAGATGCTGAATATGTAGAAGCGACATGGGACTCATTTCTAGGGAAATTACCCTTCATTTGTCGTAATGACAATTACCCGGGTGGAATATAAATTGGTCTGGGGTAGATGTTGAGATAACTGTGCTGTAACATTCAAGTGAAGTGGCACTATAAATAATGCCGTTGGAAGCACGGTCCCACTACAAAAAGAACACGTTACATTTCCAGCACATACGCAGGCATACACACAAAGGGATTGACGAGTAATTAGGGCCTCATAAGGCAGCTCCTGCGAATTCTTCGAAGTGTATTGGTTAATGTATATGCTAATTGTATTAATCTATGTACTGTAAAGCGTTTTAGACTGACCGTTTCGATTCTTGTACCGTAAGGTTACTTATCACGTAGATAACGTAAACTACCAAGATTGTCGTACGGTTGTAACTCGAGGAATCGGCAAATACATTTACAATTAACTTAAAAAGGTCTTGATTGAGGGGATAGTACGTTGTTTTAATGGCTATACTGGCGATTAGAACATGGAATTTGGGTTTGAACTCGAGACCGATAGGTTCTAATCGCCAGTATAGACACGAAAAACACCGTACTATCCCCATTCTAACACATACTTCGCTAATATGTTTAGAAACATTGTATTTCCTTGTACAAAAGTACGTAGTAAAATACTTTGTGACCTGAACTGTCGTCGTGTCATTTTGCAGTGGACTGACCAATTGGAAAGAAGCTTTCATAAGTCGGTCATTTGGCCCCGCCCATACTGGCGAGCGCTCGATCTGTATGTTGACGAGGCGGAATATTTGAATTGTTCGTGAACGTCCTGTTACCAAAGTTTATACGACACATGCGGATTAATATTGAACAAATTCTTATATTTCCATGTCAGTATGCATACCAATCTGTGCTTATTGAAATAATCGGTGATTATTTGTATAGATTTGTGAAGAGTTTTGTGCAAATGCATACGACACATGTGAAATGTTTCATTTGATTTCGGATCTAAATAAATGCCTTCACACGGATGGAACGAACGTTTCAGTAATAAATGGAGGTAAGTACAAGGAATGTGTACTTTTTACTTTTTAATTCATTCAACAAAAGGCGAGCTTGACGCCATATTGTTTTGGTTAGAAACGAGGCGTGGATTAAGTGCGATGGGAGGAGCTTAACACGATTGATCATGATTCTATCGCAGATTAGAACATGGTCCGTATCCAATCAAAACACGCGTTGCAAACGAAGCGTGTTTGAATGTGAGATATATATCGAAAATTGTCTTATTATTGTGTGGTCAAATCGTGAATGGCGTTTCGTAGTATATCACACGACACTAAGAGGAGCTGCAACATCAATCAGATGGCAAAGTAAGCAAGTTCGAAACATGCCATTCCTATAAGCATCTAACACTATGTTATACGGAATACTTAGTAATCGGTGATGTTAAGTGATAGTGAGATTCGTGCCACGTAAGTATGGCTAAAGACAGTATGGAGCCAACTGCCTTCTGCGTATTGGCATGCGTGGTAAATTGCCACCCAGAAGGATCGTTAACAGAAGTTTCAAAACGTTCCCCGATAGAATCCAGCTCCCTCTCAGAGGGATCACATAAGGGAATGCTATCCGCCAAGACGAAACAGCTTTATCCTGGCATCAGACAATGCTGGAGCTATATTGGATATGAACAGGAATGGGCACACCAACAGGTATTCAATTATAGATCCTTCAAGACGACCAGCAAAAAGCGAAGGCTGTAAATACGTCCAAAACATTTGCTAGGTGCAATGATGTGGATTTTAATCGGCTTCGTAAGGTACGAACATGGGCGGATACTGTGTAAGGACATCACAACAAAGTGTAGTTGATATATCACGAATTCGTTTAAGCAAATTAAGAATTCCAAAAGCAGACTGAATAAAAATAAACATTTGGATGAAGTTGTTTGCCGAGTTTACAAATTCGAAAATTCCGAGGGTAGAGTTTCCCTTTCTAACCGTTATTTAAGAACTGTTATGCAACGGAATGTTCCGTTTATTGCTTTTACTTGAACGAAAGAACTCGAGGTCATTTAGCACGTAAAAGTTCCATTAAGAGTTTATTATATATCTTTCTTTTTTAAATAAGTCAATATAACACTTCCACTAAAGCATACGAGCTCTTTTTGTTGCTTTCTCTTCGTATAGTTAGGGACATTTTATGGGAAGAACTATACAGCCTGTATCTTTATCAAAGACAAAGATAATATAAGATCAGTTATCTTGGAAGGTAAGCGTCGACACCCACCATGTAATTCGTGGTCGAATCAAAATAATGTCATTAGATACATGTACAGGGAAGTGATTGAAACCACAAGGGACACTTATGTCAGCAACGCTACCTTTCCCAATAAGATCATGATAAATTATGTCAATTCCTTGAAAATCGAATCAAATGTGACACGTAAGCAGGGTTGCTACTATTAAAAAAATGGAAAGTTTGACGTTTCAAATCGAAATCGTCATTCCTATCGTACATTTTATTAATAAATCGTCCTTGTTTGTCATAAAGCAAATGAGAAAAGATACAAAGAAGTATACTTTATTTCAAGTGGAGAATAGTATATACCATCGAAATTGTATTTAAAATTCCCCCTATTGATAAACGGCAAAGTCGTCGATTTATCGGAGAGGGAAATGAAAATAATTGGGGAAGTTTTTTGGAATAGTTCTGATAAACTCTTTAATAAATGCAGCCCCGTATGAATTAAGTCGACCAGGAAAGGTGTACCGTTTGTTTCCATAGGAACACCAATGTTTTCAACGAAGATTTTACAACTCAACTAAAATAAACTGTTGTCAATAAGGAACTTAATCTCTTCATTTTGATGTTTGCCACTTTTTGACAAATATGCTCTATGATAGTTTACTACCAGATATATTTGTATCGCCGTTGGATTTTCTGAGAAAAGAAAAACCTCCTAATGAGAAAAAATGAAGGGGTTCCTAAAGCTTGGTATGGGGTATGTAGTTATCATAGAAACAGGGTTTTAACGTAAATCCACATTCCAGTAAAACCACGTATACAGTATCACGTGTTGCAACGTGACGGTAACCCATATTTGATAGTTCTAAGAAAGGCATTAACAAGGTTACATAAAGGTATGATTGAGAAACTAGCAGAGGCTGTGATACTTAAACAAGAATGTTTAAAAATATATAGATGTATGTTCTTTTGTAAGGATGCAGGAGATTTCATTTTACCGGTGTTGGTTTCCCTTCGGGGTGATGGACAGGCATATTAAAGACCACAGCAAGATTTGTAATGTAATGGATGTTGCGAGTTATTTGCTTGTGCCAAAATGTGGTAGACATTAACAGCTCCATTACCAGGTTTGACAATTTTTTGGCGGACTTGATCTAACAAAAAATGACAGGAAAGAGTGGGATTGCGTTTTCTACTGAAGATTCTAGGCGTATCCTTATGGGAACTCCCATCAACTTCGTTGTAGTGCTGTAATACACATTTATATGTACTTGAAACATGTAACTTGGTTTTCTGTGCTTCGTTTTACCCTGGATTGAGAAAGCAAATTAAAACCTATCTGGACTGTGGTGACATTAGTTTCAATACTGCATGTGTCGAAGAAGAAAATAATACCAGGCCTGCAAGTTGCTAGCGCGAACCGGAATCATCAAGTTCAGTTTAAGGCAGTATATAACAAAATCCACCCGTTTCAGGATGGAGAAGGGACAAAGTATATCTCGCGTGAGGTTGTTTATCTGAGCTCTGGAAAAATGTTTTTAATATCCACAATTTAAACAACCTGTTTTTACCAGATTTTGGTGTGCGATATATTATATTTGAATGGACATTCTCTTGTTCATTCTTTTTTGCATTGGTGTTTACGTCATCATATCAATAGCGAAAGACATGCTGTATACACATGTTCACTGCTAATGTTAAACGTCAAATATCCAAAAATAATCACCTCTTCACGTCTGTATTTTAGGCTCTTTTCATAGACGCCATGTTAATACCACCCTTTATTGATTATCTTCTTGCTTATTGTTATTAAAAGTTATTTTACAAATTATAAAAGTCTCTATATAAATGTTGGATATTATAATTATTATGATGGTGCTTCTGAAAGTCCAATTTATAGTGCTATCTCACTGAAATGCCATAACCTAATCACGGTAGTACGATAATCCATCTGACAGATTAACCAAATAACTGGATAACTCTGTCTACTAACCATGCTCACACTAAGGAATATCTTAGTCATGTGTACGATAACCTATTAACTACAGTATTTCTGTCTACTAGCCCTGTTACTAGCCATGTTACTAGCCATGCTCACACTAAGGAATATCCTAGTCATGTGTATGATTACCTATTCACCAATGAATGTAGAGATAGAAATATCTTTATATCGTATGTTGCTGGCAGGATATTCTGCTGGCAGCCTAGCAAGCAAGAAGAGGCATTCAGACGTCTCCACAAGCTCAAGCTTCCTATCGACGTTCAACAACAACAGTGAACACTCAGTTTCTTTCTCATTACATTGACTCTATAAACACAGAGAAAGACTTCTTACTGGACACAGCATGCAAAGTCGTACTATGAAAGCCAAAATAGGAGTGACACAGCACCACATCACAACTTCCCTACTTAATGAAATTAATCACAATACGCAGAACCAAACCATAAGCATAATCTGTTTTATGCAACGTTATTAGATTCAGCCATTTCTGTTGAAGAACTTGAAGTTAGAAAGTATAACATACCACTGAACGATAGGCCCGGGCTAATCGATAAAGTGGAGGTGCAACATTCATTGAAAAAGAAATGGCTTCACTTGAAAAAATGCCATAGATAATGAAAATTCTGCGAGAGCAAATCCAGTTTTGAAAAAGACTCTAGAAAGCACATATTAAATGTTTATAGACCACAACTTTGATAATAAAAGAATGAAAAAAAAACGACAAGAGAAAAACGAGGTGAAAAAATAACCATAATTTGAACTCAATGTCAATAAAACTGGGGCGAAATGTGAACAAAGGAAAGAGTGGTATGGAAATCCCTGCAAGAGTACAAGTATAATAAGACCTGCTGATCCGGAACGTTAGGTGTCTTCTGCGTCATCGATGACTCCCGCCATGTTAATGTAGGTCGTTCCGATGTAACATAACGTCATCACACAGAGGACTCAGTAAGTGACAACAAATCCACAAGGCACAAGTTTGAATGTAATTTAGATTTAAAAACACCTGGCTTTGCTTCATACCAAATTGTCACAGAACCTACTCACGTTGCTGAAATAGTCTTATTGACTATATGATTGTCAGCAGCTGCTTACACACATACTATTAACGTGTTGGTTAATTGACTCACTGAATCGCTGTTATGTCCTTGGTCAGCGATTGAAATATTCACAGACACATTCATTTGAAAACATCGGCTAAAGTTTTACTTAATTCATTAAATGTAGAAATGAAACATGTTCCTATTGCTTCAAAGGAAAAGAAGCAAACAAAACTGTCAGACTGGCTGAATCAAAGTAATTTAGATATATTAAAGAACAATTAACATGCGATTGGTAACTTGACAAATATAGAATACAAAGCGACCGTGGTGCTCAGTTGACAAGGTTAAAGCCAAATAAATAGTGTTGTTGAAAATAACTTGAAAAACCCCAACGATTTACTTTACTCGAATCTATCGGCTGCTCGAATAATTACAGGACTGCGTAAAGGAACCTCACACTATAAAATTGATTGTGAACTGTAAGACGGAAAAAACACAGACTTATTCTTCTATACAAAATTCTTACAGGAACTGCACCCACTTATTTAAATGAATTAGTTGAACCCCTTTTCAACAATATGAACTCATACCTATTAAGAAATGAAAGAATCTTTACAATTCCTGTGTGCAGAACAAATACTTATGCCAAAAGCTTTATTCCGTCTACACTTAAAGATTTTAATGAACGTGCAGCAAGGTTTAACCTGACTAACATCGCATCACTATACCAATTTAAAAAACTTTTAAGAAGAGCTGTAAGTGATATCATGTTATGAGACACAAGTAGAAACTTTACCTATGTCAATGCAGGTGATAGAAAATACAACATCATACTCTGCCAATTTAGAAATTCTGCAAGTAACCTTAATTTTGATCTACACAGAGATCATCTTCTCGAATCACCAACTTGTACCTGTGGTAATGCCTATGAAACAGTACATCATTTTGTTTCTCTCATTTGTAATAAGTATGATGAACCACGTAAAACCCTCAAGGATAGATTATTTGTTGTTAATCACAATCATTACACTCTGGATGTACTTCCATCTGGCTGTGGTGACTGTGATGAACAAATCAATGTCAATATATTTGAATGTACTGCCGCGTTTGTCACAGCTACACATGGATTTCCTCATATATAATACATTATATATTTCTGATTTGATATTATGTCTATTAAATATGAAAACCATCAGTTAAGCCTGTGCTTCTACATCTTAAACATTGTGTGTCATCATCACCCTTTCCTTTTCCTATGGCCGCCTTTCCCCCTTTTGATCTGATAGGCATATATATTTTGTACGTTTTGTATGCTATGTATCATTCATTATAATTATTGCAGTGTTGTTTTATGTGATAGAATAATTACTAAGTAAGGACAATCTCATAATGGTGGACAAATTTATTTTGCATCCTTCTGTTTACTCAATTTTGTCATTCATTTAAAAAAAACACAAAAAACCCTGAAAATAATGTATTAACAAATCCCTACAAAATATTGATTTGAATCCACCAACACTTCAACATCTGTCAAATCATTTCTTCAGAATTCAGTATCCGTGACTGGCCCCAAAACTAATGGGTGGATGACCAGGCTGATAAGCCAATATGGACATTTTTGGTCTGTATCCCATGAGTGGAGGGAATCCTGTCATGGATGCTGGATTCGAGGCTCTAAAAAGTTATAGGTTTGGAAAACATAGTGAATACATTTTTTCACATATAATAACAACTCTTAAATGTTGTCCTTACTTCCAAACTCATATCTCATATTTAAATATTTTATGTTTCATACTTAAAATAATCAACTTTGAAATTTCAAAATAAGAACATACTATTATATATATATATATTTATATACTCATTGTTACCTTTAGGAGAGAACTAATATAGGCTATGCCTGTTGTTCAATCCTTTTTCTATATGAAAAAAAGACTTGTTGAAATAAAAATAATTTTTTTTTTATTCGTGACCATGTTTGTTTTTATTTTCCCGATAATGATTCATGTTGATAATAAACACATCAATATAAAGGAAGGAATAGCAAAGAAATNTTCAAAGACATGTAACCTCTATATCACCGAAATACGATTTCCGAGAAAAGCACTATTGTGAATCAGACCTGTTTATCATATGATTCAAAGTAAGCGAGTGTTGTTACGTTGGTTTATTAATAGATCGAAAACAAATCACTTGGAAACCTTTCTGTATTAGGCGGACAGATTAAGTTGTATAAATGTGACAGCAGCAAAGTTGCAGTTTTGTGTCGTACATTGTATCTCAATAACAGAACACGGACATTTAATGTGGCAGGAAAACATACGAAAAAAGAATGAAAATGACTTTGACGGCACTAATTGATCTAACTTAATATCTGATATTCAGTGTTATCAACAGTCTAACATGCTTATAATTAACCCCTTGAAAATCCTTTCTGATACGTTTACTCTGAAGTCATTGTGAATTCTAAACATGTTCTTGAAACAAAATTATTCGGTGGAAGTGCTGATAAATCTCTCTTTTGACGTACTGTAACAGGCTAATACTCAAATGCTATTTTGAAGTACTATTCGAACCATTTCTGACCAATTTGGGTAGTGTAGCAATTGGTGTAGCGTGACGTCACTGTAAGTTACGGGCAGGTTGGTGTGGACGCTGAGTGTAATGATAACAAGATGATAGCAACTGTAAACCAAATGGATGTTAATTGTCTCTATGGAAAACAGCCTCAATTTTAAACTGACAGAAGAAACCGTCACCAAGGTACTCTGATAGTAAATATTTTATGTTAAAATCGACTACAGTTTATCCCGATTGACAAATATTTCATCAGGTACTTTCGAAATAAACCAAGAGTGACGCTTATTCTGGAGTTTCCGCCAATATGAGCAAATAGATATATCCCATGATGCTGCTTTAAATAAATATATAAAGGTTTGAAATTGAGGTTAAGCGAAATGTAAATACATTTAATGTTAGATACCTGTATATATCACTAATGTATGTATGATAATTTGATAGCTATTTTTACCAACAATTATGCATTTTACAACACCTCCGATGTATCATGTTTCAGATTCGGTAAATCCTTATTAGATTACTTGTATTTTATAAGATCTTTGCGGAACAAACTAAGAACATAAATGTTTCTTTTTGTGAAAGTAATTTCGTCGACGCTCGTAAAATAGAAACCTAGTTTGACGGCATGACCAGCCGTACGTCCTTGACCTTTGTTCGAGTATAACGTCTCCAGGACACAAAAGGGCCGGATCTGCCAAAAAAGCCATAATGATTTCCCTGCTGAAGCTCAGTTCTGCCTTATCTGACAGGTCACTGAAAACGATGTATATCTACGGTGGTATAGTACCCTACTTCTGATTGGACAAGAGCCTTTGAGATTGTTCATTTTTGTTCAAAAAATTGATAACATATAGGATATCTCAAGACATCGAAAAAACGAGTGTGTACATTATTCATCATGAATCTTTTTAATTACCAGTGCCAACGCAGACATCGGAGAATTATCTACAGGAAATGTGCAGCTAATAGTTATGTCAACTATAAACACGTAATGGTAAAACAAAAAGCGTTTTAACAAACTTTCATACAGTTAATTTGTATTTATTTTGTGTGTGTTTGCGTTCTTCATTAGGAGAATAAATATTTCCAAAACACCAAAATAATGCAATCATTTAATGTATGTGTTCACCAAGTGATTAAATAGTCTCAACAAAACTGTTTTCGAAAGCAAGGCAAGTTATGAATGATATACCTCATTTCTGCTTTTCGTTAGAAGTACATGGCATGACGTAAATGCTGACTTTAAATATAATTTAGCATACTTGATGTTTAGGACGACTCTAACATGTTGCCGTTTGTTTTGTTGCTCTTTAATTTCCTTTGTTATTAGTTTATGTCTTGCTAGGAATGCACTAACCTGCTATTTGCTATTATTACGAGTGTATTATGTCGACTGTTGATTTCGTACACTGTCCTTACGATGATGAATTCTGGTCGACATATAAATAGTAAATAAAAGTAATAGAGCTTAGAAACATAACACTGCTCCAGTACTTTCATATTCTGTCTGCAAACTCAAAGATGTTTTAAATATCAGTATAATAAAATGTGAATGAAAACGTTAAAATGCCTCATGTGAAGGTGTGCTGGTATTTAAAAAAAATCTGAACTTTTACTTATGTTCTGCGGAAAAGAATTATTTTGGGCATCTTGAAAATGTTTTCTTTGTTTGATGTTATTCATAGGTAAGTGCTCGTTTCGATTATAAGAAAGGGGTGAGACATTTCACATAAGTTTTAAAGTTGGGTTTCTCTGTTTCTAGTTTATTACTAAATTAGTACGTATGTATTAAATAATCTTATATATTATTTAAACTATTTGATACATAAATACGGTATGGAAACTTGTTATTTTACACAGAAACTCGGATCACGGACCTGCATAGACCAGTGAAATGCAATCTAAAATCAAAGTGATAATAATTACAAATGGAATATGAACTAAAATGAAATATTAGATTATTGATAACACTCATTACAGAGCAGCCCACGGGAAATTAAACTTCATTATAAAGAGGAATATGTGAGGGCGATTAGGTTTAGGATGTGCATGCCAATCTTAAAACAGCTGCGTTATAGCAAATTTATAAATGGAGAAAAAAACTACATTAAGTCGTTGTAATAATTGTCCCCGAGTTACCAGTATTTACGGAAACACGTGACTACTTCATTCAGACAACATCCGAATACCTTTGGTCTAATGATGATAAATCTGTTATGTAACCCTCTCTGTAAATAAACACAAAATCAAGAGTGTTTGTCTAATATTTCGATTTTTCATGTCGGGAAATCCTTATGGTTTAACCTTGAAAACCCGACATCAAAACCGTTATCCAACATGTATAGTGATAGAAGCTAAAAATGCGTCTTCTTTACCAAATCGATCACGAGAAAGTTCCCGACTCTTTCACTTACTGTTAAACCTAAAATCAAGAATAGCAGAGTTAAGATGTGTTTGATAACTATACTCGTATTTCCTTATATTTACTAATGATGGGGAAATGGACATGGCGCCAGCATGACGTCATTATAACTTGGCGTCAAAAACTACATTCCCGCGCTTTTCTGCTGTAGCAAACAGCAAACCTAAACAGCGGGCAAACATACACATAAAACTACTGTTTCCTGCATTACTTAACAGTTACATTTTATGTACTGTCAGTAGAGTGAGCATCCAGTCCTCGCGTTATTCAGTGGTTCAATGGATGTACTATTATGTTTTCTTCGTGTTAAAAATGTTCTTGGATTTGAAAGAGTTCACGAGTGGTCAAAGTTAACACTACGGCCTTCCATGCGGCTGGGCTTCGATCTCCGAAGTCGTTGTACGCATGGATATTCAGAGAAAGTGTTTTTCTCCTGCCTATACAACTCCAACAACCCAGATGGAGTATAAATTTGTCTGGGTGGATGTTGCGGTATCTGTGCTGTAGCATTCAAGCGAGGTGGCATTATAAATGATACCGTTTGAAGCACGGTCCCGCTACAAACAGATAACATTACGAATACATTTCCAGCACACACACAGACATATGCATATGGGGAGATATTAGCCAGGTGGCATATGGCTAGTAGTTAGCGCCCGATGAGGCAGCTCCTGCGAATTCCTCATTAAAAATTGTATTGAATTAATGTACATGTATATGCTTATTGTATTAATTGTATATCTATGTAATGTAAAGCGCTTTAGAGTGGCTTATGTTAGCTAGATTGGGTGCTACATCAAATGTTGTATACATGGATATATATAGATATTCAATGTTTTTCATAAAATAACAACAAAAGGTCAAATTAACTTCCGTATTTGGAGAATTATTTAACATATTTCACTTGTATAAAACGAATATGTGACAACAACCAAAAAAACCCAGCGTTGTGGCAAAACATGTCTTCGTTGCAGTCTCGAGAAGTACAAATGTAAAAGCTATTATTCAAAGGGGCGGGGGGCTACGATTGACCCTTTAACTTAGAAAATGGTTGATATTTTATCCAAAATAGTCAAATAGGGACATTGTCAAAAGAAACAGGCAAAAATTGCTGCAATTTTGACAAAAGGTGTGAAGGATCTTTTATGTAAATCGTCTTATGTCCCGGCTTCTCTCTCTCAGAAGATGTCGTTATTACCAAATCATTGACATTTGGCCTAAACGTGCGGTTAAAATTCTGGACAACACAATTAATGTCATTTACAATTTATATGATTATGATTAAATAGATTCAAGTATGCAGGATTCGTTCCCTCGTGATTGATGGACTGTCAGTAAGTCATTTTCATAAACAGGTTTGGTGTCCGGCAGCTTTGCTGCATTTTCTTGTTATATCGGTCTGTCGTCGATTAACGTCAGAACTCCGGCCCTCTAAAATATGCGGGAAATATGCGACCCGCGCCCGGAGCGCATTGCAAACTGATATTTTAGGAACAAATCGTTACTTTCACTCACATGTCGCACATGGATCGAAACTAGGTGGTATCTATAACATGTTTCAAAGATCATTACGAACAGTATTTTCCAACGTTTTCTATACCAACCCATATTTTCAATGGAAATTAGGCCATGAGCAATGTCACGTTATGACGTAGGCCGGCGAGATTTTAGTCACGTGGCATTAGAAGGCGGGGCTATCAAAAAACTAGAGTAAAACAGAGTAAGTTTGAAAATATAGGTTTTTAATGATTGTATTGGTTGTTTGAGGCATGAAACGCATTTTCATCCCATGCATAAAGAATAGATCTTTCGATCCATGTGCGATATGTGTGTGAAAGTGACGATTGGTTTCTAAAATATCAGCTTGAAGTGCGCTCCGGGCGCGGGTCGCTTATTTCTCGCATATTATAGAGTGCCGGAGTTCTGACGTTAATCGACGACAGACCGATATAAAAAAGTCGATAAAACGTCAGAATAATTCGGACTACGTTACCTGTAGCGTTCCCCAGACACGTTCATGTCATTTCCTGTGTATGTGGAAAGTGTGAACTAATTTTTTTGAGACGTAACTCCAACATCCACAGGGGAGTGACACAGACAGCGCCATCATATCGTATGAAAACGAATCTGACAACAGTTATTTATCTTAGGTGTCATATTAACATTATAACATTAACATTATATCTTAATGAGATTTTATAAAACAGTTGATAATGTATGCAAAGTTGAATCATATTGAACAATATAGATTACGAATACATCTTCAAAATGGGCAGGATCTTCAGAAATGACAAGGTAAAAATATTATACAAAACACAAGTGAAGCATGAACTGAGTAGGTGTTCAGAAGAGGTGCTATCTGGGAATACAACAATCAGTAAAACGTATATCTGTAGCCAGCAAATCATGTACCATACTTATTAGCCTTTTTAATAATGTCCGTTAAATACATTTATATATATATGTATTTTTGTCTGATTATACATTTTCAAACCGGATGCGATGGTTATGATTCAAATATTCATACAAAGTGGATTTCAAAAGCGAAGCATATCACTAATGAGGCACGGCTCTGTTTCCCACTCCTTCAACTTCCTGTTGAATCACCAAATAAAGCTCAATTAAGTCTCCAAACGCTTTGTTTGGAAATCTTACAATGGTTTGTGTAACTTTGAATCTCGTGTAGTAATTTAACGTTAAACTGATAAGAAGAATTATAGATGGATGATGAAAGTCGATACACACGTCGCGCAACCGTCGTAATATAAATATATTAAAATATATTAAGTTCTGGCTTGCCGCTTAATGTTATTTATTGCGTGTGTGTTTGTCGCAATGAAAATGTAGATACAATTGTTTATAGTTTTTTTCCGGAACTACGATGGAGCGAATCAATAACAAGTTTTTTCTTGTTGTTCGAAAAAAGAATGCATTGCTTGACCTGTATATGTTGATGGAAGAATATGCTATTAAAAACTCAATATGACACGATATCAGTAAGGTCATAACTTCATTATTGTTGTTTTCCTTGATGTTCACTATTTCTAACACCGAGGTTGTGGTAAATATTTGTATCAATTACAGATTTGTTGTGTTCTTAAATGCCTATACATTTACAAGTCGTGACATGGCTGGTATTCACTGAACACACTATTCAACAGATCATAGTCGTATAATTGTCCTCAGACCAAGTGGCACTGACTACATAAGATAAGCAAAATGGTGGTGGGAAAATTGGTATTGACAAAAGATTATTTGGACAGGTTTTTAATCATAGGAAGACACCTTAATTGCGAGCGTAAACAGAATCTACTAGGAGAAGACTGCCAGACATAATTACGACAGAAATAATGGCAAAATCGACAGTTTTCAATTTGATAAGGAAGCACTTCCTTATGCCGGTCAAACCAAAGATAAAGTTACGTAACTGATCTCCCGAACGGATTAAAGGCACTCCGTCTTTTGACGTGAAAGGCCGTCACGGGATAATATGATAATACATGATTTGGAGACAGTCCCTGGATATTTTATAAATGACGCGGAGACGTTCCCTGAAGGTTTGAGTACCATTTTAAGTAGTTGGCGTCTGACATTGATTTAAAGTCGACGGGATATTTATAACAATCAATTAGTCTTAAATGGAAGTGAAATGTCAGCTATCTACAGGATGTACCGGACGGTCAGCCATGCGACTTTGGAAATTCACAATTGCAAATAAGATATGAATTAGGGGCGATCACTGGTAATCAATATCATTGGCGGTGATAACCTTTGTCAACAGGAGTTTAAATGGTCTGTTTTATGTGTTTTGTTTACCTTATTTCTGTCCTCAAATATTTCGTTTTTATCTTGAACGTTCTGATAAAACCATAAAACCAGACAAGTCAGTGGAAAACCAGAGACTAATTCCATTATAGCAATTTGACATTTGAGTCTTAATGATGCATAAATACGCCTAATAGGTCCCTGTTGTATTAAATGTGCCAACTGAAGATATAGTAAAAAGTCGGTATTCCATGTTTCTACGCACCAATGAGTGCCAAGTACGAATTAAAGCATAACAATATTCATTGCGCGTGTTAATAATTGATGAATTTCCACAATTTTGTTGACGACGTTTTCTTGTAGAAACATATATCATATCCATATTTACTACATTTTTTTCAAAGCTACACTTACATAATAGAACCTCCATGAAGTTGATTCCTAGTTCCTAGTTCCTTATTCCATTACTTATTCAATTCCCTGATTACTTATTCGATTACCTGATTACTTATTCGATTCCTACTTACTAATTAACACAAGAAATGGTTCAAAATATATTATTAAGCACTTCGATGATCTATTTAACCTTTCACTTACATAATAAGTGCTCATTACTTATTTGATTCACTGATTACTTATTCAATTTCCTGGTTACTTATTCAATTCCCTCATTACCTATTCGATTCCTTCTTACTTATCAACACAAAAGATGGTTCAAACTGCATTATTACGTACTTTGTTGATCTATTTAACCTTTCACTTCCATACTAAGTGCTCATTACTTATTCGATTCCCTGATTACTTATTCGATTCCCTGATTACTCATTCGATGTTCAGATTATTTATTCTATTCCTACCTACTGATATGATTTCATTTTTTAAAGGGATACAGTCATATGTAAAGATATGTAAAGTTACCATTTACTTGAAAATAAGCGCAAATACAAGAACATCAGACCATTTCAGATTACTTTGGCGTGGGATGAGAGTACCTCCGCTATTCACCTGCTGTTTTCTTGAAAGAGGTTGCTTAGTATACCGTGCATACTTTTCATATTTGGTAATAGTTTACATAGATAGCCTATTACTCGCATGAGACATCTGATGTAAAAAAAAA
>NW_018408787.1:1193498-1194314 GCF_002113885.1 Mizuhopecten yessoensis | reverse complement strand
ACTTTATTATGTACATCTCGTTGTCAAATAATTAAGGATTTATATAAACATCCAAATCAAGTTAAAACGCAATGTTTCTTTCCACTAATGATAGAGGATACCAAATTGGTACGATAGAGGCGTAGTAACGACGGGATGCTGAACTCGTCCCAAGCCCGGAATTAGGACAACTCGGCATCCCCGATTTCTGATGTTTTATCTTAGATGGAACATAAAACAGGACATTTCTAACTTATTTGGATGTGTAATTTAATATATTCAACAAACAGGCATATATTTATTTGCTTGACATGTAGCCCGTAACTCGTTCGTGTAATGTTCCGACTTAGTTTCATTATTGAGTAAGACAATTCGTCCAACTTTCGCTAACTGTCATAATAAAACGTAAAATAAACACATTAAGCTGTGATTTAGACATGTCTATCATACATAATTATTTTACTGACATCTATACGGACATTTGGTACCATGAAACCTTGGTACCTCGAGATGGTAGTGAAAAATGTTTTGGCTCATAGACTAAATACAAGCATAATAAGCAGTACATCAGTAACAGTTACAATGTACTTATATTAATCCGTGTCCGCTATGGCGTCATAAAGTGAAATCAAACACGCCATACTTTCCTTTAAAACAAATAATTTCTCTTGGATTATTTCCTTTACACTACAAAATATACTTACCATTTTTTATATTCTCATGTGCCGGCATACCTCTGCTCCAAGCTTGGTTGTAAACATGCGCGGGAAATTGCAGTGACGTCACATTTTCGTTGTGTTTTTCTTCTTCTTCTTCTTCTTCTTCTTCTTCTTCTTC
>NW_018408787.1:1189321-1190316 GCF_002113885.1 Mizuhopecten yessoensis | reverse complement strand
GCCTATTACTATACATTCGTTTAGTACTATATACTCGCAGATCTAACCAGCCGTCTAGCCTGCTGTTTGCATCACAGGTTCAGTGGCATGTTATTTTTTCTACCACCAGTTTAATACTTATTGTGTGCCTATTACTATACATTCGTTTAGTACTATATACTCGCAGATCTAATCAGCCGTCTAGCCTGCTGTTTGCATCACAGGTTCAGTGGCGTGTTGTTTTTTTTTTTCTTTTCTTCTTCCCTTCGGATCCACGGTATTCACCGAGTCATTTATTACAGAGCATTTCTACCTGCTGTCTTCACCACAGGTTTCAATGAGATAATATGGTTGGTAGCTAGCCTGGCTGTCTTTCTTGTGTATATCACAAGTTCAGTGACAAATTTTTTCAAAGCTACTACTACTTACATGTAGTAAGATGTTTTTTTATTATTGCATAGATATTTTATTCAATTTTCTGAAGATTTCTTATGTTCATGTTTAACGTTGGAACCTAGAAGGATTTCAGTCAATATTTTACACAAGGAAATGTACTTAACAATAATGCTGCTACTTATGAATACTAATTTGATGATGGCATGATACATGTTTCAATATCTTTATAAATGTTTGGGCTATACTGTATGTTTTACTCTAAACCTTTAAATGCAAGGGCCTTATAAATTCAACATTTTTGAATTTTTACCCCAATTCAGATATAGTGATTACAGTTACACTTTTCATATTTATACTTATTGTATTAAGTAACCAATATTAATCTATATATACCTGTCAGGCTCACCTGTCCACAGGTACTTCATACAACCATAGACATACTGAGATTTCCCCAGTGTCCATGTCTACTATATATGAAACTTTCATTCATCTAGAAACGGTCTTTCTAGAATCGAAACAAACATGCAGAGTAGCCCCTAAGATTGCCAAATATTATAAATTTTTGAGTGAATATAGTAGCTGTTGTAGTTGAAACAACGAAACGAACAATACAATCTTGA
>NW_018408787.1:1098625-1189259 GCF_002113885.1 Mizuhopecten yessoensis | reverse complement strand
CAGTTTGAACCATCTTTTGTGTTGATAAGTAAGAAGGAATCGAATAGGTAATGAGGGAATTGAATAAGTAACCAGGGAATTGAATAAGTAACCAGGGAATTGAATAAGTAATTACGGAATCTAATAAGTAATGAGCACTTAGTATGGAAGTGAAAGGTTAAATAGATCAACAAGGTGCGTAATGAAACATTCTGAAGCATTTATAATGTTAATAAGTAAGTAGGAATCGAATAAGTAACCAGGTAATCGAATAAGTAATCAGAGAATCGAATAAGTAATGCCCACTTAGTATGGAAGTGAAACGGTTGAATACATCATCAAACAGCGTAATAATACACAATGTACTATTTGAACCATCCATTGTGTTGATAAGTAATCAGGGAATCGAATAAGTAATCAGGGAATCGAATAAGTAATCAGGGAATCGAATAAGTAATGGAATAAGGAACTAGGAACTAGGAATCAACTTCATGGAGGTCATAATAGATCACTTGTAACTGAGCTAGATTGGGTTATCGCAGGCGACGCTAACATTCTGTGGCAATCCCAAATGAGGGGTAAGCCGAGATAGACTGAGAAACCCCGGGCCCATATTCATGAAACTGTTCTCATGCTCAAGCACGATTTCTGTGCTCAAGCCTTGTAACCTGATTTAATCATGTAACTTGGTCGAAAAGTCATCAGCTTAGAGTCTTTCAAAACTTCTTGCATATCATTCACAGAATATGATGTTTTTATCAATTAATCGCTGGCATAAAAAAATGGGCTTAAGCACAGAATCTAGGTTTGAACATGAAAAAAGGTTTCATGAATACTTGCCCCGATCTCGCCGAAATACAGATAATTGATTTTGTTCTTGCATCTTTTTTTTAATTTTTTTTTTTATAAAAGGATGAATGTTTATAAGGCCCTTTTTGGGCCCCGATATATTCGGATTTTCACCTCCTTAATTTGTTCAAAAATGGCCTATTGTATTACATGTGCAAAACTAAGGTAAAAGTTTAACCGAAAGCGGGGTTTTGGGGGTACGAAAAGGGGTAGGGTAAATCACAAATATAATTTGCTGTTTTTAAAGCATGCTCAAAATCCCAAATCGTACCATTTCTGTTTTTCAAAACACGTGTAAATTGAACAGTCATATTTAAAAGAATGAAAATTGATAGAAATTAAATCGTCAATTAAAGATTGTTTATTTAAAACGGAGGATTAAAACCGAGGGTTGTTTTAGGTTATTTTTCAAATGAAAAGTATTTTGTTTTCTCTATATTTTCCTTTCTAATTTATATTTTGGGTTTTGTGTTTATAGCTTTACTCATTTCAGTACACTTACTTAAAATGCATATTCACTACACAGTCCGGGGGCTCAACTAAATATGGCCTCTTCACTACTAAAGCTACGTTTGAATGCTTCCGCGCAAACTACTGCGTCCTAACAAAGAAGAAACCATATTTCACAGTGTAGGTTATATATTATCTACGCTATCAAGCATCCAGCAACATCAAAACAATACTTGTAATGACAAAACTTATTTCAAAATTGTAACGAATGCTTCACTTGTTGAGATGAAGTGCTCGCTCTGTAAAAAGTCCGCAAAATACCGCGGAAAGGTACCAGACCGATTTGACGAGATATAGAAAATGAGCATGTGGTATCACATGGGATATCCCCTATCTGAGATGCGAGAAAATCTGATTAGTTTATCGGTTCGCTATAGTGGTTCTGTACAAGTGTTAGCCAAGATGGTTCTGAAAAGATGTTATGTTTGGTGTATCAGAATAAAAATTTATGGGACGTTCTAATAACAATGATGTAATGACATCAGTATGATTTCATGTCTATCAAAAACTTGTATCAGTTTACTTGTAATACAACTACGGGCTTCCGTATACTTGAATCAGTTTACTAGAAACTCAACTACGGGCTTCCATACACTTGAATCAGTTTACTTGTTGTACACCAGTTAACTCGATATACTACTACGGGCTTCCTTATATTAGCAACATACGATTGATTTACATGAATATACATGTGTATAATGAAGTATTTGGCTGAAGTAGAGTATGTGTCGTTATACTACCAGCCGATCCTACTAAAGTCAGTATCACTTTGACGGCTGAACATTCACTAACACAACCGAATGTCTGACTGTATAGTTTACATTCGCACAAACATGCCGAGGACTTTTAAATTTTGTCTGATTTGATTCCCACTGTGTTTAATGTGTTGTTTTGTATCCTTGTCATTTACACGGCTAAGTCCTCAGCATTGACGCTAAAGATGAAGGCCCTGAACGAAGTCAGTGTGGTTTAAAACGGAGGTTACAAAGCAAGCAGGCGGAAGTTGAGATTTTGAGAAAAACAAAAATGTCGATTTTGTCAAATGAAGATGTATGCCAGGAAGTCTTATAATTTTATATGATGAAAAGACAGTGCCCAAAATACAATGTAACAAGTAGCGCAGAGGCTGAAACGAAATAAACAGCGAATTTCATAAAAAATATACATGTTTATTGAATAGGAGAGTAATCACCGTAACACTCATAATAATCACATCAATAATTTGTTGACAGTTTAAATGTAACTGGGAAAGAAAAACGGTGTTTGAACTTTAACTAAAGAAGGATAATACAATGTCAAAGATTTCGAGAAGCTAACGAACTCAATCAACCACCTAGGAACAGGAATAAATAACTGATAAACAGATGAAACATCGACCTGAGATATAATACACAATGTTGATAATGATGATAAAGAATGCTAGGAAAAGCGAAGACTCATACCCACAGAAACCTCCAGCGTAGCTGTACTGTAAAAACCCCAAGAGATGAAGCTGACAGCTTCAACCTGTCCACGGTTCTTTGACGATCCGCTAGTGTGTGCTAAGATCAGAACTACTTTATTTGTCATTTTTCGATCATTAATGTTAATTGAAATAGATGGAGTTGATACTTTCAGTATCCGTGAAACACGCCTTCCATGCTAAGACGCGACCGTGTAACTTACACAATAAATATATCGTAAAACGGAAAAAGCGATTTCAACAATACAAGGGAGCTATAATCTTTCTTGCTTGCTGCTAATTTTCTGTTTAATTTCTTCAGACACGGATGTTATTACATTCCGATAGGATATCATTATAGCAATTGACGTTATCACAGCATCTGCAGCAATACTGATTTACGTAGAGAATATGGTCAGAGTTTCAACTATAAATCTCGATGATTATTTCACGTATCGAACCTTTATCTACCATTCCGATATTGTCTGTTAGTATTAGTTATCAGAAAATGCTGAGCCGAAGGCGTGTCTTTATGTACTAAACAGTCGGAAGTCGGGGATATACGATAGCACATGACTTACATTGCTAAACAATTACGACACTCCCGGTGGGGTGTCCTGCTGGGTGTCTTAGGCAGTATCCTGCAGTGAGGTATTACTATAGAATCGACATCAGTTCCGCGCTATCACAAGGAGAGAAACACGAACATATCACAGACTCCCAAAACACACATGCATACACTACACGCATGCATCTTGCACACAGGGGAGGCCGCCCTTAAATGACCATAGCTGTTGATAGGACGTTAAACAATACTTAACCGAACCAAACCAAACGAGACTCCCATGCATCCATCACATGATACTGTCTGTAAATCAATAGTTAAACTACCCCGTTATATTTGGACTAGAATAACATAATTTGCATATGGGCGCTTCTATCTAAACAAAGTACAAGATAAAACAGGTAAATATAATTCCAACCGGTTGACGGTAGGAATTAGGATGTAATTATTTTCTCTTTGGTAGGAGAAACGCCAATAGGTGGCGCTATTGGTGGTATTTGCACGTGCAGCTGGTCTGGGTTTTACCTAAACGTGTCATTCAGGCGACACAGGTAACAAAAGCACACGTGTATGTTTTTATTTTTAAATGGGGTTATTTTATTGAGAATAATAGGTTAGGAGTTATGTTTGTGTGTGAGATGTACATTATTGTGTAATTGTGTTTATTAATCATGATGATTGAAAATAAACATCAGTCAGTGCCTATGTCGCTGGGAAACATCGGTCAGTGCCTATGTCGCTGGAAAATACAGTTTTTGTATTCGTGTTGTTTATCCTATTGGATACTATGGAGAAGAAAACACAACGTACCGTGACTAGAACTCGCGCAAGAAAACCCTGAGCAGGAACTGACAATTTATTTTGTATGAATTAATTACTGAATTGGACGGGTTATTGGCAATTGTCTAAGGGTATGTCAGGAACTATGAAGGATAATTATTTCAAAGAGTCGTTGACTTACCGCCATCAGACGAGGTTGGCATGGTCTGCAGTCACGTGATGTACTAAGTCTATTATGTCCTTTTCCCTCGGGAACAGTTATTTTATAGAGTTGTCTGGGCATGAATATTGGCCGAGCTGTACTTAAGGCCATTTATTGTGAATGATTGTATTATTATGTTACTAACACCATATATATTACAAAGTCGCTTAATACTCATTCGTATACGGCGTGACACATTATAACCCTCTCACATATAAGTTATTTCAACTTATATTAATCACTTATGTTGGCCAGGGTGTTACCGCGCGGGGGTCGTAATGTGGGAGGGAATCGGAGGTACAGGAGAAAACCCACGTGGTCGAGCAGTTGACCCCATACCTGTTCACGTCCGAGTGGGAAATCGAACTCCGCCTTGTTGAAAGTCAAGTGCGCTATCCACTGCGCCACCCGACCACCCTAAAACCTTAACCTCACAAACCCTCCAGCGTTAACCTCCACACAACTCTCTACGTATCATACACGGTCCTCGTCTGATAACACTCGTCGCAGTGTAAACTTATGTTAATTCTGCTGTACAGGTACTCTGACACAATTTGTTTATTTCTACATGTAGTTCTAATAAAAACAAACATGATAGAAACAAAAAATAAATAAACAGCGGTATATTGTTCTGTCTAAAGCGTTTATGGTGCGATGATGTCCTTGTTTACGCGGATTAGTCGATTATGGTGGAGTACCAATCATAAATCTTTAGCGTTGACTACCACCCTGCTGTGTTTTATATTCACAATTACACTGATACTATTGATGATGGACAAGTGAACTGTCGCTGTAATAAACTCACTATTGTAGTATAGTATATGTGTAGCTGTGTAGAACGTGAAGTTTTATTAAACTTTATTTTTAGAAATTCGTCTTTCTCGGTGACAGTTTAATGTGAAATATACTGCAGTGTATGTATAGATATCGTTTATCGTTGCCCGTGACAGCATCTGATTTGTAGAAAAGCTTAGTGAGGAAGCATGGAACAACTTCTGACATTTCAACGAGTGGAAAATAGATGTGAGCTGGATAACTTGTGACGATCTCTGTACGTTTGCCTTTCGCCTCTCGAGATATGTAATGGGTAATTGGCAATAACTAGGCCCGCTCCACTGGATCGATGGCGAAGCGAACGCGCCTATGGTAGGAGCTTGAAATTGGTCGCTCATACGAACGCACTTTTGCCCCGAATATGATACGATCTCCGTGACGGATGGTTTCAGAGATAAGTCGAACGCGCCCCTATCGACTTGGACAAGAAATGGCTTTTCCTTTTTTGTATGAGGAAACTGCATATACAAAATAGCCCCTCCTACATTTTGACGACATTGATCAACTTCTATATCGCAAAGTGCATAAACTACTTGGACGCTTTTAAAGGATGTGAAAAAAAGGATTTTATCTTCAAGATTTGAAAAGCGTTTTCAACGGAAACTGGCAATGTTGCACCGGGATATTGGCTATAAAAGAAATAATTTGTCAGAATCAATCTATTTTCGGCGGACAGATGACTGAAGGGATGTTATGATTTCCCCTGTGTATGTTGAAATGGATCTAGTTTTTGAAAGAATCTGATGAAACAAATCAAATAGATATCGGATATTATTTTCAAAATTTAATTTTTGAGCAAAAGATTTACGTGCATGTCAAGTTGATTCGGATCAAAAACGATTGACGGATTCAGCACACAGGAAATTCAAACAGTGTGTCGAAATGACAACTTAGAGAAGTTCATTACAAAACTACTACGGCAAAAACAAATTAAAATAGATTTTTATCAGTTATGTATGTATACATATATATGTATATTATTTCACAGTAACACGACAGCGTATCTTTGTTTGTCAGATGTTGTTTGTTTTACGCCGGAGGTTGTTCGTTATCTAGACCTTTATTCTATGACTATAGCCGAGTGCTGAAGTGTTTTCCTGTCCTCAGATGTGAAAGACACCCTGGAAGTATCTGCCAGAATCATTGTGTCCTGAAAAGTCGGTATTTTACTGTTGTAAATAACCCAGGACTTTACAGAAACTTACAGCCGGAATTAACATTGCCGGGGAACACGTAAGGAAGATAACCATTGTTTTATTCAATTGAACTGAGTATCCCCTATGGATTTGGTCTGGATAATTCTAAACGGGGCTTGTTTAAAGTATTCCTGGTAGTGTCTGTCCGGAATAATTCTAGCTGACTCTATCCGGAGTATCACTGATAGTCGCTGTCCGGAATATTTCTAGCTGACTATATCCGGAGTATCATTGTTATATTCTGTCCGGAATATTTCTAATTGATTTTGTACGGAATATTTCTAATAATTGACAATGTCCGGAATAGTTCTGAAAGACTCTGTCCGGAGTAAATCTAGTTCAATCTGTTGGGAATATCTCTGATCGACACTTGTTCTCCAGACATTCCCAATTTGATGAAAAGAAAAGCTACCTTACTAGAAGAAGGCTTGGTGTCTATAGATTTCACCTGACCTTTGTAGATGTCTACAAGCTCGAGTACGATTTGTCCTATCCGTAGCTGACCTTGCCGGAACTATAGGCAGTTATAGTACAGTGTCGCCATAGAAGAATTGACCTTATTTGGAAAGGTCTGGATTGTTTCTCGTCCATTCTGCTGTTGCGATGGTTACTTACATAACGGCTTTGATTTATTAGGCGGGTCGCTGTGCAAGCTTGACTCCAAGACCAGCTGTGAAATTTAGCTGTCTCGACAACGTCAGTAACTCCGAATCTACTACGGTAAGTGATTTCATTATACATAATTTGGCCTTGTTTACATGGTAAATAGCACACACACGTATTTTGGACAATGGACACGTGTGATGTTCACATGTTTCGGTAGTACTTGTTGAACACTCTATGGATGAGCGGGCGGGAGTCTTATTCACTTGGGTTACAGTGACCATATACATACATGTTATGTTCAGTTTTATTATAAATCTCCGTATTCCTTAAAGGGATAACAGTTTGGTACTGTGTTTGATCATGGTCCCTATTTATGTCGGGAAGAGAGATCAATGTCCAATACATTGGCCTATCAGGGTTAGTTGTCC
Source organism: Mizuhopecten yessoensis (assembly GCF_002113885.1). Taxonomy (NCBI): domain Eukaryota; kingdom Metazoa; phylum Mollusca; class Bivalvia; order Pectinida; family Pectinidae; genus Mizuhopecten; species Mizuhopecten yessoensis. The sequence goes on along the minus strand of NW_018408787.1, from coordinate 1,181,869 downwards.
GGTGAGATAGAGAAAAACAACGCGCTGTTTTTATTTGTTTCATTATACAATTAATGTAGTTCGTATATCTTTGGAATAAGGATGTAAGTGTCGGTTAAATTGTTTAAGTATGGACCGTACTTCGTTTGGGATAGAGAGATACACGCCGTGTACCTTTTTAAATTACATTTCATAGTCTGTCTTCTTTTGAAATAGAGAGATTAATATAGGGATTGTGTCATGATTGTCCGCATTCTTATAAATATAGAGAACTGTCAAATATATTCCTTCGTCACGGGTATACTGTAAATGCAAGGGCCTTTCCCATAATAATAATTTGATAGTTATATATAATGTAGGATACTGCTACATTAGTGAGAACCGATTTTTTCCTGTAACACACATTTGAATTAAACTAAATTGAAACGTTCCCATTTGTTTTTCTCTGGCGTATTTTGTCTAAACATTATACTTGACTAGAGAGTCGAATGACTGTTATTGTTGCCCTTTTCGGCGTAGTACCGTAGTTTGGAATATTTTGGATGTGATTATATTTTGGTTTATTTTGCGCCTGGCGTGAATTAGCCAAGATTAAACATCCCAAAGTTTCCTGATGCCAAAACTGTGTCGTCGCAACATCCAGTATCGGCAGACCGTCATCATCTTATTCATTAGGCATCAATAACTAACTTCCGTTGGCTTTATTTTACATGTAAGCGAAATTTGGAATCGCATTTTTTGGGGGGCAGGAATAATCACTTCAAAACCAACCCGTCAATAAATGTACATTTTGATCTGAAGGTGTCATAACATTTCATTGTTTTCATATCCGTTTTTGTATTAGTAATTAGTAAGTTCAATGGTAAAACGTTAACTTTCCACGAGCTTGGTTTATATCTTATTTAAATTATAACTCCCCAGTATCACATTATGGTTAACTTTATTCAGGAAGTATTCGAGTTTATTTTCTCCCTTGATCATAGTTAGGGTATATACTACATTAAGATTGTACAGATGTATCTAACAAGTATCACGTTGGATATATATCTATATTCAGGAAGTACTGGAAATTTGTTCACTGTATTACATTTTTAGTGCATTTTGGTTTTATATTGAGGGGACAGGCACTAACCATCCTCTGTATCACAATTAGGCATACTTTGTTCAGACTGCATGAGTTTATATACTGTTAATATATTCAAAAATGCATTTTATACTCTAAAGTGTATCAATATGATACACCGTTGTTTCCATTTACTAAATTTCTGCAGCGCATTCATGATTATCCAATTTAAAAGTGAGGAACAAAGAGTAACTTAATGTATTTGTGTTGTACGTGTAATACATTATTTGTGTTGTACGTGTAATACATTATTTGTGTTGTACATGTAATACATTATTTGTGTTGTACGTGTATTACATTATTTGTGTTGTACGATGAATTAGAGGGAAGAAACGTTTGACAGTTGCCTCTGCTTCCAGATTTTTTTTTAATTTTGAATCACGATAATTCGACACGCTACTAAAGGGTAAATCTATATATCATGTACATGCACCGACTGGCTGTGATAATAAACCTCGGCTAGAAACAATTTAACAGGAACACGGAAATGTCGCATCATACACCGGCGTCAACCTAACAGTCATGTTGGCCCTATATATAATTCATGGCCATGGAATGGGGGACTGTAAATCTTTACCCATGTTTTGATTACAATATCTAGTCTAATGTTTTCCTTTCTGATTTTCTAGGCTACAATTCTTTTACCTTGGGAAATGTTTACAATTATTACCTTACATTTTATTTTGAACCATTCCTTTAACTATTGAGTTGAAATTGTATTTCCATTCCCGCATTAAATATAAATGCTGATGTTTATTGTATGAATTGCTAGTGTTTATTACATGTACCAAGGCCACCAGCGTTCACCAGTGTTATATACAAGCCGATACCCAGCCCCAACTCTGTCGAAAAACATCATTAACAACATCAACCACAACAACAGCGACAGCCTTCTACCACAATATGTACCAAAAACAGCAACAGAAACATAGTACCAACAACAGCAACAGAAACAGAAACATAGTACCAACAACAGCAACAGAAACATAGCACCGACAACAGAAACAGAAACATAGTCCCAACAACAGCAACAGAAACATAGTACCAACAACAGAAACAGAAAAATAGTACCAACAACAGCAACAGAAACAGAAACATACACACAACAACAGAAACAGAAACATAGTACTAACAACAGCAACAGAAACATAGTGTAAACAACAGCAACAGAAACATAGTACCAACAACAAATACAGAAACATAGCAACAACAACAGAAACAGAAACATAGTACCAACAACAGCAACAGAAACATAGCAACAACAACAGAAACAGAAACATAGTACCAACAACAAATACAGAAACATAGTACCAACAACAGAAACAGAAACATAGCACCAACAACAGAAACAGAAACATAGCACCAACAACAGAAACAGAAACATAGTACCAACAACAGCAACAGAAACATAGTACCAACAACAGCAACAGAAACATAGTGTAAACAACAGCAACAGAAACATAGTACCAACAACAGCAATAGAAACATAGTACCAACCACAGCAATAGAAACATAGTACCAACACCAGCAACAGAAACATAGTACCAACAACAGCAACAACAACAGAAACAGAAACATAGTACCAACACCAGCAACAGAAACATAGTACCAACAACAGCAACAGAAACATAGTGTAAACAACAGAAACAGAAACATAGTACCAACAACAGAAACAGCAACATAGTACCAACAACAGACACAGAAACATAGTACCAACAACAGAAACAGAAACATAGTACCAACAACAAATACAGAAACATAGTACCAACAACAGCAACAGAAACATAGTACCAACAACAGAAACAGAAACATAGTACCAACAACAGCAACAGAAACATAGTACCAACAACAGAAACAGAAACATAGTACCAACAACAGAAACAGAAACATAGTACCAACAACAGCAACAGAAACATAGTACCAACAACAGAAACAGAAACATAGTACCAACAACAGAAACAGAAACATAGTACCAACAACAGAAACAGAAACATAGTACCAACAACAGAAACAGAAACATAGTACCAACAACAGAAACAGAAACATAGTACCAACAACAGAAACAGAAACATAGTACCAACAACAGAAACAGAAACATAGTACCAACAACAGAAACAGAAACATAGTACCAACAACAGAAACAGAAACATAGTACCAACAACAGAAACAGAAACATAGTACCAACAACAGAAACAGAAACATAGTACCAACAACAGAAACAGAAACATAGTACCAACAACAGAAACAGAAACATAGTACCAACAACAGAAACAGAAACATAGTACCAACAACAGAAACAGAAACATAGTACCAACAACAGAAACAGAAACATAGTACCAACAACAGCAACAGAAACATAGTACCAACAACAGAAACAGAAACATAGTACCAACAACAGAAACAGAAACATAGTACCAACAACAGAAACAGAAACATAGTACCAACAACAGAAACAGAAACATAGTACCAACAACAGAAACAGAAACATAGTACCAACAACAGAAACAGAAACATAGTACCAACAACAGAAACAGAAACATAGTACCAACAACAGAAACAGAAACATAGTACCAACAACAGAAACAGAAACATAGTACCAACAACAGAAACAGAAACATAGTACCAACAACAGAAACAGAAACATAGTACCAACAACAGAAACAGAAACATAGTACCAACAACAGAAACAGAAACATAGTACCAACAACAGAAACAGAAACATAGTACCAACAACAGAAACAGAAACATAGTACCAACAACAGAAACAGAAACATAGTACCAACAACAGAAACAGAAACATAGTACCAACAACAGAAACAGAAACATAGTACCAACAACAGCAACAGAAACATAGTACCAACAACAGAAACAGAAACATAGTACCAACAACAGAAACAGAAACATAGTACCAACAACAGAAACAGAAACATAGTACCAACAACAGAAACAGAAACATAGTACCAACAACAGAAACAGAAACATAGTACCAACAACAGAAACAGAAACATAGTACCAACAACAGAAACAGAAACATAGTACCAACAACAGAAACAGAAACATAGTACCAACAACAGAAACAGAAACATAGTACCAACAACAGAAACAGAAACATAGTACCAACAACAGAAACAGCAACATAGTACCAACAACAGAAACAGAAACATAGTACCAACAACAGCAACAGAAACATAGTACCAACAACAGAAACAGAAACATAGTACCAACAACAGAAACAGAAACATAGTACCAACAACAGAAACAGAAACATAGTACCAACAACAGAAACAGAAACATAGTACCAACAACAGAAACAGAAACATAGTACCAACAACAGAAACAGAAACATAGTACCAACAACAGAAACAGAAACATAGTACCAACAACAGAAACAGAAACATAGTACCAACAACAGAAACAGAAACATAGTACCAACAACAGAAACAGAAACATAGTACCAACAACAGAAACAGAAACATAGTACCAACAACAGAAACAGAAACATAGTACCAACAACAGAAACAGAAACATAGTACCAACAACAGAAACAGAAACATAGTACCAACAACAGAAACAGAAACATAGTACCAACAACAGAAACAGAAACATAGTACCAACAACAGAAACAGAAACATAGTACCAACAACAGAAACAGAAACATAGTACCAACAACAGAAACAGAAACATAGTACCAACAACAGAAACAGAAACATAGTACCAACAACAGAAACAGAAACATAGTACCAACAACAGAAACAGAAACATAGTACCAACAACAGAAACAGAAACATAGTACCAACAACAGAAACAGAAACATAGTACCAACAACAGAAACAGAAACATAGTACCAACAACAGAAACAGAAACATAGTACCAACAACAGAAACAGAAACATAGTACCAACAACAGAAACAGAAACATAGTACCAACAACAGCAACAGAAACATAGTACCAACAACAGAAACAGAAACATAGTACCAACAACAGCAACAGAAACATAGTACCAACAACAGAAACAGAAACATAGTACCAACAACAGAAACAGAAACATAGTACCAACAACAGAAACAGAAACATAGTACCAACAACAGAAACAGAAACATAGTACCAACAACAGAAACAGAAACATAGTACCAACAACAGAAACAGAAACATAGTACCAACAACAGAAACAGAAACATAGTACCAACAACAGAAACAGAAACATAGTACCAACAACAGAAACAGAAACATAGTACCAACAACAGAAACAGAAACATAGTACCAACAACAGAAACAGAAACATAGTACCAACAACAGAAACAGAAACATAGTACCAACAACAGAAACAGAAACATAGTACCAACAACAGAAACAGAAACATAGTACCAACAACAGAAACAGAAACATAGTACCAACAACAGAAACAGAAACATAGTACCAACAACAGAAACAGAAACATAGTACCAACAACAGAAACAGAAACATAGTACCAACAACAGAAACAGAAACATAGTACCAACAACAGAAACAGAAACATAGTACCAACAACAGCAACAGAAACATAGTACCAACAACAGCAACAGAAACATAGTACCAACAACAGCAACAGAATCATAGCACCAACAACAGAAACATAGAACCAACAACAGCAACAGAAACATAGTACCAACAACAGAAACAGAAACATAGCAACAACAACAGCAACAGAAACATAGTATCAACAACAGAAACAGAAACATAGTACCAACAACAGCAACAGAAACATAGTACCAACAACAGAAACAGAAACATAGTACCAACACCAGCAACAGAAACATAGTACCAGCAACAGCAACAGAAACATAGTACCAACAACAGCAACAGAAGCATAGTACTACTTACAGACAGTTTGCCTTGTTTAACGAGTAAAACTGTTGTATATAGGTAAAACATAGTACCAACAACAGAAACAGAAACATAGGACCAACAACAGCAACAGAAATATAGTACCAACAACAGCAACAGAAACATAATACTACTTACAGACAGTTTGCCTTGTTTAACGAGTAAAACTGTTGTATATAGGTAAAACATAGTACCAACAACAGAAACAGAAATATAGTACCAACAACAGCAACAGAAACATAGGACCAACAACAGAAACAGAAACATAGTACCAACTACAGAAACAGAAACATAGTACCAACAACAAATACAGAAACATAGTACCAACAACAGAAACAGAAATATAGTACCAACAACAGAAACAGAAACATAGGACCAACAACAGCAACAGAAATATAGTACCAACAACAGAAACAGAAATATAGTACCAACAACAGAAACAGAAACATAGTACCAACAACAGCAACAGAAACATAGTACTACTTACAGACAGTTTGCCTTGTTTAACGAGTAAAACTGTTGTATATAGGTACGCAAATAAAACGTTTTAGTTTTCCCAAGTACATCAACAAGAATACATTTTTCAATCCTATGCCTACGTAAAATCGTATCCGCGTAGAGAGGGCTAACATTGAGACGTACACATGTATTCAGGAATTAGGGTATTCATGTGTTGTATGTTTAACTGCACTTTTGTCTTAACATAAGTAATTTGATGGCATATATAGAAATAGACACAAAATTGAAAATATTCAGAACCCTGAAATTTATACATAGTGCAGACCTACTCATCTTAGTTTTTAAGTTATCCATTCGTAATCTCCTAGATAAGTATTTGTTAATACAACATCGTCAATACAAAATGCTACAAAATGACAACATTGTCAATACACAATGATACAAAATGGTAACATTGTCAATGAACAATGATACAAAATGGCAACATTGTCAATGAACAATGATACAAAATGGCAACATTGTCCATGAACAATGATACAAAATGGCAACATTGTCAATGGACAATGATACAAACACTACAACACTACCTTATCGTCGATACACTGTGATACAAGCATTACCACATTGTCCGTACACAATGATACGAAGCTTACTACATCGTCAATACACTTTGATACAAAATGACAACATCGTCAATACACTTTGATACAAATTTACCACATCGTCAATATACAATGATACAAAAATTACCACATTGTCGATACACAATGATACACAAATTTACCACATCGTCAATATACAATGATACAAAAATGTCAACATTATCAATTCACAATGATACCGACATTACCACATTGTCATTACACTAACGATACAATGATACAAAGCTTACTACATCGCCGATATAAAATGATACAAAATCCCACACCGTTAATACACAATGATACCGACATTACCACATTGTCATTACACAATGATACAATGATACAAAGCTTACTAACATCGCCGATACAAAATGATACCAAATCCCACACCGTTAATACACAATGATACCGACATTACCACATTGTCATTACACTAACGATAAAATGATACAAAGCTTACTAACATCGCCGATACAAAATGATACAAAATCCCACACCGTTAATACACAATGATACCGACATTACCACATTGCCATTACACAATGATACAATGATACAAAGCTTACTAACATCGCCGATACAAAATGATACAAAATCCCACACCGTTAATACACAATGAAACAAGACGCACGACAAAATAATACCAAAATTTGTTTACCACGTAGTCATTAAACATGATACAAAAATACTACATTGTCAATAAACAAAGATACAAAACTACCACATCGTCAATACACAATGTTACATTAATTACAACACCATCAATTAACAATAAAATAAGACTCAACACAAAATAATGCACAGCAAAAAAAAAGAGAAAAAACCAAAAAACATAGTCATAGCACTATGATACTAGAATTAACACATAGTCATAGCACTATGATACTAGAATTAACACATAGTCATAGCACTATGATACTAGAATTAACACAAAGTCGTTACATGATGAGAACAATGAACCTGATTGACAAGACAATACAACCACAGAACATAAAGAGGTTACATAAAACCTTGATATTCCCGGATGCCCACAAGAAACCTGAAGAGAAACCAGGTAATCTGGATGTCTTATTAAACTCTACCTGCTTTCACCTGTAGCATCAGTCATATCCCCCGTCAAATCCAGACATGCCGGTACGTCATTAACGACCTAAGATACGGCGGTCTCAAAGGGAAACATTGTGTCAAGATGGCGACCATTATTTTTCGTCAGTTTAAAAGGGAAACCTCTCAGGTGAAAACACCCAATTGATTCCTGATGACCTAGAACGTTGCCGGTTCACGTTCGGGCACGCGCAATTGGTTGCAAACCTGACGTATTGTTTGTGTTATATGAACGTTTTCACATCAAATATAAATAATAAGGTAACATTGATCATGAAGACGTACTGACCCCATGAATTTAATATTAATTCCTATATAATGGTTCCGACTAACTCTGTAGACATTTGTTCATGTTTTTCCTCTCAGAACATGCCTGAGCAACAACATAGATCTGTCCCTTATGGTGAATTAACATAGGATTGTCTACATATTCCTCCAGTGTCCTAAGCGTTATAGATCTAGTGTTTGGTAATATTCTCGATCTCCTGTATTTGTTGTAACATTTTTTATTGTGTTGGCAGAATCAATACTCCTTTCGGTAATATCTAATACAATATTAAATGGATTAGTTTCAGGGTGTATGACGATGTTTCAGTGTATTAAGGATTAACCTTTTATTTTGTTTTGTTTATGAGATAATAAATCCAATGGAGCACAAGGTCGCGTTTACGAACAATTTACCGACTGCTCCATTGGATTTATTATCTCATAAACTAAACAAAATAAAAGGTTAATCCTTATATTTACAATATATTTTTTTAACAATAAAACGACTTAAAGAGGCGGATACATGCATTTACCTTGTGTAATCTGCGTTCAAAAGTATTTTGACGTCATGTTAATCCATGCGAAACAGCTATTCGCAAACGCCGTTGACAGACAGCTAAACCCCGCCCACTGTGTTTATATTTGTATGAAATTGAGGTACTGGGGCAAAATACTTTGTAGAAAATACTAATGACCGCGGACGTCCATTTTTTTTAATTGATGAAATAGAGCGGGAAAGGCGGGAAATAGAGAGTGCTACCATGTCGTCGAGCGATAGTGACTAGCCTAGGCCTGGTGGAAGTTGAATGTAAGCAAACCAGAGGTTTGTACAGATGTCATGTACATTGTACACTGGATAATGTGTATAAATCGTGTGTCGACCGAGTGACTGTTGATGTAACATTTGGGAGACGAGAAATCTGACCTACATTTCTAGGAATGATAGCCATCGTTTCTGTGCCGACACTCATAGATGAGAGAGTGGAGCTGGTGGAGAGTTTTTGTATCGACGAACAATCGCGACGGTAACATCTGTCACTAGCTTCATTTTTTTGAATGGTCATGTACATGATCTGTCTAGTCTCGAACCCGACATCATTTGGTGTCTCGAACGCACGGTAGTCTAAATGCTAAAGTTTGTTTGTAAACATTGACACGAGGTTTGCGGAAAGAAGTCTGCCCATATTTACATATATTCATACGCGGTGAGAACTGGATCACGTTCTACGCTCAAGTTATTGAGAAATAAACAGACTTGCCTACACTTACGTTATCGATTCCGAAACAGTGGCAATTGTAAATATTCATGGTTGTCAGATATTAAAACTGTATACAACGAATAATTTCGTCAACTCAAACGAAACAGAGTAAAGTTTTTTCTAAAATGAGAACGGATGAACGATGCCATACTATACGAATCATTACAAAATGTTGTGTGGACAATGGACTCTATTTGACAAATCTACATGCACTGTATATCGGTAGGCGATAGTTGATTAGTTTTTATCAATTAAGAACGTAAACAACCATCTGGAAAACATCGGACTGAAAGTAATATAAAAAGCATAATTGTTCAAAAGAAACACTGATATTCGTAATTCTCCGTATTATTCATTTCTTCCACCTAACACAAACACATGTTCTTTGATATTTTAATTAACATGGCTTCGTCTATTGCTGAACGGAAGTTATAAGCATATAACATTTCCATATTATGGCCTCTTTGTTTATGAAGTATATTGTCAAATAAACGCACGCATGCGCAATCGTTCGCGCTGTTTTCAATCGACATGTTCATTGCTAAAGGAACGAGTACATAAAACAGAATTATTCAGATAATATGTATATTCCTGATAGAAATAAAACAATTTGCATTCTAATTTGAATTTGTGTAAATGACCTTCGTGTAAATATAGCTCTACCTTTATGTGTGTCGAATTGCTTAATGCCATATATCCAATATTCGAAATGGGACCGGTTTTGGTATAAGTGGATGTTTTGGCTGAACGATGTCGTTAGAGCGTGGATTGTCGTAAGTGATGTTATTGTTTGTGTGTAGGACGGCACTATCTAGCACTAGAATACTGATATCCATTGAAAACTGATGCTAGACGTTAGCGGTCGAGATCATGGCTCATGCATAATGTATTTGCAATAATACTATTTTGACGATGATCTGCCCTCGTTCCCAGTAGTATTTGCATGCCATATAAATGGTGGACCAACGTTAACGATCGCAACACTTTACCGACTGCTCCCTTTCATCCGGTCGCAAAGGCTGTAACACATAACCACAACCAAGTATAATATTCAGAAACTTCCACTTTTCTTTCACCGCCTTTGTAGTCTTAAGACAAATCAGAAAAACCCCACTAAGAAATATTATTCTACGTTTTTGAGTTGATAGTGATGGTTTTTGTATGGAGCTATAAACCACGAAGCAATACCTATGGACTTTAACACTTCAGAACCCATTCTCGATATAGATATATTATAACTGCTGTATGTTCGTATTATCTCTGGAACGCCGAGGATACCATTCAAATACACGGCACTTAGTCTTAGTTTTGTCTCTTTCTTTCTGGTTTACACATTTGTTTCGGCGATGTCATCTTCAGCGTTTTTGGTTAAAAAAGAGGAGGTGAGGTGGTTTTCTGCCGTGTCTTTGACCTAAATATCATGCAAGTGTTCACAACTCTACGACCAACAAAGTATACTGATCGCCCCGTCTTTTACTTTTTCATCCCATCAGTAGTATTACCATTATCGCGAATAAAACATTACTTGCGAATATTTGTAGAAGAACAGCTTTATCCCTGCTCTTAATTATACCATGTATCGCGAATTAAATTCTGACAACATCATCATATAAATCTAAGACAAGTATTCCCAAAAAATGAATATTACAGTGTGTCAAGGTTTCAGTGCTGTGTGAACGGGCGTTGGAAATAAGGACTTATAATAAACATCTATATGACCTTCAATACACACACAGACACTTATATTATTACATACACACTAGAGATACCAAGGAGGATGCCACGCTAGAGTGATGCAGCTCCCATACTCCCCTGATTGTGTTATATCTTTTATTCTTTGAACTTTAAGAACCTAAGAGTTCTTTCTTAAAGATAAGCTTGATGCGACTTGCTGTTGTATAATTACGCATAATAACGATTGCATTTGAAAGTGTAATATAATTCCGGAATTGTATCCAAAGCAGCTCTGTATATTAATTCGAATGTTGAGGACACAATAATTGTAATACATATGTACATGTATATTATGTAACCCTTTTGCTAAATCTTTCACTAAACGCAGAGCGCGCATTAAATGACGCTTGTTCTTGGAGTCTAGATCGTATTCGGCACTTTGGTCCGAGATGCCCTAGCTACAGCGATCGAAAGAGCATTCCCAGAAATATAGCTTCAGGACAAATTCGTGGCTTGACGTTTACGGGGTTTATATAATGATAAAATAAGTTGCCTTAAGTTAACAATTACTATTGATAGATGTCTCTGCCACATGCTATCGCATGCATTGTTCTTCTACGCATGTGCAGATCAAACCCGATATGTCGACTTATCATCTATGGAGACGGTAACGAAGAAGCATGTACCATGATCTGCCAAGGATCGATTTATCCCGTCAAGTCCTCTATACATCACCTATAATACTCATACCGTACATTACAGCGAGGCAATAACTAAGCAACTAGATACATATATCTAAATAGTTATAATACATCATTGAGAAAAAATTGCTTTTTAAATCGTGAGCTGTTTTTGCTTTTCCAAATTCTTCATCAGACTGCTTTCTGGTGTAGACTCTCCCGAATTGATTCACTTCAAAAAAGGAATAACTTGAGAATAAGATTGGCACATAAAATTAAGTTTACGACTTAACGACTGCTACTTATCATCAAAGCATCACGCGTTTTTATCCAATTGAAACACTCCATAGTATCTTTAAAAAACGACCAGACCCAGCCAAGGCAGCTATCAAACATCGTCCAATTTATCGATTGGTCACGTGACAGGCATGGAACATGTGTTCAAACGCGAAAACGGCATTGCTGTAAAACGTTTTTACGGATACTCCAAACAAACATCAGCGCCCTCTGTCGACCTGACAGATTTGCCCCTCGAGATTAAAAGGAAGCTTCTTTTCCATGCACTGTAGGGGACCTCCATATGTTTTGTGCATTATGGTTTTTCCCCTCCTTACGAAGAAGAGTTCCTGTTATGTATTGGTTGAATTGCTATAATGAGGTTTTAACACGAGGTCTATTCATTTCGTTCTGGGTTCGTATTTTTTGCCAATATGAAATGATTTGCCATTATTTGTTTAGATCGTCACAGACACACGATTATTGGGGTGAGAACATCCCTCATTTTATCTAATTATAGGGCATTGCTGTAAGTGCCACTCTGTTTCCTCATTGGTATTTATTTAACTTTTGCTGAAATTGAATGATTACTGTGAGCTTGCTCCTCGGCCGAGTCTGGCTGGGTCGACCAGGCCTGGCTAGCAATTATAAATATGGTCACGTGATGTAATTGTTTTATACAATTATAACTTTTTAGTGTCGGGTGTCTTTAAAATGCTATACACAGAGTGTGTGGTTAAGTTGGATTGAAATGTTGTCCGGCCAGTATATAAACACATCCAGCGTCTATTATAGGTTATGTAACCCTCTCTACCAGTCAACCGTTGTAGGTTTATTGATTGGTCTTTGGAGTGATAGGATATCAATGCTTTCTAATGTCAAATCATATATTACACCACAAAGACATAACTTTAAAAATAGCCATATATCAGTAAGTTGTATCATTCCTTTCTCAATTGTTTGAAATAATTTTGTTATGTTGTCATTCCATTGGTTTTTTTTTACATAAATACATAAATATATCTTTTTAGATTGACGTTTGGTGATATTTACATGTATATAGTTCTGACCCAAATCTAATTAACCGTGTTAGCTTACTTCAAATGCAAATCTACATAATACCTAGCCCTCATCATTCCGAGAATATCAATTTATCATAAAATTCCAAAACAGTCATATACTGTACAATATATTTTCGTTCAATGTTAATTATAATTTATTTATGTTAGAGTCTGCAACAAAGGACATGTTATTCTGCAACAGAAATTCGCAATTTAATATCATTATAATGTATCTTTATTATAGAGTTATATATGTATATCATCCTAATCAAAATATCATTTTGTACCTGACTAACACAGTTTTCAATTAACCTAAAATATAGTTTTCAAAGTATACAGTTCAGAAATACGACGCTTAACATGTAATACTTGTAGGCATATACATGTGTTCACGGCCACTGTTTTGTAGGTAATTATTAACAGTTGTTTCTGTTTTGTATCACAGTAATGTCCACTAATTTGAGAATAATATGCTATTGTATAAGTGGATCTAGATGTTTGTTCTGGGTATTCAGGAATTAACCCCAGTCTGTGGACCCGCCACCGTATTGTCACCGGGGCACTTACTGAACAGGATACTATTAAGTATGTAATTCTATCTGACGGAAGCTGGCCTCAGATAGTAGCTACAGACGGTAACAGACATAGATAGCCGGATCGTCCCTATACACACTGTTATGATAACAGGCACAGTACAGTGTAATTACCATGTACGGTCCGGTCGTTCTTACATTGTGCCACACAGTGCTACAGATGAAATCATACCGTTTTGAAACAATTTGACTGCGTATATTTTGTAACGCTTAACGGACTACGAAACCTCTGTGTACTTGTGTATCTCTGATATGAAACACTCACTTTTTTTTCTACACTTAAATCAATTAAATATGCCAATCATCTTATACCTTTCAGTTAATGAAAATAAAATCTGTCGACTCAAATGGCATGTATAAAACTTTGTTATTCTGCCTTGTTTACTTGTCTACCCTCTTTTACTGTTATGTTAGTTACAATTAGCAGGAACGATAGCCTTGATGAACTTGATTGACTAGAAGGTGTATTTTTCACACCACACCGTTTTCATTTCATCTCATGTAACTTATTTGTTTTCATGACTTTCTTTTGCATCCGTTTTTTTGGTGGTGGTTCTCAATGCCTCTCCCTTTGTTGTTGCGTTTGCTCCGGTCCCGTTGTCCCTTTATTATCAATTTCGAGTTCCATGAATGTGTTTTTGTGTTGGCGCTGCCTCTCGATCTGCCAAGTATTGGCCTTCTTTAACACGATAAGATATTACTAATTTCGCGCAAATATTCCCATAAAACTTATACAAGCGTGCTATAATCTCTAATAATTCTGATTACAAATTCGTGGACAATTTTGAAGCTATAATGCTTATCCCAGCTTCCAAGATGTGAGGGATACGTAATCCATATCCCTCAGGTCTAACACATTAGGACATCTTCCTGGCACTGCATCAGTACGACTGGACAGTGGCCGGATATGGTAAGTTGATATTCTCTCGAAGGACTATTGTGGCCTGTTCTTCCGGGTGGAGATAACCAGTTTTTGTCTATATCACTATAAGCTGTCGGTCGGTCTTCTCTGTCTGTTTATAGAGGCTTCTATCCAAATCTTTTTACTATGTCTGGGACACTGGATGTTATCACAGTGTCGGCTGGCATGCTGACATATCTGTCTGTGTGTCGCTGAATTACCGCGAGCGGCTTATTGATGTTATCTTGGGTAGATGGATTCCATACCCGACTGGCTGTACCTAACTCGACCGAAGTATACTTAAGTTGTGACAGTTGTAGTCAGAAACATATTGACGTTTTTACTGTATAATACTAGTGCTGGGTTTGCCTTGTCGCTGATTTGTTTCGATATTGAACGTTCATTTTTGACAAATTGACTCCTAGTTAAAAACGTACATTGTATGTTATATCACATGGGTGAGAGTTTTGTATTGGAGCGTTTTTTAAAGATTTTTAAGAACAGTGGCGACATCCCAGATGTATCTTTCTTACTCCTCTTTATGATATTTATTTATCACATGTAAACACCGAGGTGAAAAATCGATACTTTCACCAACGGTTCTCCGAGATAACCAGTTTGTAGACCCCGTTCAGAGGTTCGAGACTAGTCGACTCCAACGCCTTCCAGCATACCGAGTTTTAACCGCCGTTATACACCCTAGACCTCTCGGGGCTTCCATGTCGCTGCATTTATCTGTATTGGACTGCATACTCCAGTGGCGATCTCATTTAGGGACGCTATAGTTTACCATGATGTATATAGAAAATACTCAGTGAGCGACGATTTACCATACTTTACATCGCATACACTATTTTGATATCAGAAATAATCTACGAGTTTTTTAGAGGCTATTTGAGAATACGCAAACGAATTTGCGAGTTATTTCTCAGAATTTGAATATCTTGATTATCCTATAACAAATGAATCAAAAACAGAACAACATGTTTTTCCGTTTCGAAAGCATCAATAATTTACTCAATTGGGAGACAGTTATTTGTACGACGTGCCGTCAGAATGCAAATATAATGTCATAAAACATTTGATGTAACGCCGCAAATAGTTGTTATTACAATGTGAAATACTTGGAAAGCTGAACCAGGAATATGAGTTAATAAAATTATAGCAATTATTTTTATTTGTTTATTTTTCACTTTTTTTCACACCGTCAAAGAAATCATACGTTGTGACATTTTCAAGAGTTAAATATCTATAGCGGCAGTTCTGACGACCACCGGGAATATATAATGCAACGGTTCCATCGAATGTCTTGCATATTCAATTCATTTATTAACTTTCGGCCTTACGGCCCATCAGTACAAACATATCAATACAATGCATAATATACACAATAACACGGCTCACAATATACAGTGAGAGAGTGGAGTAAATAAATTAGATTCTTAACTTATTAGCTTCAAAAATATATTTACCAAGTTGACATAATTCCTTAGTATTGTTAACACACAATAATTGTATAAATTTAAACATGGATGGCTTTTTCCAGTAGTACTTTTTAATAAGGCGACTTCTTAAGTTTTGGTAGGTTTTACATATCAGAATAAAATGGTATTCATCTTCGACTTCTGTAGCCGAATTACAGTTCGTACAATATCTCTGTTCTCGAATAACGTTGCGATATCTACCGGTCTCGATAGCAACACCCTATTGACCAACGGTCATCGTAGTCTTCAATCTCAGGCCGCTCTGGTCACTTCTGCTCAATTCAGGACAATGATTGTGTTGACAAGTCATCAACCGGACAAAGGGCCATGTCCGGACAATAGCAAATTCGATTGCAAGCTTGTTTGTTGTTGCATTGACCACGTGGATACGCGTTACAATCAAGCACTCGCAGGCCGTTGTTGTGAGTAACCGCGCCAACAGTCAAAGTCTATGGATAATTAACGATATCAAGATGTCACGCGTTGCCTGTCAGATTTAAGCAGTGTCGGGGAATTAGTGACGAGTTCATTGGGTCACTGGTCACTGTGGCTGACCACTGACCACTAAAAGGATTTTAGAAATCGGTTGTAATACCAACACAATCAGGTTGTTATTGGAATCAGCTAAGTATTTCTATTTCTGCTTACATTTCCGGTTGCAAATGTAGCATCAGGATCAATCTGTAAAACAAAGAGATGTTATTAAACTTCTTTTATCTGAAAAAGGTATATAGAAATTTTATATGATAAACAAACAACGTATTGATAAACGTGTCGAAACGTTTCAAGACTGACTTATCTCTTTGTCAAGCTATAGTATATTTAGTCTTTCAAAGAGATAGCTTGAGAAAGCACATGTTTGGTTGACACCTACTGACCATACGAAATAATCAATCATACGCATTGTTCGATAAACAAAACAAAACAATATCGACGTGTGAACAAATCATAACTCGAACTTTAAATCTATAAACCTTAGGAAAATGTGAACGAAAGAAAGATTAGCCCGGTGACCATTGCAAAATGACAAGTCAAAGGAGAATGAGACCACGTGTCCCGGAAGGGTCAGCGCCGTCTGCTTCATCGACGACACCCGCCATGCAATTCGACAGAATCTACAAACGCATTTCAAAATCCAACACCATTATAATAATCACGCTCAGACATTTTAAAAGATTCATCAAACCCGCTGCACATAGTAAAACATTGTGACAGGTCATTATGCATTTGTTTAAACTTAAAAATGAGCTACGATATGTTCCTCTAATGAAAGGTAGTGCGAACGTTTTCAACAATTAAAACCGAAGAGCTTCTTATATCAGTTCCTGGTTAAACTTAAACATTTTACACGATAAAAAGAGGATATTTGATAGTTTCCTTTTTTATACCATTTTTATTTCAACTGTGTTGCAGAACATCGATCTTTTTCGCGAGTTTTGAAGTTTTACACAAAAATCTTTCAAACGTGATCTTATACATGTGTATCAGTTGTGCATAAGTTTCATTTTTAATTGCAGAGTTTGGGGGGATCACCTCTCACACCAAACGAACATGACAACTTAGTGAATACAACGACTGTACGTATATGTAAAATCAGCATATGTAGTGTATTAGACCTAGATGATTTGGAGAAAAGTAATCGTATTTCAATTTTTATAACTAGGTCACTCCAAGCAGCCGTTCCAATGAACGTGATGGACGGCCTTGAAGTATAGTGTACACAATCTGTGCTTAATTACACTTATGAGTATCTTTTCTAAAAAAATGATTTATCCTATATAACTCATGTTAGATGATATTCTAAACACCGCTAATAGCTTAACTAAGGATAGCCGGTGATTCTAAGTTACAATATTGGAGAAGTACAACGACGGTTTGTTGTTGGAACGATTTTAGGACACCAACAAATGATCAATCACTGAAATAAGAGAGGACCACTGGAGTACGAAATCTCCTCCTAAAGAGAAACACGTATAACCTTATTTTACTGCTCTGATTGTTCAATAATAAAACTGATTTATTCTCTTGTAATTATCTTTGCTGCAGTGAAGATATAGGTTTTATCAAATTGATGCTTTCTGATATCTCCAGTAAGATTGTATTTACATGTGTAAAGTCACGTGCCTGAACCAATGACGTCATACTGAGCCAATTGTTTTTTTTTAAATTACCGCACAAATCTTTTGATGTATTCAACATTCACATACAATAAAACAAGTCTATGCTTTAATTGATTATTTTTACCAATTTTTCGATGCAGAAATAGGCCCACAACACTTCAGCTCCTTTAGAAGTTCAGGGATAGTATATGTATTATATATAAGAAAAGAGGGGATACAGAAATAGTGAAATGTCCTGAGGAGTTCCAATTGATAGTGTTTGGAAATCACGCCAACGCTTCTTTTCTTCAAACGACAGAATTCGAAGGAATTATTCCCCAAATTAAGAGTCAGGAGAGTATAATTATGACACATCAGATAAATTCATAAACTAGTCTATCAACACATTTGTCAGACCTTAGTTTGAATGTCATGGCCTACTTTTAAAAACCGTCTTCTTATGCGCCGTGCTCGCCCGAAAAATGAGGAGTAAGAGTATATTGAGGTTGTAAGATAGATAGAAAGAAGATAATGCGAGGAGATAAAAACAGAGATATGGAAGTAATGGGAGCAGAGGAATTAATCCTATAACAGAATACCACACGAATACGGAAACAGTGCACAATATCCAAGACAATCGTTCTTGCCAATATAACGTAACCATATATTACTAGGTCTACGGGCGTGGGATGAAATAACATGATTATTTGTCATAACGTAAGCCTCGTCTTTCATGTGCTGCAGACATTTCAATGTCACGGACAAGGTCAAACACATAGAAAACGCTAAAAACAGTCTGCAATATACAACGATCTTAGTCCGTAATATTTACTGTGAGTTCTTAAAACGGACACCGACGTGATTAGCTTTTCGCTATAACAGAAATATCTAAGGGAGGTTAACGCATCTCTTCCCGGGAGTTATTACTCGGCTCAAAATTGATTATCCAAGGTTAAACTACTAAAAGTCGATCTTTTCTCCAAATTTACTTTCGCTTTGATGGCTACAAAGAGTACACGAGAAACTGATGGTATGATAGATGACTGGTTGACTGTTCTCCCGGCGGCGTCATGAAAAGGGAGATCATTAAAAATGTACACAGATGATCGGCAGCACTGTCGCCATGTCATAAAGTATCTTCTAAACGGTACATCCTTCACGGAACAAGAAACACATTAAGTCAGCAACGTGACACGAAACCGAGGTTATATACCAACAGGACAGTCACTGTCGTCATGGAAATCGCGAACAAATGAGCATTGTTTCGGAATTAAATGACACCCATTTCTAATTTGCTGTCGCCTGCTTTGTCAGCTGAAGTGATTTTCCTAGATATATATATATACATAAACATATGTCTACTTTGTCAGTGTGTCAGTATGATTTAAAATCACAAAGTTTATTGTCAAACATAAAATCCGCTTACTGCTGTTCGGAACGCCTCTGTGTAGTCTTGATTGATATATCATGACAGTGTCCCCGTCACGACGTGTTCCAAGTGCGTTCAGCATACATTAAGTATACTATTTTCGTCTTTATTCCATTCTTTTCTAGAATTCGTTTTATTGTTTTTCCTATTTAAATCCCCGTATGTCACAAAAGCAGCCCACTCTCAAGGAGTCCACGTTTGTCTCTCTTTAATCCAATCGTCTACTTTTGTTATACCGTCTGTCACTCCCGTTGGAGAAAAGGGCTATCACATTGACATCATTACTAGTTTCTTTCTATAAACGTCTTTTGTATTAAAATAGGGCTACTATTGTGTTTGTGTGTTGTCGTTGTGTTATGTTGTTTTTGTGCATGTGTGTGTTTGTGTGTTACGACTTGGTATATCGTTGCTGCGGTGTATTAACGCTGTGAAATATTGTTTCATTGTGTGTTAATGCTGTTTTGAATATTTTGATATATAGTGTCCATGTTTGTTGCTGATGTGGTACGGTTTGTGTAGACGTTGTTGTACTTTGTATAGTTTTGTGTTGCCGATAGGATACATCGTACTGTTTGATTTGTCTACGTGATACATGTACGCTGTATTCTTTGAGGTGACAACGTGGTACATTGTTTATTTTTGTGATGACGATGTGATACAGATTAATTTCTTTGCGTTGACGCCGTGAAGCATTGTATTTTTTGAGTTGACGCAATGAAACATTGTATTATTTGAGTTGAAGATCTTTGAGTGGGCGCCGTGAAACATTGTATTCTTTGAGAGTGCTCCGTGAAACATTGTATTCTTTGAGTTGACAACATAATACATTTTTTTTCTGTGATGAGGCCGTGAAATATTGTATTCTTTGTGTCGACGATGACGATATTGTAGGTATGGCCATGCGGACAAATTTAAACACAATGGCCCTATTGATTTTAAACTAAGTTGTCGTTGTTATATTTCGGTGACTTTGCCCCGTAGAACGTTTCCTCTACCGATTCTCTCCCACAGTGATGAACCCGCACTTTACGACAAAAGACGCGAATAGCAATAAACTCATTGACATACGATATGTGCGGTAGTCATAGTTAGCCTCAGATATTCATAGTTAGCCTCAGATATTTATAGTTAGCCTCAGATATTCATAGTTAGCCTCAGATATTTATAGTTAACCTCAGATATTCATAGTTAGCCTCCTATATTCATAGTTAGCCTCCGATATTTATAGTTAGCCTCAGATATTTATAGTTAGCCTCAGATATTCATAGTTAGCCTCAGATATTTATAGTTAGCCTCAGATATTCATAGTTAGCCTCAGATATTTATAGTTAGCCGCAGATATTCATAGTTAGCCTCCTATATTCATAGTTAGCCCCAGATAGTCATAGTTAGCCTCAGATGGTCATAGTTAGCCTCCGATAGTCATAGTTAGCCTCCGATACTCATAGTTAGCCTCCGATATTCATAGTTAGCCTCCGATATTCATAGTTAGCCTCCTATAGTCATAGTTAGCCTCTGATATTTATAGTTAGCCTCCGATAGTCATAGTTAGCCTCCGATATTTATAGTTAGCCTCCGATATTTTAGTTAGCCTCCGATATTCATAGTTAGCCTCAGATATTCATAGTTAGCCTCAGATATTTTTAGTTAGCCTCCGATACTTATAGTTAGCCTCCGATATTCATAGTTAGCCTCCGATATTTATAGTTAGCCTCCGATATTTATAGTTAGCCTTCGATATTTATAGTTAGCCTCAGATGGTCATAGTTAGCCTCAGATATTTTTAGTTAGCCTCCGATATTATAGTTAGCCTCCGATATTTATAGTTAGCCTCCGATATTTATAGTTAGCCTCATATATTATAGTTAGCCTCCGATATTCATAGTTAGCCTCCGATATTCATAGTTAGCCTCAGATATTTAGAGTTAGCCTCAGATATTTATAGTTAGTCTCAGATAGTCATAGTTAGCCTCAGATATTCATAGTTAGCCTCAGATATTTATAGTTAGCCTCAGATATTTTAGTTAGCCTCCGATAGTCATAGTTAGCCTCCGATATTTATCATGGGGCGAGCAATGATAGCGTGGATTCGTAACGACAACAAAACGATTTCACTGTAATGACATATAACAACGAGAAGACGATGTTATTGTCGTGTTTTCATATTCAGTCTATTACTTGTGTAATACTAGATCTAGTCGTGATGAAAATGCCAAAGATATTCGAAATGTGATGATTGTCATTTCAAATTGTCCCAATCCCAGATTTGTGGTCGACCGGAATTGCTGAATCATTAGCGAAACATGTATAATCGGTCGTTTTACGAACTGGTTTTTGTTAAATTATACTCCTGTCTCATCAGTCACGCGTAATCTGGACGTCCAACATGTGGGTCTACCCTATCCGTCTTTCCTTCGGGCGATCAATGTGTCTGGTACTTTAGCAGGTAATTTACGCTATAGAAGTTAATTGTTACTATGATGTATGGAGCTCAGATGAATGATTGATGGTCTCCTGAAGTCCATTTGTTGAATAGATAGCTAAACTACGGATACATCATCATAACAAGAGTAATGTTTCCCTAAGAAAATACAACGTAACATTGTTTTGTAAATACGTCAAAGTTTGAGAATGAAATAAATTTCTTTTGAAAATCTAAACAAATGTTTTAGTTGCTTTTGAACAACACAATCCTCCCTACCTCACTTTAGGCCTTAGTTCAAACATTCGGTCAAGTGTGGAAGGCAGTCGGTTCTGTCACCGAGCCGATTACTTCTTAATCGCACCAACTGTTTGACCCGTTGTCAGTATAATTTGACCGGGAGAAATACTGTGCTGGGTGCCTCCTTCGGCATGGTATTTGAATGAGATGGCTCTCTAAAGCCGGCATCAGGTCCGCCCTATCGGCCCCAAGCACTCATTACACACATGTACGCCTGGAGACACGTCCTGAAGTGACCTTTGACTGTAAATAGGTTGTTAAGCATATGATATCAAACCATCCCCTCTAAATGAAGAAACAAACCCAAACAACATATTAGCATACTTCCTAGTGCTGTCACAAAATATCGGAAAACAGGTATATCGCAATACATCGGTATATCGTATTGTACCACAATACAGAGATGATATATTGCTGTATCGCAATATTTTTTTAAAGGGTTATTTTATGTATCATTCTGCTTGGTAATCTAACTTTGCATAATTCTACAAGTTCTAACAGATATGTCAATAAGCATAACACAGGCTTTTAATAGTGGTGGGAATGAGTTCAAATTTTGTAATCGATGGTTGGTTTGACAAAAATCTTAAATCTATGTGATCCATATTATATACGATTAAGTTTGATAACATTCCGACAACAACTCATCATAAAATCGAGCACATCTTTCCTATGACAATATATCGGGATACGCATCGCAATATATTTATTCTGTATTGCAATCTATCGTGATACACTCTTTGCGTATTGTGCCCCCCCCCCCCCCCCCCCCCCAATATTTCCCTTGTGCAATGGCTAAATGTGTATAATTTAAAATCATTTGGAAATTATCTTTAATTTGTTGGTGAATATTTTTGTTATTTCCCTATTTCATGATACAGTGTACATGTATGTGACTTTAGTCTACAGCGTTCTGTCGACGCTGACTTTCCATACAATACATCCACTACATACTCTTGATTTGTCAGCCTCACTTTTTAAGATGTACTGCATGCACGCCAAGAAAACAAATAAAACAGAGATCCCAGCCTGATTGAATTTCTGACCGGCCATCTTGGAATATTTGATAGTCGTGGCGCCAGTTATATATAAGTCCAACTCCTGTTCCATTGATAATATGCAAATCTTAAATTGCATGCTTTTGTCACGCTAACAGCTATGTCGGTCTAGTAACATATCGCTCACATCCTCAAACGCCAAGATGACCCTGATGACTTTGTCTCTATCCCGGCTATTGATTGGTTGATTTTCATCGCTCTGTGGACGACAAACATTCTCTGCGTAATAATGAAGACTGTAGCGACGGGACATTACCATGTGATAAGCACAACAATGGCGATACAGCTTTATGTCCGGGACACTCGTCGATCTAAAGTACGGAATCCTGGGAAATAAATCGATGATTGTTAAAGTGGTGTTGATTGAGTTACTGTTTAGTTCACACTTAATATATGTCTACAATGGTCTGCCAAAACGCCCCTGTTGTATCTAAAATTGGCCAATTAACTCAAAAGAACATTCTTTTCCAACGATATTTTTCATGTGTGACACATCTGAATGATTTGTCTGAATGCCGAATGACACTAAATAAACAGGAACTGCTAACACACGCATGCGCATTTTATAACTTTCCATAAAGTTTGTTTTGAACGGGATTTACTGTTATTGTTATATAAAGGAAGCCGTTCGATACAGTGCGAATATGTACTGATTAACAGTCTTTAATCTGTGTCACTAGGAGACACATATGTATTAATGGAGGCCACAAAAAGATAAGAAATTTTAATTACTTTTAGAAAAGTAAGACGCATCTATACTATTCTGTCATTGTAGAATTTGAATTAAAATGTTACGTTATCGATTTTTTTGCCTTGCTAACGCCAAGGTGCCCGACGTCCGTCAACTCGTACTATTACAAAGTAACTATTGGGGAATGTTTGTCACGTGCTACAAAGCTTAGTGAGCTACATGAATCCTAAACTGGTACCTTTAGAAATATTCCACATATTTATACGTTTTCGAATTCTTCTAATTGTAAAAATGTTAAATAGTATAAAAATTGTCATTATGAAGCGTTGATCCTGACATGTTGTTTTCGATATACAATTATGTATTTTGACAGAAAATATCAGAAAAAAATGTTGGGATAGCGTGTCAACAAGCTGATCGGTCTGAGCAGTTGTGCCGACGCCACGGGAAGGGTGTCTGGCCGCCTTACCTTTGAGTGGCACTACCACACAGAACAGACCGCTAACCTTTAGCAGTATCTAATTGCTGGTATTTCATTTTGAGTCTGTCCCTTCCTTTTATTGAATCAGCTCAATTTGTAACGGCAGTTGATTACCCTGAAGTTACGTCCTCACGGCACTGGGACCAGATGTCCGACCTGGAAAAGACAGAGGTCAAACCGAGGCTTGGTAACAATAGTCGTGTGGCTATCCCAGCTAGAAATAGAGGAAATCTTGTCATTGCTGCTTATATGCAAGTCATATTAAAAATAGCTGGTATGAGGCATTTAATTTCAATTCAATTGTTTCATCGATTTGCAAATGCCATCCAAAAGTTAATTAATCAGACATTTTTTTGTTTGTTATGTTTGTGTTTTGTTAGTTTTAATTTTGTTCAACGGTTGATGTATAATGTATAAGATTTATTCAACTACATGTAGAATGTGTGCCTACATATTTCCCTTGCGGAATTCTCATTTTAATTTCAATCTAAATGTACACTCAATGTTCCTCTTCAAATCGTAAAACAGTCTCTTTTGAATCGCTACAAGTCTGTTTGAATGCTATCTGGAAGTCCTAATTTGAGCACAAAAAAAAATGTGTGTTCATTAAAATGTTTCTCTAACTTTCACCTTCTATGTTCCTAATTCATGAAATCGATATTTTACGTAAATACTTTGTTTTGGAATTGTCTGAAGCTGCAATTAGTATCAGGTTTGAGCTACTTAAAGCTGATTGTTCACAGAATTCCTGACAATTAGTGAAGCGCTCTATCGTGATGGCGGTGTGACAGCAGGGATCGTGCTGTCTTTTTGGATCATACAGAGACCAAGACAAGAGGGATATAGGGCCCGAGTAGGAAAGTCGTGTGTGAGATCATATAGAGACCAGGACAAGATGGATATAGGGCTCGAGTAGGAAAGGGGTGTGTGAGACCATATAGAGACCAGGACAAGAGGGATATAGGGTTCGAGTAGGAAAGGGGTGTGTGAGATCATACAGAGACCAGAACAAGAGGTGTATAGGGCTCGAGTAGGAAAAGGGTGTGTGAGATCATACAGAGACCAGGACAAGAAGGATATAGGGCTCGAGTAGGAAAGGGGTGTGTGAGACCATATAGAAACCTGGCCAAGAGGGATAGGGCTCGAGTAGGAAAGGGGTGTGTTAGATCATACAGAGACCAGGACAAGATGTGTATAGGTCCCTAGTAGGAATAGGGTGTGTGAGATCATATAGAGACCAAGACAAGAGGGATATAAGGTTCGAGTAGGAAAGGGGTGTGTGAGATCATATAGAGACCAGGACAAGATGTGAATAGGTCCCTAGTAGGAAAGGGTGTGTGAGATCATACAGAGACCAGGACAAGAGGGATATAGGGCTCGAGTAGGAAAGAGGTGTGAGAGATCATAGTGTTCGAGTAGGAAAGGGGGGTGTGAGATCATATAGAGACCAGGACAAGAGGGATATAGGGCTCGAATAGGAAAGGGGTGTGTGGGATCATACAGAGACCAGGACAAGATGTGTATAGGTCCCTAGTAGGAATAGGGTGTGTGAGATCATATAGAGACCAAGACAAGAGGGATATAGGGCTCGAGTAGGAAAAGGGTGTGTGAGATCATATAGAGACCAGGACAAGAGGGATATAGGGTTCGAGTAGGAAAAGGGTGTGTGAGATCATATAGAGACCCGGACAAGAGGGATATAGGGCTCGAGTAGGAGAGGGGTGAGAGATCATAGTGTTCGAGTAGGAAAGGGGTGTGTGAGATCATACAGAGACCAGGGCTAAAGGGATATAGGGCTCGAGTAGGAAAGGGGTGTGTGGGATCATATAGAGACCAGGATAAAAGGGATATAGGGCTCGAGTAGGAAAGGGGTGTGTGAGATCATATAGAGACCAGGACAAGAGGGATATAGGGTTCGAGTAGAAAGGGGTGTGTGAGATCATATAGAGACCAAGACAGGAGGGATATAGGGTTCGAGTAGGAAAGGGATGTGTGAGATCATATAGAGACCAAGACAGGAGGGATATAGGGTTCGAGTAGGAAAGGGGTGTGTGAGACCATATAGAGACCAGGACAAGATGGATATAGGGCTCGAGTAGGAAAGAGGTGTGTGAGATCATAGTGTTCGAGTAGGAAAGGGGTGTGTGAGATCATACAGAGACCAGGGCTAAAGGGATATAGGGCGCGAGTAGAAAGGGGTGTGTGAGACCATATAGAGACCAGGACAAGAGGGATATAGGGCTCGAGTAGGAACGGGGTGTGTGCAATGGGATAACTAAAAGGATCAATTAGAGACAGAACAAGTTTTGAAGATCTTAGGTCTTGAGTGGTGCTGGGGGATGGGGAAGTACGGTATTGAAATAACAAGAAAGAGTGAAAAGAGAGCGACAGGGACGTGGACATTTCTCCCACAACCGTTACAGTTTTCTTCAATCCCGACTTCGTGGATAAACTTTGACGAGATCTTCAACATTTGTGGATACCCACTAGTGCTCCAGTTGCTCAAACGTTTGTTAGTTATCCAGTGGTAAGGGACAATTTAAAATATTAATACAACGAAATGAAGAGCACCCGATATCATTTTACCGCTGAAGATTTGTCGAGATAGAGAAGCCTTGTGTGTTTTGAGAATTTATGTTGCTTTGAAATCCCTTACTTCTTAATTGCATAGTCAACCTTGAGTAGACATGGCCTGGACACTATTTCATTGGTCAATATTCTAATAATGATGTCAAGTAACAGCGTTTTGCGACGTTATTTTTTATCAATTCGTGACATTTTGGTAACCAAACGGCTTTTATGGAAGGAAAAGGCACACAAAAAACTCGTGGCAATTATTTATCGGGTTTGTCCAGCTTTCATTAGTTGTAAAATGCTCTCTGTAAACCTGATGTCTTTATCTAAAGTGAAGAGTAAATATATAATAATTAGTAACGTGTCACATTTCAACACATATATGTATCATCCACTACTTGTTACCATGCTTAAGAACTATGCTAAAGAAATGTCCGGCCAGTGCTGACCTAGGACACACCACTATCACACTACTTAATGCATTTCATAATAATAGCTTATTTTTTACCAGAGAATGCATAACTGATAATTATCTATGATGGATCAAACCTTTTTACCTTTTCAGGTTGACAAGTTTTCATATACTCGTACAGTTTTGGCGTTGTTACTCCTTGTCGGGATTTCCTCCTCTCGTTATTTCGCTTCTTTCTTTGCTCGCAACAAAGCAAAATGAAGAAATATCGTAAAAAGGCGACAACAACTTATTGATAACGTCACATGTGACTACCATTCGACATTATCATTGATGTATTGGTATGAGGTTACAGCAAAATACAAAAAGGCGGTTTCGAAAAGAAACAAAGGTGAAGAATCGAGAATGTCTGGCTCTATTACTTAGTGTAGTTGATGTTTGTTGTACTGGCACTGCATTCATGAGCGGTGGAGACGGCGCTAGAGCCGTACGGGAGGGAGGCCTAGTCTCACCAGAATTTGTGATTAGATGAGTCTTATTATGATTAAGGAGGTCTTAGTCACAGAGAATCAGAAATGTTGAGAATGGCGTCAGGAAACGATTGAGCAGCCATGATTGATGAGGTCATTAGTCACGCACTCTGTTACCTCTGACGACATTCTGCCATCTATCACACCTTGTATCACTGGTCAGCTCCTACTAATAAACGTTAACCCTATCCCTAAAGTTTGGTCTATAACGTTATTTCAAGCAAAGGAAGTCATAGTGCAATTGTCAAATTAAGACGGCCTTATCCGGTTTAGATACGCTGAAGTGTCCCTTTTCCTTACTAAATATAGAAATCATATATTCCCTTAGCTATCTTATTTACTGCATACCGGGAAATTCTCGTCGTTGTCAAATTTTTGCCTATTTCTTCCTTCATCAATGAGGGCGAATTTATCATAAAAGCGAATTTAAGTTAACAGCATACCGTACATAGTTGTTACATTTTACTGGCTAGCTAAAGACAGGACGACATTGGATTATACCAGTGAAGGACGTACATTTGACTGGGCATAAACAATGAAGAACGTACCAAATAATTACTGGGCGGAAGTGTTCCGGTATACCAAATATTTACTGGGCGGAAGTGTTCCGGTATACCAAATATTTACTGGGCGGAAGTGTTTCGGTATACCAAATATTTACTGGGCGGAAGTGTTCCTGTATACCAAATATTTACAGGGCGGAAATGCTACGGTATACCAAATAATTATTGGGCGGAAGTGTTCCGGTATACCAAATATTTACTGGGCGGAAGTGTTCCGGTATACCAAATATTTACTGGGCGGAAGTGTTCCGGTATACCAAATATTTACTGGGCGGAAGTGTTCCGGTATACCAAATATTTACTGGGCGGAAGTGTTCCGGTATACCAAATATTTACTGGGCGGAAGTGTTCCGGTATACCAAATATTTACTGGGCGGAAGTGTTCCGGTATACCAAATATTTACTGGAGGGAAGTGTTCCGGTATACCAAATATTCATCAACCAGTTCAAACAAGTCGGTTAACCTTATGTTTCTTTCTTTCAAGCAATATGCAGATTGCAAGCAATATTAGTACTATGACAGTTTACAGCGTCAGATAGCTAGGATATATACCTGTGCAAATCCGATATTCTCAGTTTAATGGAAACAGCATTTATGAGATATTTTATTATATATCATTGAGTCTTTTAAGTACTTGCAGAAATGTCTACTAGAACAGAAAAAGAAAAACATAAACCCCATGCATATCTTTTTCGTTCAAGTAGATTTTCAACAATCGGCAATAATAGTTCTACTTATAGCAGGCCTATCCTATAGTGTAGACTATCATCGTCAATTGTAACGCTGACTGGCGTATTGGGAATCGAACAGAAGATATATTATAGGCAACTTGTGAGCAAGTAAACACGGACGCCAAGACGAACATGACACTGTATACGATGTCTTCGTTCAAAGATAAAATACGTGTTTTTGATTGCTTGAATGGAAATACAAACCCCATGTGCTTCCAACCCCGGAGCTAACTTTATGTATGGTTTGGCAGATATCCTGCTGTGACGTCAACGAGCACGCGAGATTTACTTCCGGTATACTTGCCACACAGACTACAGCTTCCGCCAGGCGACATTCCAGGGTCGGCACAATATTTGACGTGTCTGAAAATGAACTCCTATTTCAGAAACCTTGACTCACGAACAATATTTGTCTTTTCTGGTCGTTAAAAAGGGTTTTGAATATATCTGAATTTTCTTTTTGCATTGTGCATATTCGTTACGTAACATCATTTTCCTTTAATTTGAGATAAACAAACAATGGACTTATACATAAACAATGGATTTCCTATCTTACATTAATTTTTGTTTACTTTGAGGTTTTCCACAGAAATAATATTTTCATAGTTAATGCAGGATAATGCAGACGGTATGTACAGTGCCTTCATAAATCAAGAACAAACGGTACAAGCTACATGCATTCAAACACACAAAATAAGTAGGCATTCAAAACGACTGAATCAAATTGCACGTACATGTTAGTCCCTAAACAATAAAGGGGTTTCTGAGACATGATACACTATTTAATTTGGAGACAGTGAACGGACCAACATTATCCTGTTTTCAATATTCATAATATGTATTATCCTCCCTGGTCTTTCATCCGTGGACTAGTTGACATCCCATCATAGACTGTTTTCAGAAATACTGAAGAAGGCGATACATCAGCCTTTGCACATGCTCACATCTCGTAAGTCATATGACATGTTAGAGAGATGCGTTTGTAAAGTGTCCCTAACGTACAGTGTAACACCATCACAAATAAACCGGTCGTTATAAAGCTTAGATGTTTTACATGATATAATACACCACGTGCCTAGCAATAACTTGAATAGCATATTGTACACGTGATGACACACTATCAAACCACAACATTGGGTCACATGTCTTCAATTCCCTGGCTAGCATTGAACATGTTTCTTATTGAGTTGAGTTTGTTGCTTATTATCCGTCGGGGGTAGATATTCCAAATGAAATTTCATAATGTAATATATGGAATCATTTACGTAATATTGCAAAATATCACACTTTACTGAAAGATATATATAAAGAGTTCTGGAATTCATCACACCATTCTGTAAAATCATCGTATTACTGTATAGGAAGGTGAGCAAATATTACAATATATCGACATTTCAAAATTATATTAAAAAAATTACATTGTAAATTGCCAGACAAATATTTTGCAATATATTAGTGATGCAATAAACAAAAAATAAACAAAAAAATACAAAATAACAAGCCAATCAAATAAAGATTTTACGTTCTTTTTATTTGATGTTGATATGTGAGTTGGCATGTGGAGTTTCCTGTGTCTAAAGAAGTTCTAGAAGATAAGGATAGTGGTTATTTGTTTTTTGTTTTAGTTTTTGATTTGTTTTTGCGGTTGGGGGTGGGATCCTGGTTTTATTTAGCCCGGGGGTAACATTTACAATTTAACTCTTCAAGAGCAATTATAAAACAAGATTTTCCCTATTAATAATGAAAAAAATCGTTTATGGGATTCCAATTTTAAGAGGAGGCGTATTCCGTCTTTTCGTATTGCAGAGTTATCTTCTCTTGTGAGCAGGGATTGATTGTTACGTCATTGGTTTGTGTGAGAAAATTGTGTTGTTTCCTCAAAAATTAATGATGGTACTCTCACAAACCAATGACGTAACAATCAATACCTGCTCACAAGAGAAGATAACTCTGCAATACGCAGAGACGGAAGGCAAGGTAATGTCTTTTATGGTTTTATATTTTGTGAAAATTTGCACAAATAAGTCAAGTTGATATCGTTGAATTGCTAAACAATACCAACACGTCAACCTACGCTGACGAAAGGTTTCAATGATCATCAATACCCGAATGCTGACTATATAATATTTTTGTTCACAATAATTTAAAAACGGTCAATTGTGTCTCAGATCGGTAAATGCACTCCCTCCCGGAACACCTGGTTCTCGCATTTTTGGTTTTTCTTTGGTTAACAGTGTAATCCCTTTTGCTTCTGTTTTGTCATGTGTTCATTTGTTTGTTGTCTCCTTGGTTCCCGTTGTTTTTCGTTTTGTTTTGTGTCTACTTGGTTCCCAATGTCTTTTGGTTTTTTTGTGTCTCTTTGGTTCCCATTGTCTTTTGTTTTGTGTCTCCTTGGTTTCCGTTGTCTTTTGTTTTGTGTCTCCTTGGTTCCCATTGTCTTTTGTTTTGTGACTCCTTGGTTCCCATTGTCTTTCTTTTTGTTTTGTGTCTCCTTGGTTCCCGTTGTCTTTCCTTTTGTCCTGGTGTCTCCTTGGTTCCCGTTGTCTTTTGTTTTGTGTTTCCTTGGTTCCCATTGTCTTTTGTTTTGTGTCTCCTCGGTTCCCATTTTCTTTCTTTTTGTTTTGTGTCTCATTGGTTCATGTTGTCTTTCCTTTTGTCTTGGTGTCTCCTTGGTTCCCGTTGCCTTTCCTTTTATCTTGGTGTCTCCTTGGTTCCTTTTGTCTTTCCTTTTGTCATGGTGTCTCCTTCGTTCCCGTTGTCTTTTGTTTTGTTTGTTGTCTCCTTCGTTTCGGTTGTCTTTCCTTTTGTCTTGGTGTCTCCTAGGTTCTCGTTGTCTTTCCGTTTGTCTTGGTGTCTCCTTGGTTCCCGTTGTTTTTGTTTTGTCTTGGTGTCTCCTTGGTTCCCGTTGTCTTTCGTTTTGTTTGTTGTCTCCTTGGTTCCCGTTGTCTTTCGTTTTGTTTGTTGTCTCATTGGTTCCCGTTGTCTTTCCTTTTGTCTTGGTGTCTTCTTGGTTCCCGTTGTCTTTTCTTTTGTCTTGGTGTCTCCTTGGTTCCCATTGTCTTTCGTTTTGTTTGTTTTCTTTTTGGTTCCCGTTGTTTTTCGTTTTGTTTGTTGTCTCCTTGGTTCCCGTTGTCTTTCGTTTTGTTTGTTGTCTCCTTGGTTCCCGTTGTCTTTCCTTTTGTCTTGGTGTCCCCTTGGTTCCCGTTGTGTTTCGTTTTGTTTGTTGTCTCCTTGGTTCCCGTTGTCTTTTGTTTTGTTTGTTGTTTCCTTGGTTCCCGTTGTATTTCGTTTTGTTTGTTGTCTCCTTGGTTCCCGTTGTCTATCCTTTTTTCTTGGCGTCTCATTGGTTCCCGTTGTTTTTCGTTTTGTCTTGGTGTCTCCTTGGTTCCCGTTGTCTTTCGTTTTGTTTGTTGTGTCCTTGGTTCCCGTTGTCTTTTGTTTTGTTTGTTGTCTCCTTGGTTTTCGTTGTCTTTCGTTTTGTTTGTTGTGTCCTTGATTACCGTTGTCTTTCGTTTTGTTTGTTGTCTCCTTGGTTCCCGTTGTCTTTCGTTTTATTTATATTGTCACCTTGGTTTCCGTTGTCTTTCTTTTTTTGAGCCTCCTTAGTTTCCGTTGTCCTTTATCGACCTTGAGTCCTGATAATGTTCCTCGGCATCGACGCTTTGATTATATATTGTTTTATCATCCATTGGTTGTGATCATATCCTGATTCTGATCCTCCACCCAACACATGCAATTGTGTTGCCTGTGTTTCGTTGTAGTTAATACGTAATAGTACTGTATTCTGTAATCGATGACGAGGCTTCACTCTTTATCATAGATAGACTGACTACGTCCCAGGAGTGCCATATATTTCTGGCCTAGTAGATCTTCGTTACGAACATTGAATAGGATTTGTTTTTGTTTATGGTCACCACGAATGTGTCAGGCATGATGCCTCTCCGATGTATAGGTTGTATGTTACATCTGAGACATGTGTGGGTAAGAAAGTGCGACCCCTTATCACTGAGGAACTATGTTATCAAATTACAATCGCATAAAAAGTTGTATTAGCGACTAACGTATTTGTTTTTATTCTAACTTTGTCAGCAACAGCAGCAGTCACCCGACTTCAAGGAACAGGTCTGGATATCGTGTACTGTATCATTGATGAATGATGTATAAGTTAGCGGTCCTGTAGTTCACAGTTCACAGCGTTCCGACGCCGATCGCTTTCGTGTCCCTTCCGTTTGACTTCTCCGATTCTCAGAAGGATAATAGGTGACGGACTTTTGCCTCCCTCCACCTGTAATAGGTCTATTATCCTATCTGTATTTACAAATGTTTTTCTGTCTTAACTAACCTCAAACAGCACGACGACCCCACGCTGCTGTTTTATCGTTACATGTAATGGTTTGATTCGTTGAACTTCGTTGCGCTCGAAATGGATTTGTTCAAGTCGAAATCAAGATTGACGAATACCGGTCTTTACTTTCGGGTTTTTCGCTTGACTTCATTTCGTGGGCGACACAACCAACACATAGTATGCTTAATTCAAAACTGAACTAACTGTAGATACAGATTATATCATTTGACCTGCTAGGAACAGATGCTATTGTGTTCTAATTTTGATAGTTGTCAATAACATGAAGTTAAAGAGTCATACTGTTTTCAAATATCTAGTCAGTAATACCATTTACTCAAGCTCAATCATTGTGTCGAATACAAATCCTTTAGCTTTAAATACATTCCTGAACAGTGTAGCACCTTTGTTTGCACTTCAAAAGTCAACACATATGACTAACACAACAGCATGCATGATAAGTGTAATAACTGAAGACCTTTGTTATGTATACCACTGTAAAAGTGTGTTTCTATTTTGTACCAATTTCTGTCGCTAAAGCGATACAAACATTCATTAACTGTGTGATAGCGTGAAAGGGCTTCGATACCTTCCTGCTACTAGATTCTATTCTCATTAAAATGTATCGTGAGATGTATTTCGATAGCAATCGCTGACACGCCAACAAATTACTCACATTTTCATTCAATTCTTCGAAAAACAACAAGGGAAAGTATTTCGTCTGTCACCTTGACACATTTGAAGATGCTATAACTATCTGCAGTATATTGGTAAAAGACATACTCTTACATACAATATACAAGCTTTAAAGAACTGTCATACTTGACAAAGCATATAGCAGGGTCAGAATTAACAAATCCGTACTCATGCTCAGGCGTACTTACTTTCTCTGCCAATTTCAGATACAAAAAATTCAGAGAGAATTTAGACCAAATGGCATGTTCATTTGATTGTTACAATACCAAATGTTCCAAACAAGCTACAAGACGCATCCATACTAAAGCAGGATAATGGTCTCTGATAACGAGTCCAGATACTAAAAATGCGCCATAATTACAACAGATATCGAGCATGTTCACTGCACGACTCAAACATATTGAAAATAACAAATCAAACTTTAATAACATGTGGACAGAAACGGTTTAGGAGTATACTGAGAGGTTAACGTACGAACGTTTCGATAGAAATCCTTCTGCAAGCTGGTGCCCCCCGAGCATGACACAGACATGTTTATTTTCCACAATGTCTGTAAGTGTAAACATAACTTCTATTCGGATAGTGTGTACAGTATGCTACATCAAGTGACTCAAGCATGATACAATCCGAATCACCCGAGGTTACCCACGATGTTTAGACATTGATTACTCATCGATATTGGGTGATTATGACCAAACATCTAAAACTACACGAGGAATTGCGAAATACATTCTGTTATGATGTAGGCGACGTTTCATTTGGGGCCGGTCGATAAGTTTTAGATAAACTGTCTTTTGAATTGTTCGTACTTTTGTTCCTCGTGCACAATCCATCGATGAAGCAGTTGTTCACCAATCGACCCAGTATAGTCACTCTTCGACAACCGGAAGCGACAGATGTGAATGCACGCTGACGATTATAGTGATATCAGATAACGTTGTGAAAAGGGAAACGAAATGATAAAGTTGCAGCAATTTCAGCTCTGTGATAAAAAGGGATGTAGCCGCCATGGTTCCACTGGTCTGATTCTTATTAAGTGGACATGACGAATTTCCGACCAGTTGCCAGTTGTATCGGAGCCGGACCATGTCACACAAATTATCACAAGACAACAGCTCTGACAGGACTCGTCCGCACAAAGACAACTGTTTATAATATAACGTTTATTCAATTTTAATACTTGTGATATAACAAAATCGACAAGAACAGCAGTATTTCTACAGGAACGAATACTCATATTATTGATTGCGCGGTAACAAGGTTTTGTTATGCAGTGTTACAACACGAATTTCAAACTAAAATACCGATATCTTGAATATATATTGAATATTTGGTTTACTTCAGAGCACCTATGTTTGCAATGATTAGCGTTACACCCATGGGTAATTGCACTTCTAAAAGATGAGTTACACCATGTCATATAGTTGTTACGTCCCTTGGAACAAGTTGGAAATCCATAATATTCCATGCTACTGCGGAAAAGACATGGAATGTGCATAAATCCCACAAATATATTATTTACGGGTTAATATCAATTTACAATATTAGTAAAGTGTGTAAATTATGAACTGTGCCACCACTCAAAAAATCTAACTGTGTTTATGGAGAACCGGTAGTCCAGTGGTAGGACGCGGGGCTCTTGACCGCAGGGTTGCGGGTTCGAGTCACGGCACTGTGTTGTAGCTTTGAGCTATATACTTTACTCCGCTTGTTCCAGTCTACTCATCTGTAAATGAGTACTTGGTTGGGCAGTGCTAGAATTGCAGAAAGCTAGCTGTGAGCGCCGAAATGGCAACACCGGCTGTATGCTCCCCAAGGAGTTGAGACAGATATTGGCTAGTTGCAAAGGCCCTATCTATAACCACGGATAATAATTTGTGAACCGCTTTGAGACGACCTACAATCTAGGTTGTGATAAAGCGGTATATACGAACCCCGAATTATTATAATTATTACTGTGGCTATTACGGTTACACCTCGGGGACTAAGAAATCCACCAGCAGAGTCTACCATCAGGTGATTGCACCTTTACAGATTTGCTACTCACTCCATATAGTTATACTTATAATGATAACGTCATGGTTTGTGAAATAATTATGCGCAGGATATTCTCAGGTTTTCCCAGTGGCTTTGCTGAAAGACAGAACTATTAGAACCATACGTTTGTTGCTCAAGCTTTTTAAACTCATGGTTTAATTTTTTGAGTTTATTATTATTCAAGAATGGATGACACTTATGACGTTAGTATACATTGTAATACATCATTGGTTCATGCATTACACGTTTATTGTTTAATATGTACATGTACATATATGGTTCGGTTTGGTTTGGTTGTGTTTTATGTCCTATTAACAACTATGGTCCAATTTAAGGTCGTGCATTGATGTGGTGGCTTTCCATTCACATGTTCAGTAGTACAGGTGTTTGGGAGACAAATCTTATCTTTAGTATTGTACATGTATGGAGTCACTCACATGTTTATTCTTACACAAGTATGAATCTGAATTCACGCTTTCATTAGTGCACGTGTATGGCAGAAACGTCACCGTTTTATTGCTCTACAAGTATAGGAGACGGTGCTCGCGGATTTAAGGAGACTGCTGCTAGTGGATATTAACTTAGCCGTACGTTCTGTCTAATATTGCGATACTAAAACTCTTATCAAAATAACATTACATCGCTCCTGTGAGGTGCTTAACTGTCACCATACACTTGGCAATAACGACCACAGTCCACTCGGATACACGTTGGAGACAATATCTCTATCCGGGCTTCTGTCAACACGATTATTGTGTCTAAACCAGAAACAATAAAACTCTAGCAGAAAGACAACAAAAACTGCCTTCACAGCCGTATAGATAGACAGGTTGGTTATAAAGTCTGGGGATATTGCGTAAATTGCTTTATCAGTACAATACTCGCGCTACTCTCTGGTGGTATTAGTAATTAGATGATCTGCTTTATGCTTCCTTGTTGTTATTTGAAATAGTAGGTGACGGATCAAGTTAACTTGGAAAATCTTAAATAACTTCAAACAGAAATTTTACACGCATATGTAAAATTGTTTAAGTTAGTGTTAATTATTACAACATTTATATCACAAGATGCAAACAAACACCATGATTGCTTTCTCGTAGGCTAAGTGTTGCAACCGATGATCATGTGACAAATATCAGAAAGTTAGTTTAAATAAAGAAATAATTCTTCTCGAAGCAGAGATCGTACCAATTCCAAATGGTAGAAAAAAAGTTCAAGTACCACACACGTAATTTCTATACTACATATTTGTTATTTTCAAGGGAAGGGAAATGAGCAAAACACATCTGGTTAACTATTAAGCTTTGAGTTTGGGTTGGTAAGTTGTAGAACTGTAGTCACGTTTATTGTCGAAAGTATACACCTATACACAGCAGGAAAACCGGCCTGTTTATAAATATTTCTGCTAATATTATTACGCAGATTTACAATGGCATAATAAAACTTAATTTCGCTCTTAACTTTTTATTATTTTTTGTCCATTATTTTGAACAGCTGGATGAGAGATGTTAGTTGTAAAGTCTTAAATAATAATAATATACAACATTTGTATAGCGCCCTATTACAAACTTACTGTAGGTCCTTGTACAGCACAAGTTAGATTTATAGTAGACAATGAAAGGCATACAAATCAGCATTTTCATCAGGTAACATGACATTTAGTGCCATATAAATGTATAGGGTGGTGTTTATATTACATCCGCTCAAAAAGAGACTTAAGTGCAGACGTAAAGAGGTGGGTCCTTATATCCCTCTTGAATTTTCTACTCTTTTAAAATGTGTACACTTAACACCTTATTGTGTTTAAGAATTCGTAATTTTATATACTTTTAAAACAACAACACCGACAAAGCAACGAATTGTATTTGTTTTATTTTTGATGAGAAGAAACAAAACGATATAAACTCCAAAGGAACAAGAAAGAAACCTGATGAGAATCCCGATGCCGCTTACTGTAAGTTGATTGAGACAAGTGTTTTACGGCAAAGTTACATAATGTATTGATCTGTGCATTCTGTTGACATTGTAGCATTTTAATTCTGTCTATTTATGCTATGTCTGTTATCACGTGCAAGCATGGGTCTGTAATCAAGTTGTGGGGGAGAGCTAATAATGGTCGAGTAGCGACGTACACACAACCATGGGCGTTTCCTTAATGTCAACGCAATGAGGGTATCGAGCATCCAATCTGTCGATACATGCTATTGTTCGGAACAAAAACATGACAATGTCTTATCATCAGACTGTACAGAAACTCTTCTCTCGATAACGAGAAAAACATTCACCGAGACGAATCTAATAAAACCAATATAATGGAGGGAGTGCGTTATCGAAGTGACATCCGTCGACATTAACGCCGCCATGTTGGTTCCCTGTTGCATGCTGCGGGTCTTGAAAACCCACACGAGGTTTGAGGGTCACAGCACAAACATGTATGTCCTCTCCTCTTCTGTTCGTCATATATCGGTGTATTTCCGTCTATTTAGTCCTCCGACACAAGTGTTATCTCGTTGCTACAGAGCGTTGTATTTTATCACTAAATTAATTATCTTAATACAATTTTAAGTAAATATAAATCATATATTTTTCGTTTTTAATTTCGAGAAGTAGAAAAAAACATGCCGATGTCTGGAATACTGTTTTGAATGACATTCATTGTTCCTATGGTTACCGTATACGTATATGGTGACAGAAACGAGCAGCCGCAGTCGGCCTTAAGGTCAAGAATACCTGATATCGGCATCGGGGCAACATGTTTCGGATCTGTAAAGAGGGTCTTCTATGTGGCGGCCCTTGGTCTAGGAATTGGTCGTCTGCATCAGTATGGTATAAAATGTCCTCTACACGATTATCAAATGGTTATATTACTTTTTTTCTAAAACACATGCATACAATGTACACAAAAAGACTTTTTCATCTTTGTCTTATGTCCATTAAAGTCTTTATCAGTTTAAGAATATAGGAAGTGGGCTATTGTAAAGATCAGTTCAAGGTAAGAGCAGAGCAAAAGATCTTTCTGGTGCCCCATTCGGTAGGCTTATGATCAATCTATAGGTACTACTTAGTATAACTCCCTACCTCTAACTTCATTACATGTCGTTTTTTCATTACATTCTGTTATATTTATTTTCTATTTTCTTTAGAAATGAAAGTCATATTTACTACTTTTAAGCGATATTCCCTACGTCTTAATCATTAGTGTTCCAAAAGCATCGTCGTTCATATAATCACTGTACAGTGTAATGCATCCGTGATTCATTCCCAAGATAAAGTATTGCTGGTGGTATGCTGTAAATAATTGTTACCATCAAAGTAATCAAGTCCCGAGACGACTTCATTGCGTACGTCATACGGTTAATGTTAAAAAGATAAATTAATTATTTTCTTTATTTAACTAAAACTAATTATTTTGTTCTCCGTATAATTTGTTTAAAGCGTTCTTTCTCTAAAACTTCATCATTTTGTGGTAGTGTTATAAAAGTGAATTGCTAGAATTTTGTTGATGAAATCAAATTGCGATTCCAGTCCATCATTGTTGAACGTCAGTGTGTGTGTGTGTTTGCAGACCATAAACACGACCATTTATGACGGAACACGTCGCGTGCTGAAATCTTATTAAGTTTGATAGCCGGCATAGAATAATGTTTCTGAGAAGCTTGTTAGCGAAAACGTAATTTATTCTGATTATTAAAAAACACAAATTAGGAATTATAACGAAATAATCCAACAAATGTTGAATTCTCATGTTTGAAATACCCCAGAGATCCGTTTCTCATTTGTCAACATTTTTTCTCTCTCGTAAAAATCACTTGTATTGCACGTCCGCACACATTTTAGGTATTCATAATTATTTTTGGTGGGTGTCTGGCATTCCTATTCCCTTACCCTATCTGAACTAACATTAAAAGTGAATGTGACGTCACACTGCTAAGTGACTTTATCATATCTAGCTTCACATGTACTGTTCCCTTTTTTGATGTAATAATTCTTTTGTACACATTAGCCAATTGAAGAAAAGGTCCTCGGATTAACCCTAACCGTTTTGAACATTGGTGATGGTGTTTTAAGAACCAAGCAAGAGTTATATCCCTTTGTGGCAACACAACCGAATATGATTGATAATAAAACAGATAATTAAAAGTCTCCGTGCTATTAAAATTAAAACAAATTCTCTATTTACAAAGTGGAAAGCCTTTATTCGAAGTGATGTTTTGTAAGTCTCATACACGTAGTGCTAGTTGTATCCTCTAGGCTTCCCGTTTCCCACTTCACTCACTCGTTCGTTGCAGCGCCCCAACCCTAATCGAATTGAAGTACATGTATATACATACAATATAGACAATGTGTATCCACAACAACACATGATATCATGTTCTCCTTATGCATGGATCAGAGGATCAAACAACATGAAAACTTCAGTACCTTCAGTCAAACTAGGAACGCTATTCTCTCCCTAAACGCAATGATTATGTCACATCTGTCAGGTTTAAACTTCTCTGCAAAAAGTCATTGATTAATACTGGTTGTTCATGGTTATAAATAACCCTTTGATCATATTGATATTGGGATAATGGATTGAAGTATTCTATTGAAATCATATACTACCAGAGGGCTTCCGAAGGGAGCTCTTATTCGGCACTCTTTTCGTGCTGACCAGATGTGATTCCCGCCAGAACCGATAGTTTATGGTTTCATATGTCAGTGACCGTCTGTCAGGTTGCATTAGCACAAAACGTCCGCCAGAAAATGTAGATTTGAATGTTGTGACAATTTGTAACAAGTTGATAGGGAATGCTGGAGACATCAGCAAAGAAGAGCAAATGGAGGCGCCATGATCGTTCTTCTATAGTTTAATCATGTTTGGTTGGATTGCCTCGTTTTCGTCACAGACGTGGATGATACACGATTGAAGTGGTAAATACATTGTGAGCAGGTATTGATTGTTACGTGATTGGTTTGTGTGAGAAAATTACGTCGTTTTCTCAAAAATTGATGACGTT
Organism: Mizuhopecten yessoensis; assembly: GCF_002113885.1. NCBI lineage: Eukaryota > Metazoa > Mollusca > Bivalvia > Pectinida > Pectinidae > Mizuhopecten > Mizuhopecten yessoensis. The sequence continues at coordinate 1,140,136 of NW_018408787.1, read as the reverse complement.
ACTCTCACAAACAAATGACGTAACAATCAATACCTGCTCACAAGAGAAGATAACTCTGCAATACGAAAAGACGGAATATAAGTTATTTCAGCTTAGGTTTGTGTCCGGTTAGGGCAAAAACAAACAATACTCGCTCCACTGACCTTACAATGACCGCCATGCTCTCATATTCTCGCTCCCCGAGACCTATACATGGCTGTCATGATATCGTATCCTTGCTCTCTCGAGACCTAACTATTGACTGTCATTTTTTCGTATTCCCGCTCCCCCGAGACCTAACAATTCGCTGTCATGTTCTTTTGTTCTCACTGCCTCTAAACATAAACTGTTCCTATCCTCGTTGTCATGTTTATGCATCGCGTTTATGTTACAGCAGCGCTGGGGCGAGAACGTTTGTAATGCGATGGTACAAGTATCACAGGTATAACATCATGGTATGTTCTTTTCCTGTCATATGATGAGGTTGTTAATGAATATAATACAATGTAATATAAAATAATTTATAATATTATAATACAACACAATAGTTCATATAATATTGCATATGGTTTTCTTTGATTATATAACATAACAGCCCTTGTTCCTTTTTTTGTCTTGCAAGTGATCAACCTCAAATTACGATCCGGATATTTCGTTCGGACCTCTACCCTTTGATTCTCACTGTTTGAATAGCTTATAACTGATGATATGTTATCCAAAAAATAATGACTTTTGTCACATTCAATACGTTATTATATTGACCTGAAAGATTTTGCTTTTATCTTTTGTTTAACTTTCTAATAACAGCTTCGGTCATTTAAGGACGTACCACCATGTGTGTTGTGTAAGCGTACATGTGTGTTTGTATGGTACTTGCCTCCTGGTGATAGCGCGGATCTATTGTCGACTTTAAAGTGTTATCTCACTGAAATACCATGCCGAAGGCACCCGGCACAACATTCCTCCCGGTGACATTATACTGACAGCGGTTGAACTAGCAGGTGCCATTAACCTTAATGCTGTTCGTTAATATAGGGGATAACAACTACTGTAAAGTACTTTGGTATGTCCCGGAATGGGACCAGAACCCATTGCCTTCCTCACCTGGGGAAACGTTCAATAATAAAGCCAAAAGTGATAGGGTAATGCAAGTTCTATCAACAATGACAAGTACTGTATTGATATTAATATAGACAATACTAATTCTGCATAAGGTTCCTTAAAAAACAGAAATGCTGACATTCATCCCTAAAGGTTTAAAATACAGTATTTATGAATGAGCTAATGATATGTATTTAAATACGGCATCATACCAAAATTTAAGCGTTGGTTAAATTCGAATGGATAGACGCTACGATCGTCATCACAATGTTATGTGACGTTTGCGTTTATAAAACATAGTATGATGACATAACGACTCCGTTACAATGCCTTGGTTCATCTTGCCGTCAGTCCTTCTAGGGTCTGCGATATCCAGTCCTAAACAGAATAACAAGGGGCAGACGTAACACTAAAGATGATTTCTATCGTGCTTGCAGGTCGGTGATAGACATCTCAGAAGGCACAATGGCAGATGTTGAGTTCCCGGAATGGCCACTTGTAGATTTGCTGCATGTCGATGGGAGCTAGCGATATATCTTGGCAAATGTGTAACACTGTAACAAAGATAAATGTCCCTCTCCGCACAAACTTATAGAAAATCAATTGTAATACAACTCTCTGCCTATCCGTCACAGACTTTATATATGTTTGGCCGTGATGCATGATGTGAATCAACCAATTAATGGGATAAAATCACCAGAGTCTAACGGATTCCGAATATACGTGATAATAAACTATATCGATAATTATTCTGAATAAAAAAAACCTGCACGATTTAACCAAGTGATGATGCATCTGTTTAGTATTTAAAATATAACATCCAATAAACAAAAATAGATCATATACAAACAGTTGTAATAAAAATTGTGAAAAGAAACAAATCATTTAGCATTTTATTCCATGTGTATTGGAAACATGGACTATTTTATGGGTATGCATAACCGTTTAGCATGTGAGGTTTCTGTTCACTTCAGCTCGACTAGCCATTATTTGGTTAGTGATGGCGGAGCGCTACGACCTCTACAGAGGAGACTCAGGCCTTTGAGCGTACATAATTCTGTCACGTGATCCAGGTCCTCAGCCAATTTGTAATTTTCGATTGTTGATGATGTCGCATTCAATGTATCGGTACCATTTCCCTCAATGGTGTCAAACACTCTAAAGATGATGATTTACGGGGCCTTACTACTCATGCGCAAACATGTCCCAAGATACTTCCGTGCTCTGTCCTTCCCATGAGTCAGTTGATATTAATGATTGCCGCCACACAAACGCAGGACGTCTGAGCACAAAATCACACGAAACGATGAACTAAAGTAACAAACCGGTATAAATTCTTTTCAGTTATTACGCCATAGCGTAAAATGATTCTTCGCTCTTTTCAGAAGTTATTAAATTTAGAATTACTGGAAATGCTACTGAGCTAACAACACGACATTGGAAAAACGAATTAAGTTTCAATGATAAGATTTGATTAAGGTTATGTGAATAACAATATAGTTATTTTAGAAGTTCTTACGGTATTAATTACCAAAAAAGAGGTCTATTTAAAACCATTGTTTATACAGAATACACCGGTATGATAAATGAGCAACAGGTACTCGTAAGTTAAAACCGTAAAAGAAAGAGTTCAAATGAATACATTACAGCTTTAAATAACTTATAATATCGAGTGAATGCAGAAGATATTGAAAGGCGACTCTCGTAACCGTAATAAAGCGATAATGATTAAGACAACCGAACGCCACGATATATATAGGTAGCATACCCATAATTACAAAAGGCGGTAACATGTAAGACTTGGGGAGTTACAACAGCTGTACACCAATGGTAACGACTGTGCTGTGAGGGTTTTACAGAACACGGGGGAATACAAATGTCAAATACATATTTGCAGGACTAGCTTGTGCTGAAGTAAATAAACACTTTCGTGGTTAGATCTTATTATAAAACTGGCTATCTCCATTATCAGCTATCTATCTATAACTGAGGTGTTTAGTTACTCACATTCCAAGCTTGTTCTTCAAAGGTTTAAGTGCAGTTACTTTGCCACGCGTTGTCAGGTTTTTGGCTCTTGAAAAGGCATCAAAGTTGTAAGGAACTTTGTCGAAGTAAAAGTTAAAGTAGACAATGGCCGCTACAAACAGAAGTTTTTGAAGCAAATTGAGCAAGTATAAAAGCGAGTAAAGTGTCAGCGCATTTAAGCTTATACCTCGTCTATAGCAATGGGGTGAATGTTCGTCATTCGGAGACTTCTTAATGAGACGTACATAATGTATAACATACGATAAAAACCTACAAGAGAATAGTTATTTATATGGTGTGTTTTCCCAACTGAAACCTTAACCTAGAATCTGACTTATACTTGTACTGACCCACTGACAGTAGCATTGACTCCCTTTTATATATTTTAACTCACTTAGATATCTATTCAAGCGTACCCGTAGAATACTACTCTGACCTTTTTGTGGCTTGTCAGATATTACAGACGACATATCTGACGCAAACTATCGCAAACCTTTCTTGACATGTTGAGTCCTTTGTTGACTACCTCCGTCTGACAATATCTCTCCAGACATACATTTACTCGTCATTCAAACAATTTACCTCCCATGCCCTGGAAATGATGACCCGTCTGTGTACAGGACATGACGGCCGATATTTGAAGTTGTCATGGCCCGTCTGTAAACAGGGGATGTCGGCCGATAGTTGGAGTTGACATGGCCCGTCTGTATACAGCTGTCAATTGGTCACTGAAGCTTTCATGGTCAGTTTGTGTACAACTGTCGACTGATCACTGGAGTTAACATAGCCCGTCTGTATAAAGCTTTCGACCGATCATTGAAGCTAACATGGTCCGTCTGTAAACAGGGGATGTCAGCCGATCTTTGGAGCTCGCATGGTCCGTCTGTATACACCAGTCGGTTGATCACTGGAGCTGACATGTACATCTCCCGTCTGTATACGGGAGATGTCAGCCGATCTTTGGAGCTGATCTAGACTGTCTGAAGGAAGGAAATGTCAGCCGAACTTTGCAGCTGACATTCCCTGTCTGTATAAAGAGATGTTGGCCTATCTATGGAGCTACTTTGACCCGTTTGTATACAGCTGTCGATTTATCTCTGGACCTGCCATCCCCTGTCTGTTTACGGAAGATGTCAGCCGATCTTTGGGGTTGCCATTCCCTGTCTGTATACGGAAGATGTCAGCCGATCTTTGGAGCTGCCATCCCTTGTCTGTTCACGGAAGATGTCAGCCGATCTTTGGGGCTGCCATCCCTTGTCCGTTTACGGAAGATGTCAGCCGATATTTGGTGCCGCCATCCCCTGTCTGTATACGAAAGATTTCAGCCGATCTCTACAGCTGACATTCTCTGTATGTATAAGGAAAATGTCAGCCGATCTATGGAGCTGACATCCCCTGTCTGTATACAGGAAATGTCAGCCGATCTTTGCAACTTACAGTCCCTGTCTGTATGCAGGAGATACCACCCCTATCTCTGGCGCTGCTTTGACTCGTTGGTACACAGCTGTCAAATGATCACTGGGGCCTGAAATCCTCGTACATGTATGTATACGGAAGATGTGAGCCGATCTCTGAAGGCTGATCTCAGGAACTGACATCCTCTGTTTGTAAGGATAACATGGCCCATTTTCATACAGCTGTCGACTAATCTTTGGAGCTGACTTGGCCCGTTCTAGATACAGCTGTCGACCAATCACTGACGCTAAAATTCCCCATCCTTATACAGTTGAAGGCTGATCTCTGGAGCTAACATGGCCCGTCTCGGAGATATGTTAATTCGTTGTTATCGTTCCGTCCGGCATTCTCTCTGTCAGCCAAATAGATAACGTCTACCTACTCACCCAAAAGATCACAACTGACATTTAAGGAGATGCAAGGAATCACTCGATAGGATATCAGACAAATGGAGTTTCATTATTGCTCTGCATTTTGTTGTGTTTACATTATTAAACTTTTTCTTTTCGTTATACCATGCAATTCTTTCCAAGATATCATTCAGTATTAAATAATAAATTGAGAACAGATACATATTGTTTTGCTGAAACTGTCTTAGATATTTTTTACGTTTAACCTCATATGATCATTTTCCTTTCCGAAATGTTACACCCCGGTTTTCTCATGTACCCGTCACGCATGTTCCTGCTCACAAACACGCTGTGTGGCAATTCTGCACGGGGTCGTCACATCTTAAATCATGTCTGAAACCCGATCAGACGATTTCGAAAACATCATTCATTGTCGACTGATTCCATTAGTTACACTGAAATACCTGTCAAAGTTTATACTCAAATTTATCATCATGTGGTATTAAAAGGATTAAAATTCGATTTACAAGGCCAATTAGTGAATACATGTAATTTTAAACAATCATTTTCTGCAAACATATTGAAGAATCCATTTATTTTTTTATGAAAAAAAGTTTTACTCCTTTTTTTCTAATCAAATACATTGATTTCTATATTTCTTTTATGAATCTGGAAATTTATTTTGATAACCTTGAAATGTGGATAATTAGTCATGACAGTCTGAACTATGTGATAAGGTTTCCAGGCGACCCTTGTGATTAACAATCCCCATATCTGTCGGATACAACTCTGATTGTACATTTCAGTTACTTAAATTAAAATCAGTTTAATGATTGCATATATTTAACGGATCAAGGATAAATCAATTCTCTCACTTGTGTTGAGGTTATCTTTTTAATAATTAATTCACAATCACCTTTTCATGGAACATTTACGGTTGATATTTATATTACACAATCATAAAGCCGATCGGTCGAACTATCATACAGACGTCTTGGGCAGATATCACATGATGTTCTGATAATTCTGCGGTAATAATAAACAAGCAGTTATCGGTGCTTTCTGTCTTTCTAATTAACTCGCACATTAAGTAACTCATTTGGTCAGTAACAAAACTGCCAAGATCATACACAGAACGTGACGATTGCTACACAGACCGAGGGACATCAATACAACTATTAACGTGTTCAAATGATAGATCTGCGGACATCTCAATTAATAACTTAGGAAGAAATATCTTGGAACAGACCAATAATCCTTGCTTCAGGAAATTTAGTTTATCAAGGGACACAACGATAACTGAAATCCAAAATTATTTCTTTACTGAAAAGACATTTAACATATAAATAATCATACATGTAGGCTCTTTGTCAGTAGTGATAGACCCTTCATTATAAAATAGTGACCGTGAATCTATGGATAGTTCCAATACTATTACGACTAGTGTTATAATAATAATAATAATAGTATATAAAATTTACCCTATATAATTTGTAAAATTACTCTAAAATGCTTTACAACATATGGAAAATAGTATTAGTTATAATTGTGAAACAAAAACAAAGGCTTACAATCTCTTTTATACATTAGGCAAGCAGATATTCATCGCAATGTGCACATAAATGAATACATAAAGGGTGGTATTTACATGACGACTTTGCAAAGAGCCTAAAACGCAGACCTGGAGGGGTGAGTTTTGATGTCCTTCTTGAATTGACCAGGGTATTTAACCTTCTAATAACAGATGGTAAGCTATTCCACAACGTGACCGAAACCCTCCCAAAGTACCGGTTTACATAGGTCACAGTACAATTTTGAGACACACAACAATGATTCTGACTCCGACCGCAGTGATCGTGACGGCTGATACAGGGTAACAAGTTCCTGTGTTAACCGTTTGGGATTTGCTACCCACAGTGTAATGACAAAGTGTGGTTAGAGTACCCATCTGGTGTTTGGTTAAAATGAATTATTTCAAAATCCTCACAAAAGAACAGAAATATATTCGGTAGCTTTATAAACACAGCTAAACCAGTCTGTATCAAACTTTTACTTTCTTCACAAAAGCGTTTACATAGCGACATGTCACAACGCTTCCAGTTCATTATAGATGTCGAATGCTGACGGACCAGCTCACAAAACAAGGTTGCGAGATATGCAGGTTGATGAAGATGTAATAGTGTCGTAAATGAAGGCAAAAGACTCGCTTATCCTCCCGGAACACCTGGTCTATTCTCCTTATACTTTGTAAAATGAATAACGGTTTCGTTGACACTTCGGTTTTTTCCCTCACTTTTCTGTCAAACCAAAGGTTCAAACCTCAAAGGTTGCACCACGTCTATCTAAAAATATGTTTTTTGATATAGTATGTGCATTATACAAACGGATTGAAAGGTCATCGCAAGGCATGTTATGTCAAAAAATATTATAAAGCATTGAGGTGTGCCATAAGGAGCTGCTTGTTCCATTTATTATCTGTGTCAAATTTTAAACACTAGAAGGACGCTAAACAATACAGAGCAATACATCAAATGGGAAAACAGATGCGCTTATGGAACATTTAAAATTAATCTGCCAATCAATGATTATTTTTGGATTAATGCAACGTCCCCGGCATTGCAAATATCGATATGTTGTCTGATTTCTACTTTATGAAATCTTACTCCGCTTTGAGATGTATTATTATGTTTTATCGTTCCATGAATCATGACAATTAAACACACATTGTGTGAAAGATCAGGATCGATTTCAAAATCGGCATTTAAATCATTTTTCAAATTCACCGAAGAACGATGAGAAGTGAATACAATCTGATGATATCGTGATTAGGGTGACAGTTGTCTGCGTATAGGACAGATTATGTCAATATCTCAAACGGAGATGGCAATCATATGTGTAGAATAGATGACGTCAGTATTTTTCACGAAGATGGAAATACTGTGTATAGGGCAGACTATGTCAGTATCTCTCATGGAGATGACAATACTGTGTATAGGGCGGACTATGTCAGTATCATAGAGATGACAACACTGTGTATAGGGCGGACTATGTCAGTGTCATAGAGATGACAATACTGTGTATAGGGCGGACTATGTCAGTATCATAGAGATGACAATACTGTGTATAGGGCGGACTATGACAGTATCATAGAGATGACAATACTGCGTGTAGGGCGGACTATGTCAGTATCATAGAGATGACAATACTGTGTATAGGGCGGACTATGTCAGTATCATAGAGATGACAATACTGTGTATAGGGCGGACTATGTCAGTATCATAGAGATGACAATACTGTGTATAGGGCGGACTATGTCAGTATCATAGAGATGACAATACTGTGTATAGGGCGGACTATGTCAGTATCATAGAGATGACAATACTGTGTATAGGGCGGACTATGTCAGTATCATAGAGATGACAATACTGTGTATAGGGCGGACTATGTCAGTATCATAGAGATGACAATACTGTGTATAGGGCGGACTATGTCAGTATCATAGAGATGACAATACTGTGTATAGGGCGGACTATGTCAGTATCATAGAGATGACAATACTGTGTATAGGGCGGACTATGTCAGTATCATAGAGATGACAATACTGTGTATAGGGCGGACTATGTCAGTATCATAGAGATGACAATACTGTGTATAGGGCGGACTATGTCAGTATCATAGAGATGACAATACTGTGTATAGGGCGGACTATGTCAGTATCATAGAGATGACAATACTGTGTATAGGGCGGACTATGTCAGTATCATAGAGATGACAATACTGTGTATAGGGCGGACTATGTCAGTATCATAGAGATGACAATACTGTGTATAGGGCGGACTATGTCAGTATCATAGAGATGACAATACTGTGTATAGGGCGGACTATGTCAGTATCATAGAGATGACAATACTGTGTATAGGGCGGACTATGTCAGTATCATAGAGATGACAATACTGTGTATAGGGCGGACTATGTCAGTATCATAGAGATGACAATACTGTGTATAGGGCGGACTATGTCAGTATCATAGAGATGACAATACTGTGTATAGGGCGGACTATGTCAGTATCATAGAGATGACAATACTGTGTATAGGGCGGACTATGTCAGTATCATAGAGATGACAATACTGTGTATAGGGCGGACTATGTCAGTATCATAGAGATGACAATACTGTGTATAGGGCGGACTATGTCAGTATCATAGAGATGACAATACTGTGTATAGGGCGGACTATGTCAGTATCATAGAGATGACAATACTGTGTATAGGGCGGACTATGTCAGTATCATAGAGATGACAATACTGTGTATAGGGCGGACTATGTCAGTATCATAGAGATGACAATACTGTGTATAGGGCGGACTATGTCAGTATCATAGAGATGACAATACTGTGTATAGGGCGGACTATGTCAGTATCATAGAGATGACAATACTGTGTATAGGGCGGACTATGTCAGTATCATAGAGATGACAATACTGTGTATAGGGCGGACTATGTCAGTATCATAGAGATGACAATACTGTGTATAGGGCGGACTATGTCAGTATCATAGAGATGACAATACTGTGTATAGGGCGGACTATGTCAGTATCATAGAGATGACAATACTGTGTATAGGGCGGACTATGTCAGTATCATAGAGATGACAATACTGTGTATAGGGCGGACTATGTCAGTATCATAGAGATGACAATACTGTGTATAGGGCGGACTATGTCAGTATCATAGAGATGACAATACTGTGTATAGGGCGGACTATGTCAGTATCATAGAGATGACAATACTGTGTATAGGGCGGACTATGTCAGTATCATAGAGATGACAATACTGTGTATAGGGCGGACTATGTCAGTATCATAGAGATGACAATACTGTGTATAGGGCGGACTATGTCAGTATCATAGAGATGACAATACTGTGTATAGGGCGGACTATGTCAGTATCATAGAGATGACAATACTGTGTATAGGGCGGACTATGTCAGTATCATAGAGATGACAATACTGTGTATAGGGCGGACTATGTCAGTATCATAGAGATGACAATACTGTGTATAGGGCGGACTATGTCAGTATCATAGAGATGACAATACTGTGTATAGGGCGGACTATGTCAGTATCATAGAGATGACAATACTGTGTATAGGGCGGACTATGTCAGTATCATAGAGATGACAATACTGTGTATAGGGCGGACTATGTCAGTATCATAGAGATGACAATACTGTGTATAGGGCGGACTATGTCAGTATCATAGAGATGACAATACTGTGTATAGGGCGGACTATGTCAGTATCATAGAGATGACAATACTGTGTATAGGGCGGACTATGTCAGTATCATAGAGATGACAATACTGTGTATAGGGCGGACTATGTCAGTATCATAGAGATGACAATACTGTGTATAGGGCGGACTATGTCAGTATCATAGAGATGACAATACTGTGTATAGGGCGGACTATGTCAGTATCATAGAGATGACAATACTGTGTATAGGGCGGACTATGTCAGTATCATAGAGATGACAATACTGTGTATAGGGCGGACTATGTCAGTATCATAGAGATGACAATACTGTGTATAGGGCGGACTATGTCAGTATCATAGAGATGACAATACTGTGTATAGGGCGGACTATGTCAGTATCATAGAGATGACAATACTGTGTATAGGGCGGACTATGTCAGTATCATAGAGATGACAATACTGTGTATAGGGCGGACTATGTCAGTATCATAGAGATGACAATACTGTGTATAGGGCGGACTATGTCAGTATCATAGAGATGACAATACTGTGTATAGGGCGGACTATGTCAGTATCATAGAGATGACAATACTGTGTATAGGGCGGACTATGTCAGTATCATAGAGATGACAATACTGTGTATAGGGCGGACTATGTCAGTATCATAGAGATGACAATACTGTGTATAGGGCGGACTATGTCAGTATCATAGAGATGACAATACTGTGTATAGGGCGGACTATGTCAGTATCATAGAGATGACAATACTGTGTATAGGGCGGACTATGTCAGTATCATAGAGATGACAATACTGTGTATAGGGCGGACTATGTCAGTATCATAGAGATGACAATACTGTGTATAGGGCGGACTATGTCAGTATCATAGAGATGACAATACTGTGTATAGGGCGGACTATGTCAGTATCATAGAGATGACAATACTGTGTATAGGGCGGACTATGTCAGTATCATAGAGATGACAATACTGTGTATAGGGCGGACTATGTCAGTATCATAGAGATGACAATACTGTGTATAGGGCGGACTATGTCAGTATCATAGAGATGACAATACTGTGTATAGGGCGGACTATGTCAGTATCATAGAGATGACAATACTGTGTATAGGGCGGACTATGTCAGTATCATAGAGATGACAATACTGTGTATAGGGCGGACTATGTCAGTATCATAGAGATGACAATACTGTGTATAGGGCGGACTATGTCAGTATCATAGAGATGACAATACTGTGTATAGGGCGGACTATGTCAGTATCATAGAGATGACAATACTGTGTATAGGGCGGACTATGTCAGTATCATAGAGATGACAATACTGTGTATAGGGCGGACTATGTCAGTATCATAGAGATGACAATACTGTGTATAGGGCGGACTATGTCAGTATCATAGAGATGACAATACTGTGTATAGGGCGGACTATGTCAGTATCATAGAGATGACAATACTGTGTATAGGGCGGACTATGTCAGTATCATAGAGATGACAATACTGTGTATAGGGCGGACTATGTCAGTATCATAGAGATGACAATACTGTGTATAGGGCGGACTATGACAGTATCATAGAGATGACAATACTGTGTATAGGGCGGACTATGACAGTATCATAGAGATGACAACACTGTGTATAGGGCGGACTATGACAGTATCATAGAGATGACAATACTGTGTATAGGGCCGACTATATCAGTATCATAGATATGACAATACTGTGTATAGGGCGGACTATGTCAGTATCATAGAGATGACAATACTGCGTATAGGGCGGACTATAACAGTATCATAGAGATGACAATACTGTGTATAGGGCGGACTATGACAGTATCATAGAGATGACAATACTGTGTATAGGGCGGACTATGTCAGTATCATAGAGATGACAATACTGTGTATAGGGCGGACTATGACAGTATCCCTAACGAAGATGACAATACTGTGTGTAGGGCGGACTATGTCAGTATCATAGATATGACAATACTGTGTATAGAGCGGACTATGACAGTATCATTGAGATGACAATACTGTGTGTACGGCGGACTTTGTCAGTATCATAGAGATAACAATACTGTTAGCACCTCTATAATAGCGTATAATATAACGGTATCATTATGTATTTGTCCAAATACTGTATTGATCTCCTCTGTTATTTAAATATATTCCTCATTTCAGACCGGTTACATGTTGTAGATTTTTACCTCATTTCCAACAGGTTGTAAGATGTATATCGGCTTCCTAATAGCAGTAGAAGTACTAAAAAGCCAATATCTTATACTCAATCGATCGTAGAAAAGTTCGTGAACGAGTTAAGTGTCATCCCACCAACATTACACTAACGCAATGATGCGGCGCAGTAATCCCTATATCCCGCGTACGATCGTCGCTTTGTTTCCCTTGTGTTGTGAGTTCCTGATTTCTTTACTGTTGTTTCAAATAAAACGTTTTTTCTGCTCTTTCCCCCCCTAAAAATACAAGGTAGTTTGGTGAACAAAAAGAAACATAATTTGGTAATGCTATCATGGTATTGCTATACACGACTTCTGTTATATAATTAAAGACGTAACGTTACCACACTAAAGTGAGATCTGTTGGTGGGGTCGTGGTACAAGATCAGGTGACGGTGATAAGGTGAGAAGGAGAGGAAGCTTTAACAGAACAAGATTTGTGTTATTGCATGTTCAACCGATTCGTCTAGAGAAACGTGCAAAATAACAGACATTTACATTCGGTTATAAAGTACAAAATGATGGTAAACGAATCACTTGAATTTCAATAATCATGCATATTATGAAATGCTTGTACACGTGTAAAATTAAGTCGGTGTTAATATACACATATGGCTATACAATGTAATGTAATTGTTCAGTGTAAGTCAAAAGTGAAAATCAGTGAAGCAATAATAATAGAAACTCATTGAAGCAATAGCTATACCACTTATATTAGGAAAGTGTAGAAGATAATGTGAAAGCGTCACTAGTAAAGGTGTTTCCCTTTACATGTGTTCATTTCTGATATTCAGATGTACATGTATTATTTGAGTATTCTGAGACCAAAGACGCTCGGGCCCTGTCTCTGTATATACTAGTACCGATACTATACAACATACATTCTAGTCACATGTAACTAAGAAACACCATAGGAAATGCGCGACGCTTCTACAAGTGAAGTTGCCCCAGACAATGCCTTTGTGGGCTAAAATTGGGAGAATTACGAATATATCTTGCATTTTCTGAAGATAAAAGGCAAAATTTAACATTAATTAACATAAGACATTACCCCTTTTAAATCACTTATCAAATATATTCATTCGAATGTCTCCTTGTTCTTTGCGTTCTCTTTCCTTTATTCTGGTATCTCTTGTGTCCTATTGATTCTTTCACAATCGCATTTGGTTTCCGAATTTATCCATGTGTGACCAGATTTGATATGTTTTATCCTTGTTTTCTCGCTTTTGTGGTTTATTATATCATCGTGCGTTTACATTGTTGTATATTTCATGGTTGTGTGATCACGTTGTGGTGTATTTTATCATCGTGTGATCACGTTGTGGTATATTTTATCATCGTGTGATCACGTTGTGGTGTAGTTCATCATTGTGTGATCACGTTGTGGTATATTTTATCATCGTGTGATCACGTTGTGGTATATTTTATCATCGTGTGATCACGTTGTGGCTTAATTAATCATCGTGTAATCACGTTGTGGTGTATTTTTAGCTCACCTGGCACGAAGTGCCAAGTGAGCTTATGCCGTGGCGCGGCGTCCGTCGTCCGTCCGTCGTCCGTCCGTCCGCACGTCCGTCCGTCCTCGTCCGTCAACTTTTCCTTTAAACAACTTCTTCTGAAGAACGGACAGGCCTAGAGTCATGATATTTGGCTGAAAGCTTCGTTGGTAGGAGCCCTACAAAGTTTGAGAACGAAAATGACCTTGACCTGTTTTCAAGGTCACAGGGGTCAAATATGTCAAAAACTTCAAACGACTTCTTCTGAAGAATTAAAAGGTATAGAATCTTCATATTTGGCTGATGGCTTCCTTGGATGGAGCCCAACAAAGTTTGAGAATGAAAATTACCTTGACCTTCTTTCAAGGTCACAGGGGTCAAATGTGTCAAACACTTCAAACGACTTCTTCTGAAGAACTGAAAGGTATATAATCTTTATATTTGGCTGGTGGCTTCCTGGGATAGAGCCCAACAAAGTTTGAGAATGAAAACTAGTTTGACCTACTTTCAAGGTCACAGGGGTCATATATGTCAAAAGCTTCAAATGACTTCTTCTGAAGAACTGAAAGGTATAGAATCTTTATTTTTGATTGATGGCTTCCTTGGATAGAGCCCGACAAAGTTTGAGAATGAAAATGACCTTGACCTTCTTTCAAGGTCACAGGAGTCAAATGTGTCAGACACTTCAAACGACTTCTTCTGAAGAACTGAAAGGTATATAATCTCTATATTTGGCTTGTAGCTTCCTAGGAAAGAGCCGAACAAAGTTTGAGAATGAAAATGACCTTGACCTTCTTTTAAGGTCACATGAGGCAGATATGTCAAACACTTTAAACGACTTCTTCTGAAGAACTGGTAGTTATAAAATCTTAATATTTGGCAGGTGGCTTCCTGGGAAAGAGCCAAACAAAGTTTGCGAATGAAAATGACCTTGACCTACTTTCAAGGTCACAGCGTTCAAATATGTCAAACAGTTCAAACAGCTTCTTCTGAAGAATTAAAAGGCATAAAATTATAATATTTGGCTGGTGACTTCCCGGGATAGAGCTCACCAAAGTTTGCAAATGAAAATGACCTCAACCTACTTTAGAGGTCACAGAGGTCAACAACATTTTAATGGATTTGTTCTTGAGAACTAAAAGGAATGGATTCATAAGATTTGGCTGGTAGCTTTTTGGAATAGAGCTAACCAATTTGAGAAGGAAAATGACATTGAACTACTTACAAGATCACAGGGAAAAATATGTCAAGCAACTTCTGAAGAAGAATCAAAAAGCATAGAATCTTATAATAATATTTTGCTGGTAGTTTCAACAGATGGAGCCAACAAAGTTTGCGAGGGAAATATTTTTAGTGCAATATAATATTTAATGAGAATATTTTGCTATGATTGCTTAAATATTCAGGTGAGCGATACAGGCCCTCTTGGGCCTCTTGTTTCATCGTGTGATCACGTTGTGGTATATTTTATCAGTGTGTGATCACGTTGTGGTATAATAAATCATCGTGTGATCACGTTGTGGTGTATTTCATCAGTGTGTGATCACGTTGTGGTGTATTTCATCAGTGTGTGATCACGTTGTGGTGTATTTCATCAGTGTGTGATCACGTTGTGGTGTATTTCATCAGTGTGTGATCACGTTGTGGTGTATTTCATCAGTGTGTGATCACGTTGTGGTGTATTTCATCAGTGTGTGATCACGTTGTGGTGTATTTCATCAGTGTGTGATCACGTTGTGGTGTATTTCATCATTGTGTAATCACGTTGTGGTATATTTTATCATCGTGTGATCACGTTGTGGTATATTTTATCATCGTGTGATCACGTTGTGGTGTATTTCATCAGTGTGTGATCACGGTGTGGTGTATTCCATCAGTGTGTGATCACGTTGTGGTGTATTTCATCAGTGTGTGACCACGTTGTGATATAATTAATCATCATGTGATCACGTTGTGGTGTATTTTATCATTGTGTGATCACGGTGTGGTGTATTCCATCAGTGTGTGATCACGTTGTGGTGTATTCCATCATCGTGTGATCACGTTGTGGTGTATTTTATCATTGTGTGATCACGTTGTGGTGTATTTTATCAGTGTTTGATCACGTTGTGATGTATTTCATCATTGTGTGATCACGTTGTGATATAATAAATCATTGTGTGATCACGTTGTGATATAATTAATCATCGTGTGATCACGTTGTGGTGTATTTCATCAGTGTTTGATCACGTTGTGTTGTATTTCATCATTGTGTGATCACGTTGTGATATAATAAATCATTGTGTGATCACGTTGTGATATAATTAATCATCATGTGATCACGTTGTGGTGTATTTTATCATTGTGTGATCTCGTTGTGATATAATTAATCATCATGTGATCACATTGTGATGCATTCCATCAGTGTGTGATCACGGTGTGGTGTATTCCATCAGTGTGTGATTACGTTGTGGTGTATTTCATCAGTGTGTGATCACGGTGTGGTGTATTCCATCAGTGTGTGATCACGGTGTGGTGTATTCCATCAGTGTGTGATCACGTTGTGGTGTATTTCATCAGTGTGTGATCACGGTGTGGTGTATTCCATCAGTGTGTGATTACGTTGTGGTGTATTCCATCAGTGTGTGATCACGGTGTGGTGTATTCCATCAGTGTGTGATTACGTTGTGGTGTATTCCATCAGTGTGTGATCACGGTGTGGTGTATTCCATCAGTGTGTGATCACGTTGTGGTGTATTCCATCAGTGTGTGATCACGGTGTGGTGTATTCCATCAGTGTGTGATTACGTTGTGGTGTATTTCATCAGTGTGTGATCACGGTGTGGTGTATTCCATCAGTGTGTGATTACGGTGTGGTGTATTCCATCAGTGTGTGATCACGGTGTGGTGTATTCCATCAGTGTGTGATCACGTTGTGGTGTATTTCATCAGTGTGTGATCACGGTGTGGTGTATTCCATCAGTGTGTGATTACGGTGTGGTGTATTTCATCAGTGTGTGATCACGTTGTGGTGTATTTCATCAGTGTGTGATCACGGTGTGGTGTATTCCATCAGTGTGTGATCACGTTGTGGTGTATTCCATCAGTGTGTGATCACGTTGTGGTGCATTCCATCAGTGTGTGATTACGGTGTGGTGTATTCCATTAGTGTGTGATTACGGTGTGGTGTATTTCATCAGTGTGTGATCACGTTGTGGTGTATTCCATCAGTGTGTGATCACGGTGTGGTGCATTCCATCAGTGTGTGATTACGGTGTGGTGTATTCCATTAGTGTGTGATTACGGTGTGGTGTATTTCATCAGTGTGTGATCACGTTGTGGTGTATTCCATCAGTGTGTGATCACGGTGTGGTGCATTCCATCAGTGTGTGATTACGGTGTGGTGTATTCCATTAGTGTGTGATTACGGTGTGGTGTATTTCATCAGTGTGTGATCACGTTGTGGTGTATTCCATCAGTGTGTGATCACGGTGTGGTGCATTCCATCAGTGTGTGATTACGGTGTGGTGTATTCCATTAGTGTGTGATTACGGTGTGGTGTATTTCATCAGTGTGTGATCACGTTGTGATGCATTCCATCAGTGTGTCATTACGGTGTGGTGTATTCCATCAGTGTGTGATCACCGTGTAGTGCATTACATCAGTGTGTGATTACGGTGTGGTGTATTCCATCAGTGTGTGATTACGGTGTGGTGTATTCCATCAGTGTGTGATTACGGTGTGGTGTATTCCATCAGTGTGTGATTACGGTGTGGTGCATTCCATCAGTGTGTGATTACGGTGTGGTGTATTCCATCAGTGTGTGATTACGGTGTGGTGTATTCCATCAGTGTGTGATTACGGTGTGGTGCATTCCATCAGTGTGTGATTACGGTGTGGTGTATTCCATCAGTGTGTGATTACGGTGTGGTGTATTCCATCAGTGTGTGATTACGGTGTGGTGCATTCCATCAGTGTGTGATTACGGTGTGGTGTATTCCATCAGTGTGTGATTACGGTGTGGTGTATTCCATCAGTGTGTGATTACGGTGTGGTGCATTCCATCAGTGTGTGATTACGGTGTGGTGTATTCCATCAGTGTGTGATTACGGTGTGGTGTATTCCATCAGTGTGTGATTACGGTGTGGTGCATTCCATCAGTGTGTGATTACGGTGTGGTGTATTCCATCAGTGTGTGATCACGGTGTGGTGTATTTTATATCGTATTGATCAAGTTTTAGTTCATATCCCTATTATCGTTTCAGTCGTCAATACTTGTCTGGTTAACGAATGACGTTACTCGGCCTCCACTTGATATATAGGAATTTATAACATTTTTCACGACTCCAACACGATTTCTTTTTACACGAAACTGTCATTGACTTGCTAATAAAAAGTCAACCTGCTTTAATTTACTTCAAAAAATAAATGAAACTGTCATATTCAAAATGTGATGAGTTACCATGCATGTCTTATCTGATATATCACGCAGTCACCCAGCATGCATCAACCGGTCGACCCGACATAAAGGTAACACGTAGGCAGTTACGTGTAACTAAGTCATCACATTGTACCGTTTTGTCCCCTTGTTTGTCGAAGACAATTTTACTTACATATGTATTTGAAATGTACCATTGTTTTAGTTATTTTTTCCCTCCTGTAATTTTGCTTCTTTAGTAGCCAATACATGTCGATTGTAACAAGTTGTATGCATTCCTTTTCTGTGCTTTCGAAAAGAACGCAAGATGGCAATATATACTTTGGAAAGAATTTGTACTGTTGAAGCTAAATTCAATGTCACCTTGGTGCTACCTATCAGCGAGTTAGTATCACTTTTGGAGGCTTGAACGGCTGACTAAGGACAATAATATGAATAGTTTTATTAGAAGCCGCCCTTATAACCATTGAAATTCCCAAAATACCCCATTCCCAGTCGATTATGTGACTACTAGTACCTTATTCCCAGAAGAATCCATGAAAAAAGCAAACCCTAATAAGTTATTCTCAGGAGACCCCAATACACAATCATAGTGTCAAGGACGTTAACATGCAAATCTCCGTCCGACACAAAATTTACTCTGACCGACAAAAACAACACACCGGAGAATTGAGGAGAGCACACCAGAGCATCATGGTGAGCGCCTTATCGGCCTTTGACTGACGTGAGGCTGTGACTGGAATATTATGTAAAGCCAATTCAGAATGGTCTTGTATTTCGTTAGTAATGAATGTCATTACAAATTTGTCATTTTCGTTGTAACGGTAGCTAGGATAAATTTGGTTTGTAAATAACCTGTAATTATCTCCCTTGCTTATGTGGAAATGTCACGACCAGACAGACAGTGAAAGGTCTTGTATCGTAAATAAGGTACTTGTTCCGACAGTCTAATTTAAATATATCATGCTATGGATGCCTCATATTGTCACATGTTCTCCAACGCCAACGACAGCTTAATAAACTATAGAAATCGCGTACAGATGACAATGTTAGTATTACAATATGAAAACATTAACATTGGAAAATAAAAAGGTTAAATAAATAATTCGTATCAATAGCAGTTATATTTAATAGTTCAGTGACTTCGTACTGAATCTATCCTTTTACATTGCTTATTTTTAGTATGTTCCAGTTAAAAAAAAGTAATCACATATCAGGTTTTCAACCTTCTTGACTTTGCGATAAGCTTGTGTCTTAGTATCAGGGACAAAGCAGAACACAGGAGTTTGCGTAGAGAGAACACGAGAAGGTAAGGGTACCAAAGAACCCGAAATAACATATTATTTGATATACGAAATTACGTTTTGTCTTTTTCGATCCGATGTACGTTTGCCATAAAAGAATAACTATTTCGTGTCACGTCAGCCATACCCATGAGAGTGACAATCAGACAATCTTATGACGTAAGGTTGACATTAAATGCCCGTCTGTCGTGACTGCCGAACATAGGATTCCCGTCATATAGACTCCAGCGCCATGTGATTCTACGGATATCAAGTGGTATGAATAATTCTAAGATCGGGTATTCATGTTCCAAATGTACGCAGATGAAATACAGCATTTTTTGTCACACCTTTGTTTTCTTGGACAGTCAAACTGTGTAAAAGATTACAAGGGGGAAATGTTTTAAGCATTTCACAAAGTGACAACATAATAAAAATAACAAACTCCCACAAAAGTTTAAGCTTTTATAATAGAATTTATTTTTCCTTTTTCTTTTGCATTAAAGAAACATTGACGTAGAAAGAATGCAGACCTGCGTTGCTTGCCCCTGATCTTTCTGTTGATTGCAATTATCGAAGTGTTCTCGTGCGACAGAGTTCTCATTGAAATTGGCACGAAACTGTACTTGGGGAAAAAATACAAGATAACGCCCATTCTGAAACGTGCATACAACCGGTAATGTTTACTGTCACGGTCGTGTATCGAATTAGTGCAGCAATTGAGGATATTGGAATTTTTGAAAAGAACATTGATGTATTTCGTGTTTGCTTAAAAGTCAATGTTCAAGTGTTAGTCGGCCTTTAATTATACATGGTACTTTTGTAAAATTCATTCTCCCTATTTTAAATGTCTTTTACACGTTAAGTATCTACACAAACATTTCGAGACCAGAATTAGAAATTCCTTGACTTTCTAGTTTATCGCGTATTATTCATGTAAGACCTCAGATTTTGATGAAAGTGAAATCATCAGAGACTTTGTGTAAGAGAAAACATGTTTCTTTTGGATAATCTCCAGTATGACATGCAGACTAAATCAATATTAGTCAACGCACAATCACACACATCACGTGTCAGTTAAACTATACAAGTAAAGTAGTAAAAGAAAAGGAATGTTCCATAAGAGAAACCCTATTTGTGAGCTCCAGATTATATGACTTGCTCACCAATTTCCTTTTGCTACCAAGTCGGAATCCTCATAAAATTCTAAGAAGTTATACACTGCGCACGTTTCTGCGCATAAACGACATACATAAATAACGTTCAAACCACCTTTGAAACAAGTATCTGATGAAGGTGCGACTTCCCCGCACCTCATGTGGTACCTGTCAGTGCTGCTTACCTCGTACGTCATTAAAGCATCCCCTACCTATCACATGTGTACGGCTTCCTATGTTTCATACCACACTTAGGTCTATTATGTCATCCCAAACACGTCACATCTAAAAGCTCTTCCGCCACAGGGAAAGCCGTATATTGTAACACAGTGACAGCCTGGTGAACACCATCACACGTTCTTCAGACAAAATATTTTCAAAATAAATTAACTGCACTTTGTATCATGCTTTAAGAATAGATCAATTAAACGGAACATAATGTACTACAGCGCTAACACATGGGGAACTCGGAGACTCCTTATATAACTGACAGAAAAGGTACGATATATTCGTATCTATCATATTGTACAGAAAACAAAGACGACAGGAATTAGAAAAAAAACATAGCTTATGCCATCCCTCTTCTTACTGTGTGGAAATTAAAATATATCTGGATTGCAGTAATTAGAAGAAGACAAGTTTCATTCCCTGCTTTCAACAGAACAGAGTTGTGTGTTGTTTTGCTCAGTATCAAAATTGATTTAGATTTAGATTTGAGGTGCATCTTTGTAAAGGAAGAACAGCAACCAGCACTGAGTGGCATTAGGGAGTACTGTCGGCAGATAGAAGTATTACAACTTCAAGAAGTACATTCGGTAGAAAACAAAATTGACATGCATGTTCACTGGTCAAATTTTAAAAACATATTGATCCAATCAAACAAACGTTCTGATAATAACAATCCAATGCAAAACATTCGCATTATCCCCAAAGTGTATAGGGCGTAATTCATTATACACATGCCCGGGATAGATAGTGACACGGTCCCTTATCTCCTAAATACCACTGGCAGTAAATTGATCATATCATGGCTTTATCATTGCTCATTACCATATTGTAATTGGTCATTTTGTGGTAAATAGCCAAACGTACTGTCCCCAATTTGATTAGCTGGTCAATACGACTGCACTAAAAGGCTGACCATTCGATTTGGTCAGTTTTACTGCTGGTGTGAGCGACAATTGATTTAAGAATCTGTTTAGTACCAGCTCATGGCAAGTGGTCAAATAAATTTTCGCACGGACATGCTCAGCTTTCGTAGAGCCGGCAAGACCGATATTGGAAGCAGTGCATTACTGGTCATAAAGAGTTAGTGATAAGGTTCCAATTAAGAAGGAATTGAATTTAGGTATACGAAGTGGCAGAATGAGGAGCGTGTGCTTCCGAATGGAAACAACGTGCTATTTCAAAAGTAAAACTGTGACGTGACATGTATTCGATGTTTACCAAATAAATAAATGATTACAAAAAAGATATATAGATTTGAGATTCAAGTTCAATGTGTGCAACACCTCTGTAACTTCCACACATATATACAGGTGATTTGCTTTTTTCAATATATCTTATTTAAATTAGAATGTCAGTAAATCCTGTATGTTAAATATCTACATTGTACTGTATTTAAGGGCCTATGAGGAGTGTGAAAGGAAACATATTCAATTCAAATGCGCCTACAACATTCTCATTTATATTCTCTGTTGCGTTGTTCCTGGTCACGATGGGATTATGGAGGCTGATATATGCCATATATTTTCTTCGATATTTAGCGGCGAAATAAATAAATGGTAAAATGATCACTATACTAAGATGCATTTTGTTTATGCATTTTCAAGCTCAGAGACAAAAAAAATATGCATTGTTGAATTGGTGATGAACCGTAATTATTGTCGGTTGTTTTCAGTTGTTACACTGGATATCGATTTATCTTTGTAACTGTGATGTTTAGAAGTGTATTGAATTTTATTCGAAAGATTTACCTTTTTAGACTTCGAACATATCATATAATATAGCGACAAAATATACAGAACATTTGTTTGTGCTACCTGCATTAGGAAACAAGACAAAGCACTCCATTGGAAATAAGCCTTCTCACCTTCGTGTGTCATCATTGGAAAGGCTTTTATAGAAATTGTTATAAATTGTTTGTTTGTGTGTTTGTTTTTTGTTTTTGGTAGATATTTGGTGGGTTTTTTTTGAAATAATGACACTGATGTTTTTTTTTAAATTACGACTGTTGTGTTGTAAGTGCAGACAATAATGTTGTAAGAAACACATTGTTCGACTATATATGTGATATTGATGTAATGTGCGTGACACTGGCTAAAATCAAATAAAATCAAACACAGATTGTCTCAGTAATCGATACAGTTGTCGGCTGAATTAATGGTTTGGTCATACCTATGTGACAGAATGAAAACATTAATATGTAATTCTGTTGTAAAGATATATAAAGTATTGCATGATTGTCGTCTGTATGCATAGACCATTTTAATAAATATTTAACAGCTGTGGAATCGCATCATGTTGCACTATGTGCAGTGAGGGCATGATGATAAAACATTGTGAAAATAGATTGCGAACACCTGTTTGATGTCTACATTGTATAGTAGTTAATATATTAAAATAAGGCCTGTCAATAAATACATTAAATTATTGCAGTTGTCAAGGTTTGAGAAAGCCACTTTGCAATATCATTTCAAAACCTCTGTTTTGTTTATCATTCGTGACTTACATGTATTGATATATAACCCCGCGAATCAAATCAGTTCAAGTGTGCCTTCAATATGTCTTGCCGTAAATGCCCGTGATGCAATTCGGCAGTACATTTTTAAGTGACGCGGACGTCACTGCCCCTGTATGTTCTGATGTTGGACACTCTAGTTATTGGAGAAAGCAAGGTCCCCATGTGTTGTCCAGGACAATAATTACCACAATGGCGGGAATTTAACCACAGAAATCAATTTTGTCTGGAGTCGAGCATACTTCGACAACTTTCCAATTTTAAGGCAACAGGGAAAAGGAGTTTCAGAGGGGCGCCAGATAATGTGTTGCTATTCAGAGTCCATCCTCGATACTCCAGGGGTTACGCTCACTTTCGCTCTCTACACCCCTGGAATATGACATTGCAAAACTGAAGGCACGCATATAGCTGTTTGATTGGTCTCAGATTTAAAAAAAACCTGACCAATCGCTAGGCTGATACTTGTCCTTTGAAGATTACAAAGGAGAGACGCTCAACGTCAACGCTGGTCATTTTTTACCGTTACGTGACTGCGAGATTCTTTTGATGTATATCAAAGGATCAAATTAGTCTTCTCGTCTTATCTTCAAGGTGCTGTATACTGAGCCTTCCATTTTGCTATGACATATTCAAGGGGTGTAGAGAGCGAAAGTGAGCGTAACCCCTGGATATCGAGGATGTTCCGAGTCCGACCCCACCATTAGCCGCTTCTCCTCAACCATTGAATTGATTATATAAATACTGTTATATAGTATTGCAGGTATTCAACGCACTTGTTAATAAAACGAAATGTAATTTATTATTTGTTAAATCAAAAAGGATATATGGAGTGTACTGTCCATTACCGGAAGAAACAAATGGTATATTTTACTGAAATACACATGTGTATGTTTGCTATATGTAAACCAATAAAAACTGAGAACACTTAAAATACACAGCAAATACTGGCGAGGCTTGTTCAGATTATTATTTTTAAACTGTGTCGCAATCAATGGCACATGACGCGAGAGTATTGCCTTACTTAGATGATGGGATACGTTTCTTTGGAACAAATTCTGACTTATCTAGTAGTTGGGTGAATAATATCGTTCGGAAAAAAAGAAACAGCACCAAAAGAAGCTGTTAACAATAAAGTGGAAATTTCGGCGGCGCTACATGTACGTTTAACAGAATTTAAAAAACCGTGACAGAAGCATGTAAAATAATCAAATATCCATTTGTGTGGCTAGCATATAAAAAAAACCTCAATAGTAATACAGAAAACCCAACTGTGCTGAATCGTGAAAATAGTGATACTCAACAGGCTTCAATATCTCATGTTTGTATGTCTATATTCCATTGGTAATTGTCAAATGTGTAAATATCACATGTGTGTATGTCTTTATTCCCCGGGTATATGTAAACATCTTCTGTGTATGTCTATGTTCCATGGATAATTGTCAAGTCTCATGTGTGTATGTCATTATCTCCTGTATTTATGCCAATACTTCTTGTGTATATGTGTTTATTCCCTGGGTATACGTCAATATCTCCTGTCCTGTATGTATGTCTATGCTCCCTGTTTATATCTCAATATTTCCTGTGTGAATGTGTATTATCCCTGTGTATGTGTCAATATCTCCTATGCTTATGGCTATATTCCACGTGTATATGTTAATATCTCACGTGTGTGTGCCTATATTCCCAGTGCATATGACAATATACCCCGTGTATATGTCTACATTCCTGTGTATATGTCAATATCTCCTGAGCGTATGTCTATATGTGTATATGTCTGCCTCGTTATCTCGTATGTACTTGTACATTTATCTCAAGTCATTATGTATGTCATTTGCTATCTGATGTTGATGCCATTTAACATGTAAAGTATGCACCGGTTCTAAGCAGTAAATATATGGCCATGATGCGTACGTATGATTAGGACATCGGTTTACATTTGTACTAGTAGTAAATGTTTAGGGTTCGATATTCTCAGAAGACATAATACAATTATTTGATGCTTTGTGCTCTTTCGTTCTTTATCTAACAACTAAAAGTGTCACGTGGTTTACCGCAGTCAATTGCTCCTTACAGATAGACAGAATACATTTATAATGCACTATTTTTATTTAAGCAAATTGATGTATATGTATAATTATGTATTCTAGTTCCCCATTTATACAGCATAAAACTCATTTGATACCTGTCATATATATGATTTCTTCCCGAAACGGCACTGATCAAAACTCGTCGAGGTGTACATAAATCAACGTAGACCCGCAGCTACGTGTGGACCATCTGCCCAGTCCAATGTATCAAATCACCAACGGTAGGTCTTTACTGTACTTTTCACTAGATTCCCTGTCTATAACAACAGCTAGGCAAGGTGCTAAATATAAGCATGCACGTTTTTTTAGCACGTGTAGAGCTTCAAAGACACGTGCAATACCCAAGCCGCTTCTTTCGTGAAATTAGTTAGCGCAGTAATTTATAAACTACCGGAAAATTTAGACATTTGCAACGCGACTGTCATTTCAAAGGTTGTGTTTTACGATTTAGTGTCAGGTGTTGTTTACGTCTCCTCTGAAATAAAAACTACATTAAAAAGGTCAAATGAGATATTAAGTTCTGTTCTGGTGTTTCAGGTATGGTCGTATTAAACTTAGTGTAACAGCGTCGAGTACTTTAAAACACCGCTACGCTAAGCAACGTGACAAGATGCTCTCATGTTGGACAAGAAAATATAATAGTTTCCGCTCTCATCAACAATCACCTTCCTTTCTGCATCAAAACATAATTAAATAAATACAGTAAAAAAATGGAACAATTAATGAACTGATTTAATCAAATCAATTATTAGTTATGATTTATCATGAACGCATCCAAAAGATGGTAGCCTTAAAATTGTAGTTGTTTATCTTACATTTCATGCATAGTGGTAGATGGATTTCGATGGACCTTCGGTAAATTCAAGTTTGTTTTTAAGAAAAATTAACATTGAATGCCTACATAAAATTGAAACATCGAATTAAGATGAGATAATATCGTTATATTATGATATCCATATTATGATCCCATTTATTATAAGCATTACCGCGACCATGCAGTTTCTTTGCGTGGATACATGGCTTTTGTTTTAATTTCTTGAGATTGATCGTCGTTTACAGCCAATACTTTGATATTTAACGTCGTGTACAGTCAATACTTATTTAAAATGTCGTGTTTACATAAATAGCGTGACAGTCACAGTTGTTATGCACAATATCATATTTACGACAGTTATTTGGTATGTCTTTGTGCTAAGTGTCATCCACTGTTGGCATTTACTGAAAGTTGGGAACATCTTTTTAAACTGTAAAACTAATCATGACGATCTATAATGTCCTAAAAGTGAATTGTTGCTAAAATATCTGTTTGACTTTGGTTTTTTGATACCTGAACATTTCGCCGGTGCAGCAACATGACGTCCTTGTTCAAAGTAAATCGGCCGAAACTTCAGGAGAATGCGGCATGACTCTTAAGCCATTGACAACGGGCTAGCATTAATAGGTGCCTAGCAGCCAATGTCTTATCGCTGTTATAAGAAAGGGTGATTGAACGTAAAACCATGGAGATTCTAGGCATTTCAATGGGAGGAGATCAAATTAGAAAAGTAGTTTACAAAAGGAACATTAGGATTGAGATAAAGAGAAGAACATTTTTGCAGGTTTTAATCCAAATCTGCTTCATATGATTGGTTTCTAATTGGCAAGAATCAACATGCGTGTATGCATATTAGGTTTTTGTTGTGTTCCTTTTTTGTGTGTTTCGTCTGTTCCTGTTCGTATATAACTTTTTTTTCAAAACATAATATCGATAAACATTTTATGATGAACAAGTAACATACACATCAGATTGATAAATTACACTACTAAAGTTCACAGCAGCTATTAAACACCACTCAGCGCTATAATATACGACACTCCGAGCTAACTATCATATACGACACTCATATGTATAATATACCACACTGAGAGCTATAATCTACCACACTCAGAGCTATAAAATACCACACTCAGAGCTATAATATACCACTCAGAGCTATAATATACCACTCAGAGCTATAATATACCACACAGAGCTATAATATACCATCATTCAACTATAACCTACCATAATCAGAGCTATAATATACCACAATCAGAGCTATAATATACCACACTCAGAGCTATAATATACCACTCAGAGCTATAATCTACCACACTCAGAGGTATAAAATACCACACTCAGAGCTATGATATACCACTCAGAGCTATAATATACCACACTCAGAGCTACGATATAACAAAATCAGAGCTATAACCTACCACAATCAGATCTATAATATACCACACTCAGAGCTATAATATGCCACTCAGAGCTATAATATACCACACAGAGCTATAATATACCATCATTCAACTATAACCTACCCCAATCAGAGCTATAATATACCCCACTCAGAGCTATAATATACCACACTCAGAGCTACGATATAACAAAATCAGAGCTATAACCTACCACAATCAGAGCTATAATATGCCACAATCAGAGCTATAATATACCACTCAGAGCTATAATATTCCACACTCAGAGCTATAATATACCACACTCAGAGCTATAATATACCACAATCAGAGCTATAATATACCACATTCAGAGCTATAATATACCACACTCAGAGCTATGATATACCAAAATCAGAGCTATAACCTACCACAATCAGAGCTATAATATACCACACTCAGAGCTATAATATACCACTCAGAACTATAATATACCACAATCAGAGCTATAAAATACCACACTCAGAGCTATAATATACTACTCAGAGCTATAATATACCACTCAGAGCTATAATATACCACACAGAGCTATAATATACCATCATTCAACTATAACCTACCACACTCAGAGCTATAATATACCACACTCAGAGCTATAATATACCACAATCAGAGCTATAATATACGACACTCAGAGTTATAATATACAACACTCAGAGCTATAATATACCACACTCAGTGCTGTTCGTATATGATTAGTTCTTGTCCGACTTTATGCGTTTATAGAAAGGACATTGGTTTTTGTTTATATTTATATACTAAAAATTAGACATGACACACCGCATCTGTATATTGTTCTTTGCCTTTAACAACATTCTGAGGCACTGTAAAATATCATCTTATCGCCTTCCATCTTATAATATCGTAGAAAATGATTATACTAGGTAAATATCAAATTTAAACCTGTAACCAAAGGTCGTCCTTACAGTAATTTCGGCCGCGTTTGATGTGTAGGCGAACGTTATACAATGGATTTCATATAAAAGTGTCGACCCTGACATACTCCAGGGCTGTGGTGCAGGGATTGTGATTGGTGTCCCGTCTTGTTTCTGCCAGCAAAACCGATAGATTCAATTTCACCGATCATTACCTGACGATCGCTAAGACATCGAAGCGACAAGGGTCCCCACACCCGGATGTTGTGTCTATCCTACTTAATGACAACCAGCTCTTAATTGCCTGGTCTTTATAAAGCTAACCAATTGAATTAGCGGATGATTGTTTTGGGTATAATCAACGTTTGTTCATACTTTCGGTCCTGATGTTATCATCTTTTGATCATAAACGTCCAGTGGTGGATAAATGTCAACGCGAATGCAGATCACAGGAATCCCGCTTCCCTTTCTGACAAATTTAATTTGCAATTTGGTCGTAATTGAGGCAGCTTATTTGCATACTGCGTTGCTTTCTCCTATTGATTAAGACAACATCTTTCCAAGGCGACAAAAATACTGGTTAAAAAAAGCTTCAGTCGACTTAATAGGAAAACAATTTAAATACCAGTCCTTTTGTGTTAATAGACTGTTTGTGTATAGTTAATTTGCAGAATAAATCGATTTAGTGCCAATTAGCAATAGTCGTTCTAGAGCAAGGAGTTAAAATACAAAAAAAGGGCCAAGGACAGACGTATAAGGGTTAGATTTTATTAAAATGCTAAATCCTGCAGGACGAATAAATAGAGATATATTCCACAATTTAATTGCTGAACATATAATGCAAGGGCGCAATCAAACCGATACACGATAGTAATAGGGGACCTATCCTTATTTGCATTTAAAGACACCGACAACACATATAACACAGTACGAAAGTAATGAAACATATGAAAGAAAAAGGTCAACCAGAGCGTCAGAACAAAGGGACAAAATCAGACCTATGTCTGTAAAACAAACTTTACCAGGGACACGTACATGTACCCTTAAACGGTCTTTCGTCAGGCCAAGAACATTATGTTTCGCTCAGTTTCGGTCAGATGACATCGTTGTAAGCTAACTAGTAGCTTGTGGTTGCTATATAGCTATTTACAGTTACAGGTTCATTTCTTTATCTGGTAGGGTTGGAGGATTCAGCTCCCACTGTTAAATCCTCTCCTTTTACAATTTGGTGGTTAAAAACATATGATTTTAAAAATCATGGTCAGTGCCAAACAGTCAATTTGTTACATTGTCACTTTTGACTGATTAGACTTGCATATATATATATATGTAACTAATAAAGAAATGGCTTGAATTTTGTCGGATGATGTTTCCAGTGGCTGTTGAGCCGTGACTTGAAGGTGTTGAGCGTTGGAGATATTACTACCTCCTCTGTTAGAGAGTTCCACATATTTATCACTCTGTTGCTGTAGAAGTAACCATATTTGTTTAGTCTGCATGGTCTTTTGAATAGTTTCCTGGAGTGCCCCCTGGTTCGGTTGTCTTCAGCTTCGTGGAATATTTTGCCCTTCTCAAGAATGTCCATGTTGTTTAGTATTTTGTAGGTTTGAATTACGTCAGCTCGATGTAGATCATCAACGACCAAAATAACTCATTTACAACCATTTAATCCTGGTGAACACTGAAATATCAAGATTGGTACTGACGTCAGTACATGTAAAACAACTGTCACAACCGTGTATCATATGTACACCTTGGGCCTGTTCGTTTATGCGAAACAACCGGTTTGATCGTTTATAAATGTTACAATTTCGGGTATAAATCCTGGCGGACCTTCAAATGTGTACGCAGGCCTTGCAAGGGTCAAGGCTCGCCTGAAAGCAGCATCAGATTACTAGGTCCGACCTTATTTGATAAACGAACAACTGTGGTCCGACCGGTTTGGCCGTTTAAACGAAAACGGCCCTGATATAGCAGCCTCAGAAGGGAAACCTGGAAATGCAAAAAAATACAGCTGTTAAGGCAAACAAAACGAATTCAGTGAGGCTTAATAATCGCCATATGAATTGATCAGGTATTTTCTTGTAGATTTCGAAGATGTGCCTGGTCCTTCACAAAATAAAGACAACCACATTACGTAACAATATATTCATAAATTGCTGTATAATGTTGATGTTTGATTCATCGACTGTGTCTTTGGGGTAAGCCCATGGTAAATATGTATGGTAAATAATTAATGAGAAAAGGAAAACACTAGCCGATTACTACAAAATTAGTTTATTGCCCAATGGGACCAAAAACCATAAATTAATGCCACTTTAACAGACTCAGGGGTACGGACATGTAATTCCATACACAGAGGGTGTAACAATGTACATTGTACATAGTTGTGGTACATGTTTACTTTGTGGTCTTCTCACAATACAGTGAAACGACTACCAAATACATGTAAATAGTGAATAATACAATTTGTGATGAATAGTCAGTTCAGCAGATTCAACAGACGCGCGGGTTCAGTACAAGAAGCGGTTACAAATTATGATAAGAAAAAATATTATAATCAAAAACAGTGACGACAAAATGTAAACAGTTCATGACTAAAGCAGGATGTTTTGATGCGTATACGTGACTGGGTAGCGCTTTAAATTTGGAGCTTCATAATGCCCGTGTAAAATATCTCCATATCTCCCAGTTTAACGACAGTTATGACAACATACGTTATTACAATTGTTAAATAATGATACGATGTTATAAACACCCGACAACCATCCTGCTCCTAATCTGTTATTGATCATCTTGGAGAAAATATGACCGCACACAAAGTCACACCCAGGCTCTACTTAAACCTCAAAGGCAATTTACAGTGTCTTTGCAGTCTTTGTCTACTTTGTAATTTTAGTATATATGAATTCGAAACTGTAGCCAGTTATTTGTAAAATATTCATGCTGTATTCCATATCAGAAGTTCTGTCATGCACTAATTCATTTTAAATTGCCATACCCAAGCCGCCGCCAAACCAATCTAGACACTTCTCAATTGTTTTTCTATCTGGTGGCCAAAAATAAAGAAGAGCAATTTTTCCTTCTTCCAATTTGGTCCTGATCAACTTTGATGGATGATGCTTGGACGATTTCGTTTTCATCATGGCGGACCTAGTCCTGTCCGGCGCGTTCGTATAAGACAGATATCGATCAAAGGCCCGTCCGGCGCGTTCGAACAGGACAACTATCGGCGAATTAGTCGTGGTCCCCCGAGGGAAATGGCGGCTGCTCAGTCCACGTTGTTTGATTTATCTCAGGCCGGGAACATAATAACTGATATTTCATTTGCTTTCATATGCACACTACCGAAATAACGTGATTAATGGGAAAACCGCAGGACAGCGAATGATTACATTTCCCAGCTAAACCTTCCATCTTCTAGAATAGACACAGACATGCAAGAGTTTAGCGAGGGGCCATATCAGACTTCCCCATTCGAATTAGGGTATTTTGCCAAAATGATAAATAAAGAAGGACAAATTCCTTTGCATATCAACGAAGACTTAAAGCTTTTTCTACGGTATTCATTGTCAGATAAAAAGTTGATAATAAGCAAAAGAATGATGTTCAAAACTAGTGTTGTTTGAATACTTTAATGTTAAAGTATTAAAAATGAGGAAGGATGATTGATGGAGAATGTGCTAATCTTGAATCAATTTGAAGTTATCTATGAATACTGCTGTACCTTGATTATGAAGCTGAACATTTAGAACCTTAGAAATATTATATAAAAAAAAAATGTTCTTGTTTTAAAGTTACTTTTATTTGAAGTCGATTTTATTATGACCCTTTTTCACAAAGTTTAGTATTCACAGTGAAATTAAGATCATATCACCATCATCCGGGTCGTATTGGTACTCATGTCTTGTATTTCACAGTAATATAGCAAGCACTGCAGTGTTTCCCAACGGCAAGGTTATCACGTATCATTTCATTATATATTGTACCAAAATAGAGTGATTACACAACAGTGAATATGATCAGATTGACGCGTAAGTTGTCCATTGGTATAGAGCGGCTCCAAATACGGGAAATATGAAAGGGGATACTCGAGTACGTGAGGGGAATACGATAAATAATATACCTACTTTGTGATCAATATTATCCAACTCAGACACGCTTTCCTATATATCGGTTAATAATACGTGTAACACAGACTGTGTATAGGGGACGTTACACGTGTGTCGGGGAATATTTACCTGTACTTGGACTTTGTAATCGCGAGTGCGGATTTAAACATTAATTACTGAAGAAATATAGAACAGTTGTGTGTGATATTCCAATAGTAATGCTTACAATTTTTCTTTATTCATTTCTTTAAATTCGTTGATGTTTGATAAAACATGGGTTGACACAGATTTTTCACGGTCAGTATCCTGCCAAGATCTGTATTTTTATTTCGGTACTATTCTGTACATCGATATTCATTTGTTTGTACTTGGTGATAACGATTTTTAACAGGTTCGTAAAATAGGCATGAACCACATCAAACGCTAATAATTCTGTTACATCTCGATACGACAGTCTCGCAGTCTTCCGATATTCCTGCGAGATTACAGCACAAATGCCCAATAAGACACCAAGTACAATACGGATAACGACAGACATGATGTCATAACGGCAGACTGTTTTATTATGAAATAAAATCCTGTTACTGACCAGATTTAATCTTAAAACTGCTTTTGGTGTAAACAAAATGACTGTAAAGGCGCCATATCGTCTAAGTATGCCTTCTTTAATAACTTTCATGGAGCAATTCTAGATTTTGATCTATTTTAAAAATATTTTGTAAATGTAAAACGAATGTGATTAAATCGAGCAGCAGGGTATGAAGCGGTGATGTGTTACGTTGTTATTATGATAAAAGCGTCACTCTTTCGGCTGATTATCCCCTGCCTTAGCCTCAGCAAAGAAAAGTCAATTATAATGTTCCTGCAAAACCCCGACAGTGTTTCAATGACTTCGAATTATAGATATCTTTATCATCGTTCTAAAATCCTAACCTATTTAAGGATCGATTGCGTACAGCGCACGCCAAAGCGGTTTTGTTTTACTAGTATGTGCAGAAAACGGACAGACGTATCACCATATTTGCTATTCTGCTATTTGACGTGCGAACCAGAAAAAAATATTTTCATAAAAAGACACTAACGTAAATCAGTATCTCGTGTCGTTTACTGTTTTAAGAAAATTGATGTTTGTATTGTCGCTTCATCAGCAGCATTGTGTTTGAGTACATATTTCAATTTGCACTTTAAACTATTGTATTTCAGTTCAGTTTAAACAATACGTGTTAGGATATGTACCACCTACGTAGAAAAGCTTTCTTAGAAAAGATGTTGCGGCGGTAAATTGATGAGGGACATATATTTCACAGCGTGACACCACCATTTATAAGTGTTCGGAAGGCGAAATGTACAACACTTCAATGTACACTTTTTCAGTTGCGGGGTTGGTGGTCGAAGTTTGTTCCAGAGAAGGGAGAGAGAGGAAGATTTATGATTGGTTAATTATGTTATTAGAGTTAACGCGTTGTTAAGGTGAAAACTGTTTGTCCCCCAACAAAGGTGAAATGTCATGTCGTTCATTTAAGCATCGAACTGTTTTTGTATGGTATTTAAGATCTATTTGAATGACACAGCTTTGCAAGCAAACAGCATAATGCGCGCAAGCATTATTCAAATAGATCATAAATACCATACAAAAACAGTTCAATACATATATTTACGTTTTCTCTGCCTCTTATGTTCTTTTTTAACTTGTAATTTATATTTAAAATTCAAAATACCCGCCTCATCAACAGTACACAAAATTTCGTTCAATAATTTGAACAGCGTGTTTGTCGCGTGCTGATTGGCAAACAAAGTAGTACTTTAAAATTTTAACAAACACTTCAATGTTATTCCACAATTCAGTATAGATACAATTGCGTATGATATGTCCATAGGGTGATTTAAGTTTATCAATAGACCTCTGCGCTTAAAGTTAGATTTGAAATTGTTTCGATTTTTCTCCGGAACAAATTTAGCGCATGGATAAATACAGTGAACACTGTAAATCCGACCTTGCCCTCCACGAGGGAGTTATTTTTGGAAGTTAATTCAAACTTTTCTCTTTGCTCATTTTGTGAGGAGTCTAGACGTGAATTTATTTGTTGATTGTATGGGAATCTGACTGCAGTCTGTAGATTCTATAACAGCATCGTTATTTGACATGTCGTCAGAAACTGAGGAAACAGTGTCTGCGAGACGCGTAGGAGTGAGTGAACTTGCGACGGAGCACAGGAGTTCATTTCAAATGTCTGAAATGTTTATGTGTGCTGTGACTCATATCAGTAGGTCTGTAACATATGTGTTAGTAGGTCTATAAAATATGTGTATTTCAGACATTTGTAACGAACCCCTGTTGATCAGTGCAGTGTAACAGACGATATTTTTGATAAATTGCATGAGCGTTAAAATTGTTCACATTGCCGGCATTGATGATTTCAACCGATGTGCATTTTGTACGATATTGCAGACCTTGGTCTTGTTTTTGTTGTAATAAAAGTATTTTTTATTTTATTTTGCACATAAATTTACAATGACATTGTCAAATCTCACAATGCCTAGTGATATTTCAGCAGCCGTCATGTTAATTTACATTGGATATTGTAGTTCCAGTCAGTATTAATACGCTAAGAATTATGTCTCGTCCTGCATGGTAATTAAAGTTCCAATCAACGACACAGCTTCTAAAGAGGCTATATAGTGACAATGCCATGCAAATGTAAATATATAATGGTATATTGTCATAGCTTTCCAGACCACCACGTATCAAGCCTGATACGGCAGTTCATGCACTTTCATGTAAAGTTACTACTCAAATAAAACCGAATAATATATATCGGGTCTTGAACACACAAAGAAAACTAGGAACTTGCAATCAATCAAAAGTCAACAACAGGAAACGTAGGAGACACCAAAACACAACGTAAACACCTATGACGAACCCATGTCACCAGGAGAGGTGATACGGTCCACCTGGCGAGTAAAATTGTGATAGTCGGTCGAAATCGACCCAAGATAAGACGGACATGCAACGTCTCAAGGCATCAACGAAAAAACAAGACAGTTATGTCGTATCCAGAGACAAAAATGGAAGGTTTCACCAGAAATCGCTAAAAGAGGAGGCTACAGGTTCGTTCACTGACGCCAAGAACACGTCTTTAGATCTGCTACTGCTCCGAAACACATTTAAAGCCGAACATGTCAGGTATCAAAAGAAATTTCATTGTGGAATTCGTACATCGTGGATATCTCAGAAATCGTCTTTAGACAATGCTGAGTGGCGTGTATTTTGAGTATGAACTGTGCAATACAGACGTTTCTTTCAACAGAATAAGTTTCGTTGGCGAGGTGACATTTGATTTTATGAAGTGAACCTTTTTACCGTTCGTCATTAAGTTATCATCGCTACTGTGTACTTGCAAATCACACATGTATAAATGGACAATTTCGGGAACAGTTTAGCTTCGAATGTCGGTCAATTATCTCAATCTTTATACATGTAGTACATTTGTATTTCGCAACATCCATGCAGGCATTCAACCAAACATTCCTACTTTTAAGTACCCACGCCACTGGTTTCAAAATTGATGTAGAGGCTACAAGTCTTTATGAATGGTCAATGTCAGTAGAAATATAAAACTCCTGTAACAACAAGCGCATTTAGTGCACATGTAAAGCGCAAGTACCTTTGTTGAAAATGAAAGAAATTTGAACAGAAAAATGCAAATGGCAGGATCATGTTTCAGATGTTTACCTTCTGGGTGGTCCTGGTATTACCCTGGCCTTTTTCGAAGAAGTAAAATCTAAATAGAATAAGAAAAAGACAAAATAAACAAAAGTCTGCGGTGTAGACCTACGGTAATATAAAGTTGTGAGGATGATTTCTTGTCATCTAACCGTAAACAATCTTTATAACAATGTACATAAATATTTGATGTGAAAATGAAGGCTAGTGTACTGTTCTAAGTGTTTCAATGTATTTCTATCTAATTATAATTTAAGTGTTTCCAGTGAATATGACTATATCAAAATCCTGTTTTTAATGTTTTCAATGTATCTAAACGCATCATGAAACAATTTTTAGTGTTTTTTGGCGCATTTCATCTCAATGTATTGCAATCCTGTTTTTGGTGCTTCCAGCGCATTCGAATACATTTCAGTCCCGATCACATTTTTCTATGTTTTTCATTTGATTCAATCCTGGTTTAGTGTTCGTCTGTTTCGAAGGTCTTTTTCCTGATATAAGTGTTCCCAGTATGAACACAATCCTCCTGATAATCGGGGTTTTATTACAGGTTGATGTGCTGTAACTAAACTAATTATATTTGACGTGACACTAATATACCTTCGGGACAATATAAAAAAAAAAGATATTGGGTCCACAATTTACGATCAAACCCTTTATAACTACATGTGTATGTCTAACTTTCATCTAATATATGCCATTGTATTTCTCACTAAAACCTTGTTTTTCCGCCGTTATTTTGGAAGCATTAAATGTATTGATTCTAAGATCAAACGCGCCACCATGGTATACGGCCATGTTGCAGGAGGTCGGGAATTGTGGGTGTGTCTCTTCCGTATGACTTTATTAGTTTCATAGTTCATGCAACTGTTGCATATTACGTTACTGGCAGCTCACTAAACCTAAGATCCCTGATACACCGTAGGTAGGAGAAATAAAAGTATAGGAAAGAGAGATGAAAACCAAGTAAGGAGAAACGAGCGAGTAGGAAGGAGAAAATAAGTTACAGGAAGAGAAATAAACGGAAAGTTGGGAGCGAGGAGGGCAAGTACTAGAACGGGGGAAGAAGAACGTAAAAAGGAGAAACGACATTTAAAGATAAAATGGGAGTGTAAGAAAGAGAGATGAAAGTGTAGGGATGTGCAAAAAAAGTTGTTTTAATGACAGTGATAGTTCATTTCGTACCTACCCTCTCTACTCCTACTCATACTTTGTTCTACCTCCTCTGTAGCCCCAGGGCCTCGTCCTCACCTTCACCCATCCCCCGTTCTACCCCCTCCCTCTCCTCTTTATCGCTGAGTTGCACCTGTCCATTGTGTATTTTGCTCTCTCGTAAATTGCCTTCCTGTATTGCCGTGAGACCGGATGGTGGACACGACGTTTGAGGGATGAGGTTTCGGCTGGATCACAATCCTGGTCTGTAACCTGAAAGATAAGTCGTAAACGATAACTGCACAACCGTAAAGGTTCTCCGCCCTTTAATATAGCAGTATTTTTCAATTTCATTATTTTCGCTGACATTTATTTTCAGAATTCAAGGAATATGGCATTCATGCAGTAATATTTGATAACAGAACTTGTGTACGAGCTCTTCTACTCTACGTTACTGGTACATTGTAATGTAACATACGCGCACACTGTGAATGCACGGGAACGGCATGGCACGGCAATTAGGGAAATGATTAGCCATGGTTTGTTGGGTACACCCTTTTGACTTATCGTTTGTAGTAGCGTGTGACAGAACATGATACCGTCATGGCTTTAGACCTATTAACGATAACACGGAGTTTGTATCGCCCTATGTACGATCTCAGCTGGTACTAGGCATGTATCCATGGATTATACATGTGACAATTACCGTTCCTGGCTGATGGATTACCGTCCTTGATCATTTCCTCTGTGTGATAGAGGGCGCTGCTTACAAAAGAGATACATTACCAGAAGTGTTAGAAATCAATCAAAATGACTAGATACTAAGTTAGAATCATCGTGTTTCCAAAGACATGTTTATTTCTAGAACATATAAACATTGTTCTGGATATGTTTTAACATTGATGATTTCTTTAAAGTACATGTCACTGAAGAATTGGTATTTTCGAAACTTAGACAAGGCATTAGTTTCCTGAACATGGCTGGTTGTTAGCGCTAGTGGTATGTGCCTCCGGATTTCTGTATTAAACGTCATCATTCAAACTATCACGTGACAGATAAGATGTGTCGTTTATCAGATCGGTTACACGGTGAACGCAAACATATTTCTCAGCATGTGACGTCATCTGTTACTTTAACGAGATACTGTCATCAAGGTTTGAGGTAGAATAAATATCTACACAACACCAAAGTTCCTTACGATTTTATTTCTACGGCACACATTTTTTGCTCCGTTATACACTTATTTCAATGTGTGTTTTGGTCTTTCTTGCATTGCCAGTGTTTAGGTGTACTCAATGACGTCACAGCAGACACGCATATTGTAAACACGGATGTTTCGTTATATATGCCACTCTTTCCAAAGAGCTGCAGATGTGGTCCTTGTGTTTATTCGTCCCTGGATCTCGAGGTACAGATCACTTAATTTGTCTCTAGGCCTCGTGCTAATTATCGGTTTGCTTTATCCCTGGTTTTGGGGGAAACTCTTAAAACGTTTGGTCCGATGCTTTGAGGGTACATATTTGTTTTTTGTTTGTTTTGGTTCGTCTCTGTCCTTTATTCTTGGTGCAGACTTTATTTTGTTTGGATCCTTGGTCTCGGGGTAGATATTCATGGTGTTCTTTGTTCTTGTGAGATATTTTAAGTGATGCGATACTTTCCTGAAACTGCTGTATTAGGTAGAAAGATGAACGGCTCACACACACAAACTGCTGATTGCACCTCTAAAGTTCAAAGATGGATACAGTATGACAAAAATAAAACGCACTGCACCATATAGCTGTTTCGTCCTTTTACGACTCATCGGTAATGCTAGGGGCCAACGCGTTTGAAATCCAAATTGGTCTAAAGTATTGTTAAAAAGTAAAGTTGCGTAAACCCCTTTTTAATCAATTTCAAACCTTAAAGGCGTAGTGGCTATTTAAAATGAGATAATTTGTATAGTCAGCATCATGAATCATGGCACTACGCAAAAGAGACACCTTGGCCATCAAGTGTATGGCAAACCTCGAAAATAAAAAAGATCCACCAGTAGTGTTTACCACATAGAACCTAGACACAATAATATAAAAGCAAATACGTAGTAAACACTTCATATCAACACTGCATTATCTGAAAACAGGGAAACACAAGTAGTCCCCAGCTTACTGTATACTCCTAGGTAGGAACTAGAGAGCCATAGCCGGCCTTTATGACCGGTAATTGTGTAGGAAAAGGAGTAGTTCGTATCTTAAGTTGTTGTAGAATGTTCGATGTAAGCAGTATTTATTTTATTTTTGGTAAACAATAAACTGTCCGTATGAAGCTATTGTCCATCCCAGTTGGAATAATTTCCAAAAGTAGAAATCTCATAAGGATTTGCATGTCTTCAAAGTTAGTTAATGCTGTCGCATAGGTGGCATATAAGGAGTTAAGCAAGAAGCGAAATTTCAAATACTGTATTTTTCTTTAAAATCTAATGCATCCTGTAGGCGCGTGTAAACTTTGTGAGGTTGAATATAAATTTATTCATTTTCATTTGAATAACATGAACCAGATAGCCAAATCAACCCTTATTATGTTGTCATTATTATGTTATCAAAATAAACATTTGTGTTGTTTTGATGCAAATTATTACAAAAATGTATCAACATGGCTGAGGAATTACCTAGTATCACACCTAAAACCGATATAGTTATTCAGCATGTTTAAATGTTAGAGCGCGTTGTTTACATTGTACTAAAAATTGAACTAATTTATTATCTCTCTGAACGCAAAATTTC
This sequence comes from Mizuhopecten yessoensis, assembly GCF_002113885.1. Taxonomy (NCBI): domain Eukaryota; kingdom Metazoa; phylum Mollusca; class Bivalvia; order Pectinida; family Pectinidae; genus Mizuhopecten; species Mizuhopecten yessoensis. Next base: position 1,099,666 of record NW_018408787.1, on the reverse strand, counting down.
AAAAGAGAGGACAAATCTAAATTCTAATGCATTAAATTGATCAATGTAGTGGTAAAAAGGGGGATGTAGACAGGGTGACCTACTTGAACCATTTGTTTCCAGTATGATCACTGTCGTTTTGCAGTTTAAGGACATCCAAGGTGTGTCACACTTTAGTTTTACTGTAAGTGACAGAAACGCAAAATACTTTACCCATTTTGTGCTCGTTTTCTTTTACGTACTGTCATGTTTGAGTAAATATCCTCAAACACATGCTTTGTCCGAGAACGTCAAATATTGTATGCATGATTTTGTGCATGAGATTTCGACTTGATGCAGTATTGGGCTACATCTTAATGTATTGAGTATATCTACAACGATACCATACCGTTACTGACACAGACGAGTATAACCGGGATATCTACAACGATACCATACCGTTACTGACACAGACGAGTATAACCGGGATATCTACAACGAGACCATACCGTTAATGACACAGACGAGTATAACCGAGATATCTACAACGAGAACAAACCGTTACTGACACAGACGAGTATAACCGAGATATCTACAACGAGACCATACCGTTACTGACACAGACGAGTATAACCGAGATATCTACAACGAGAACAAATCGTTACTGACACAGACGAGTATAACCGAGATATCTACAGCGAGAACAAACCGTTACTGACACAGACGAGTATAACCGAGATATCTACAACGAGACCATGCCGTTACTGACACAGACGAGTATAACGGAGAATTGAACGCTGGCGTTGTACAATTGATTGAAGAAAATGTTAAGAAACGGTGTTGTGGTCCTATCAAACGCTTTGCCATTGTTTACAAACTTAATAAAGTCCGACAGGTTTAGTATTTATTGTGGTTTGTCAGCAATAGAGATGTGGTTTATAGGACTACTTCGCCATTTGTTAACACATATGGTTTGTTTAGTAATGTCACGCTCCTTACGGCAGTTCATCAAGTTCTTGGGACAGCAATGTCAGTTTTTTCCCCAGACCGACCGATGTGGTCACAATCTTGGGCACTTGATCA
>NW_018408787.1:1058906-1093781 GCF_002113885.1 Mizuhopecten yessoensis | reverse complement strand
ACCACCATCAAGGAGTTTATTTTACACAAGTGTATACCACCATCATTGAGTTTATTTTACACAAGAGTATATCACTCATCAAGGAGTTTATTTTACACAAGTGTATACCACTCATCAAGGAGGTTATTTTACACAAGTGGATACCACCATCAAGGAGTTTATTTTACACAAGCGTATACCACTCATCAAGGAGTTTATTTTACATAAGTGTATACCACCATCAAGGCGTTTATTTTACACAAGTGGATACCACCATCAAGGCGTTTATTTTACACAAGGGGATACCACTCATCAAGGAGTTTATTTTACACAAGTGTATACCACCATAAATGCTAAAATGATGCTTTTCAGTTATTATCTTTACGTTCAAAACAACAAAGCAACATCATTTTATCAAAATCGTGTTTACTATGGTTACCAGTTGTGACAATCGGCGAACGTCATTGAGAAATTTTCGGAAATTTTACGTAATAATTTCAATTTGATGTCACGTCATTATTTGTCTCTGATTATGCCAACAGTCAGATGGAAAGATCCGAACTGTTTCCGATTTCAAACTAGTCACGTGCAATAGTTCTAATTGGATTGTAACAAAAATGTTTGGTTGGTAGGTTATCTTAGAACTGTATAAAGAAAACGTGAATATAACGAAATAATGACAACTGTACAATTAACTGTTGAGACAACTAATTCTAGTGTATAATGCCACAGTTGCTAAGCAATGCCTAGCGGTATTTCTTTCATGATAAGAAACATTCGAGCAACGATATTCCAAAATATGACAAAATGATGAAACATTAATGTATCAATAGTTTATTTTAACTTGAAGCTTCTACTGTATTAGTTTGTCTCGCTTTGTTATAAGTATCTTGAGGTAAATCTTTAATTGTATCATTGATTTTCTACAAAGGAATTCGTCTCTATATGGCTTCTTCAGAAAATGTAATAATGCGATACTGTTCGATACATCCTGGTTTCTCCTATAGCAGTCTTGATGCATAAAATAAGATTTAGCTTTAGTTTAAATGTATTTTGAAGGTAAATTTAACTAAAACGGCTGGTCACTTTTGAAGGGTATTAAACGACTTACAGTAACTGTAAGATTGATGCATAAGTTCATGCGCCTCGCCCGAGTCGGACTGTACTTAGAAAGAAACGAGATTTCAACGGCGGATCAATTATGAAATGGATTAAAAGACTTCATTTATATTGATGCGCATTTGTATACGCCTCGTCTATGTATGTCAGACTGTACTTTGGGGGGAAATTAACGATCGGCCGTTCGAAAAATACAGAAAACGACAACCGTTAGGTCGATACGCCCAACTGGTCCTCAACAGCTGGGACTGTTCGTTAAAGGTTCATATTCGATATGTACATAATTATGTGCAAACATGTCTGTCTAACATTAACTATAGATTAACATACTTATACAGGCCAACATGAGTATAACTGATTAGTAGCTGTTGTACCAATAGACATGTAGAAATAAAGACAGTACCGGTAGTGTATAGCATGTACTACATAGACACTCTGACATTGATATGGAGTGTTCGGCGGCTTTTCAGAACATTAAATGTGTTCTATAGATTTTAATGCATATCACCAGCTATCCGTACTAGTCGGTCCCGGGGCGGAGCATGACATTTACCAGACGGAGTCTAGGGATAACGTTTCCTCGAACGAAATTGGTTACATAATCAAAAACTGTTACCGGTCAGTGATTTAGATTTACGATTTTCGGAATCAAACTGAGATTTTCTTTAGGCTATCGATTTACTAACGTTGTTATCCAAGGAGTTCACAAGTGTGTTAGTTATCTATATGGGTATTGTGTTAGTTATCTATATGGGTATTGTGTTAGTTATCTATATGGGTATTGTGTTAGTTATCTATATGGGTATTGTGTTAGTTATCTATATGGGTATTGTGTTAGTTATCTATATGGGTATTGTGTTAGTTATCTATATGGGTATTGTGTTAGTTATCTATATGGGTATTGTGTTAGTTATCTATATGGGTATTGTGTTAGTTATCTATATGGGTATTGTGTTAGTTATCTATATGGGTATTGTGTACGCTACGCTACTTACCATAAAGTACGGCATCAGCTTAATACGGCACAGTTCGGTTATTAACAGAAGAATCTCACAAAATTTGCACTGGATTCAAAATGTTTATCTTCGCTTGGTGAAAAGAATGCGCACAATAAAATAAAACAAAATACGAAAAAAAAACCTGCACTAGTTCATGAAACGGGTAGTCAACAGAGAAAACATACATTCATTTAAAATCAAATTTCAATCCAAGTTTTCAGAAATAATTCAGAGTTTGGTGAGATTTAATGAATGAATTACTGTAAAGAGTACAGAATGTATAGGCATCACAGGACCTAGTGCTTATATGTACAACACGTTCATGCTTATTGACATGACGGCGGGGAGTTACTGTATAGTGTACAGAATGTACAGGCATCACAGGACCTAGTGCTTATATGTACAACACGTGCATGCTTATTGACATGACGGCGGGGAGTTACTGTAAAGAGTACAGAATGTACAGGTATCACAGGACCTAGTGCTTATATGTACAACACGTGCATGCTTATTGACATGACGGCGGGGAGGTACTGTAAAGAGTACAGAATGTACAGGTATCACAGGACCTAGTGCTTATATGTACAACACGTGCATGCTTATTGACATGACGGCGGGGAGTTACTGGAATGGAATTAACAATGATACGAGTGATGGTGGGGTAAACATGTGAAAATTGTTAAACCCTGACCTATTGACTGTTTGTGAACAATGCATATCATTTTCATTACTTGCGATGACACATGAGTTAATATTGCACTAAAAACTATATGACTACTAGTTATACACCAGCGTTGTCCTAATGCGCTATTCTGTACAGTCAACCATACGTTTCCGTAGCGCAAATATTAGCATGCGGAAGAACATGGCAGTGCATATCCCGCAGTAACTAAATGTTGGATGACGAATAAATGAGATGGATTTTACGGAGGGTGAGAGGTCCCCAATCAAGGCTCTAATTTGAATTCTATTTGCTACAAATGACAGTCATTTATTGTCATTTCATCGGAGAACGATAAGATTAATGGTTCTCACGTGATACGCAGACGATGGAGCCTAACTTTCCCGCCATTACGAGGACCTGGGACCAGCAGACACATACCGATATGGGCCCAATATGGGGTACACTCATTGTAAACGTTTTACAGCCAATCGACACGTTAAGTCCGTTTGTACTGAGCTCGTTTTAGAAAGCGTCACACAATTGTTTTATAATGAACATATCATTTAACATTGTTCGAATTGAACACCTAAGCAATGTAACTCACTAAGGTCCCCCTCTTATTATTTCCATCCAGCTTTCATTTTAATGCATTTATTCATTTTGCCGTGAACAATTTTAACCTTCTCTACAGTTTACTCTCGTACAAGAATTTCGTAAGAGCTGCATGTACCTTTGTCAGAAACACACTATTAAAACTGAAACAGAATATATGTGTTTAGGTATTTCTGTACGAAGTACGTGAATGATAGCGGGCATTGGTGAGACGACATGCATTGTTGTTAATAATATTGTCTATAAACGCCTTTAACGTGGTTTGATGTAAAATTGAAATGGTGAAAATGGCACTGACAATGCTATACTACAAATGAGTAAATTATGTTGTCCAATATTTCACAGTAATTAAGTATTTAACTTTTTACCTAAAAGTTCATAAGACCATATACTATCCAACTTGTATATACGTGAAAAAAACACTAAATGTTAATATAAGTCTATCATTGCAAAAATAAGATATTTTTGTAATTATAACACTTTTTTTCTGAAATATTCCGTTTATTTCTTATCATCTTGAACAGACCTGTATTGGGTACATGTTTGTATAATAAGGCTTTTCTATAACTTAAAAACGCTTGCTGCACATAATGTAAAAAGGGGAAGTCAACCATTCGAATATAAAAGCTGTTTCATTGAACGTGACATAAGGAAAAGTGTTCAGTTTACTATTAGTTTATACCAAAAGTATCATGATGTTTTTATTGCATGTACTTTATGTATTGTAATAATGGTTCAAATATATACATTTTTATTTGACTTGTGAATCCATTAAAACGTGTACATGCTGATGCTGTGAAATGTTGCCGTTAGAGGACAGTGACTTTTACCACTTTATTTTCGATTTTCAAAACTCAACCATAAAATAAAACTATTTTAGGAGGTCTCAAAACGCTAAACGTATTATTCATTCACAAATTCGCCTCGAAATGGAAAGTGTGAATTGATTAGGGACAAGGTTTCCCGTCTAGGGCCTCAATAACGAGAAAGTAGACGTGATACACCATAATGGCCCTTAGGAGACCCAGTGAATTAAGTAGCGCTACCGCCCGATTCACCGTAAGCGACGATTCCTAGCCTTGCTTATACGAAACTACTGCACACATAACTCAAAGCCACAATGGATAGATAATTCATTTTCTGCGTTAGAATAAAAGGATTTAAATCGTACATTTTCTGTAACTACGGTAAGGGTTCGATACTAAATTTTAGAATGTGACGATTGTATTTGTCTATTTCAGAAAGCGGAAAATCTTGATCTCCATCCTGGAGAATACCGCAATAAGTCCACTTTTACATCACAAGCCATGACATACGATACAGTGCATACAGAGTAATTCACCTTTCATTTTCTTTTTAAAAGTTGAAAATAAACTGTAGTAACATGGTATTGTTAAACAGTTGTAAATCGTCTCGGAACCGGTACATACGCTGACGTTCATGTAGTTTACAAGAAACATATTATCTGTGTTGTAAACAGTTTCTGTTTTGTATTTCCAGGTTCTAGAATGGCGATGAGAGGTAGAGTCACGTGCTGGATGTTTCTAATCCTCCGCCTGGTGGAACTGTATGCTACTTCCTGTCCGGAAGTTGCGCATTGTATATGTACGCTTGCTGAAGGGAATCAAAACGATACATTGATGGTGTCTAAACTCGACTGTAGTGACAAACGACTAACAAACATACCAAATTTTGAAGAATTTAAAAACGCATTGATTATGAAATTAATACTCTCTAATAATTCATTCCATACTGTGAGTCTAAATAAATCCACGTTTCGCGGATTACGGATTGAAGAGCTAGATTTGAGTCACAACAGGTTTGCAGCGATCCGAGACGATGTGTTTAGACCTATTCGTTCAACACTCCGCGTCCTTTTAATGGACGATATCAACCTTAGGTTCAACAATATCAATTTCCTGAAGAGGTTGCTGAAATTGGAGCGTCTTTCTATGAGGCATAATGTTCAGGAAACTGCTGTAAGACTCACTGGTGGGAGATTCCCGACCTCAAATTTACTTCAACTTGATTTAAGTCACAACAAGTTTTCAAGAATTACTGATAATGCTTTTACACATTTACGTGGTACATTGCAAGTCCTTTACTTGGAAAATGTTGGACTGGATTTTAAAAACTTAAACTTTGTAATGAACATGACAAAACTACAGAGTTTGTATTTAGGCGGTAACGGTAAATATCCATTGCATCTAGATGGTGAACCGTTCTACGGTTTAAATTTAAGATCTTTAAAATACCTAGGCTTAAATAAATGTGAAATGGCATTAGCGAAGGAAAATATATTTGAGGGCCTTGAAAATTTGACGCATTTGGATCTGTCTGGTAACATGCTACACGTTATTCCATCCGCCATTTTGAAATTGACAAGTTTGGTTAGTATAGATCTTTCATATAACACTAAACTTGATCATATTCAAGATAGAGCATTTGTGATGCTTTCTCATCTCAGAGAAATTAATCTCCGTGGGACAGATCTAAGAATAATTGCAGCTAAAGCATTTGCTGGACTCGAAGAGACGCTTGAAATTCTTCTCATTTCAAATGCTCGACTGCCAGGAGGCTATTTTTGGATTATGGCATTACGGCCCCTTAGGACATTGAAAACTTTAGATTTTTCATACAACAAAATAAGTCACATATCCAACGACACGTTTGGATCACTACAATCTTTACAGGAGTTGGATATGAGTGGAAATCCTTTAATCGACTTCACTGACAACATGTTCGAGGGGATTGAACTGACCCTGAAAAAGCTCATTCTCCGAGACATGCGTCTTACGCGTCTTCCAATAGACGCTTTGACGACGCTTAGACACCTGGACGTCCTAGACGTATCAGACAATATGTTTCCCACACTTTCGGATCATTTCCTCTCTGGGGTAAAAGCTAAGAAACTTGTAATGAAGAACTCACACATACGGTCGATTTCGCCTGGAGCATTTTACGGGCTTAAGGGCCCCCTGTCAATCATAATGGATGGTAATAACATTTCTGATTTATCGTTCCTGCATGACCTCAGCCCACATCTGGTCAGCAGCCTGTCCGTTTTGGACAACCCGCTCAAGTGTGATTGTGTCGTTTTAGGAATTGTGCACTTCAAAATTGCTGGAGTGATTCATGGAACTTGCGCAGACGAGGATACTCAAAAGAGAAATCTGCAACAACTTTCGGAGGATGGCATTTTCCTAGAGAAATGTGGATATAGTAGTGGAACGCTGCCTGCCGCTTATACTAATTTAGTGCTGTCCATGTTGTGTTTACCTTTCCTTTTGTCTTACAACTGATTACATTTATTATGATAATATATATTTTTATCTATTATATGAATATTCGAATATCACGTTATTTCATAGATTTATATCATCCGTCATTTTCAAAGTATAGACAGAAGTCAAAATTTTAAAGTTCTATGACGCTATTTTGTTATATGGATGTCTGTTATGCTTACTGAGATATTTCCTAATACCTGGTATATGTGTTTATATCATAGTAGATCATCAAAAGAACAAGACGTGAAAAAAGTATATCTGTGTATTCCTTACTCTTAATTCGCCTCCTGTTAATTACTTTTATTTGTGCAAGCGTTGTCGACGGTTGTTATAGTTGCTAAACGGAATAGAAGGTAAAAGTACAAGGTCATGGTCATCCTTCAGCAACGCTATGAGTATCCTCAAAAGAGCTTAACCCTTTCACCCCTAGATAACTTTAGTAGACTCTACCATGTATTATGGGAATGAGTCTATTATGGTCTATGGTGGTGAAAGGGTAAATATAAAGTTTACTACAAGACATAAACCTTTACTAAATTAAATCATTTCATAATATCACTAGCAATGGCCATATTGATATAGCTTGATAAAGATCCTCTAGCCGAGTAAAAACGTACCAATTCTATCAGATTCCAAGATTTATCGATTGGTGAATCTATTCATATATCTGTAATTAAAAAGTGTTGAAGTTTTGGTGGATGCGAGTTTTTAAGCATCTAACTGTTTTAGTTGGTATTCTTAGTCAAAAAGAACGTCAACAGCACAAATACAAATTCAGCGGTACATGCCAACTGAAAGCTTTTCAATATGGTTGATTACCATTTGGTCTACTTTTTTAATATCATAGAAAAGTAAAAATTGTCACAAATGAAAAGAAAATGTAACCTACTTTGGAATATAAGAACATCAATCTTCCGCGAAGGGTCGGTGGTATTCATTGTTACAATTATTACGTCATAATAATGATGACGTCAACAGGTGGTACCTGTTACATATTGAAACATTTTGCAGGAAAGAAGATCATTTATTATGTTTTACCAATGACATATCACAGATTATCAATTGGATACAAAACTTAACACTGCAGTGACGGTATACGACATTTGTATCCATTGATATTATAACGACCGATCAGAATGTCTTTTTTTCTATCACTGCATTCAACAACCGCAGATTTTCTGTCCAACTGCAGATAAAGTGACAGTACAATCGGTATTTGTTAATCGCCGGTATATACAATTAACTTTGTTTTGAAAGCGTATCGCGAAACTTATAGCAGTTGCATCGGCTGAATCTCTGTTAATATTGAGCTTTGAGACGGTTCATTTTTTTAATCTCTTTTCTTTTACTTTCTCATGTCAATCATAATTCAAATACTTTAAATTGAGAATGCAAAAATGTAGATATTGAAAATATTTTATGATACAAAATGGCACGTTATATGACATCATTGACATAGTTTTATATTTGTTTCTTCAGAACTACATCATTGAAAACCGAAAGACATTGATTTAAAATGTCATTCAAGAGTAATATGGAGTATTCTTGCTGTAATCATGTTTAAATGTTTTTGTATGTTTATGTGATTGAATGTAATTCTTCCATTTTCCAGAATTGTATAGGTTTAAGTGTTAGCTTTCTTACAGTAATTTTCGTTTTTTGCGACTGTTTTAACTTTTACTACCTGTTGTTATCAACAATCATTAACAAACAAATAGACTTACCAATCGAAGCCAAGTTCAAGGGGAGATCACTCCCACATAATAATTGTCATACTAGAAAACGGGTCCTAGATTTGACTGGTTGAGAATTATGATAGGAATCTGTGCGAGAAAAATATAACACATTGTTCACATAAAAAGTGATTAAATCATCTTGAAAGGAAATTATTTCAATAATAATTTTAAAAAAACACCAATTACTTGAGGTACTATATATTTACTGTGAATCTGATATCAGTCTTAAATAAAATGTTAAACATTGGCCCTTGGAAAGGTATCTTTCGAGTTTACTTGTGCTAGCTATTCTGCTGTGATGTTGATATGTAGATTTTAGACTACAGGAAACGTCAATCCTTTACATTGTAAGATTTACTATAAACTTAAGTTATAGTCACTTTCTCTGTGATCATTGACAACTGTCGATCACGATAGGACTGAGATGTGATGAACAGAGAGTTTTGTGCCATATTTGAGAATAAAGTTGCGATTACAAACTATCTTCTGCCGTCTGGGTTCTGATTCTATTTTTGTTTTGAAACGATGTACATGTTATATTTATCCGTTTATCGTTCGAACACGTCCCTTGTTGTCACTGCAGCCAGGAATAAACACGTAACAGTACACATTACAGCCAATCGTTACAGTACACATTACAGCACATCGTAACAGTACACATTACAGCACATCGTAGCAGTATACATTACAGCACATCGTAACAGTACACACTACAGCACATCGTAACAGTACATATTACAGCACATCGTAACAGTACATATTACAACACATCGTAACAGTACATATTACAGCACATCGTAACAGTATACATTACAGCAAATCGTAACAGTACATATTACAGCAAATCGTAACAGTACATTTTACACACATCGTTACCGTACACTTTACATCACATCGGAACAATACACATTACAGCACATCGTAACAGTTCATATTACAGCACATCGTAACAGTACATATTACAGCAGATCGTAACTGTTCATATTATAGCACATCCTTACAGTTCATATTACATCACATCGTAACAGTACATATTACAGCACATCGTAACAGTACATTTTACAGCACACCGGTACAGTACACATTACATCACATCGTAACAGTTCATATTACAGCACATCGTAACAGTACATATTACATCACATCGTAGCAGTACATTTTACAGCACATCGTTACAGTACATATAAGAGTAAATCGTAACAGTTCAAATTAGAGCACATCGTAACAGTACACATTACAGCACATCGTAACAGTACACATTACATAACATCGTAACAGTACACATTACAGCACATCGTAACAGTACATTTTACAGCACATCGTAACAGTACATATCACATCACATCGTAACAGTACACATTACATCACATCGGAACAGTACACATTACAGCAAATCGTAACAGTTCATATTACAGCACATCGTAACAGTACATATTACAGCACATCGTAACAGTACATATTAGAGTAAATCGTAACAGTTCAAATTAGAGCACATCGTAACAGTACACATTACAGCAAATCGTAACAGTACACATTACATAACATCGTAACAGTACACATTACAGCAAATCGTAGCAGTACATATTACAGCACATCGTAACAGTACATTTTACAGCCCACCGGTACAGTACACATTACATCACATCGTAACAGTTCATATTACAGCACATCGTAACAGTACGTATTACAGCACATCGTAACAGTACATATTACATCACATCGTAACAGTACATATTACAGCAAATCGTACCAGTACATATTACAGCAAATTGTAACAGTACATATTACAGCTCATCGTAACAGTACATATTACAGCACATCGTAGCAGTACATATTACATCACATCGTAACAGTACATATTACAGCACATCGTAGCAGTATACATTACAGCAAATCGTAACCGTACATATTACAGCACATCGTTACAGTACATATTACAGCACATCGTAGCAGTACATATTACATCACATCGTAACAGTACATATTACAGTAAATCGTAACAGTACATATTACAGCAAATTGTAACAGTGCATATTACAGCACATCGTAACAGTACATATTACATCACATCGTAACAGTACATATTACAGCACATCGTAGCAGTACATATTACAGCACATCGTAGCAGTATACATTACAGCAAATCGTAACAGTACATATTACAGCACATCGTTACAGTACATATTACAGCACATCGTAGCAGTACATATTACAGCACATCGTAAAGTACATTTTACAGCACATCGTAACAGTACATATTACATCACATCGTAACAGTGCATATTACAGCACATCGTAACAATACCAATTACAGCATATCGTAACAGTATCATTTACAGCACCGCGTAACAGTACATATTACAGCACATCGTATCAGTACATATTACAGCAAATCGTAACTGTTCATATTATAGCACATCCTAACAGTTCATATTACATCACATCGTAACGGTACATTTTACAGCAAATCGTAACTGTTTATATTACATCACATCGTAACAGTACATATTACAGCACATCGTAACGGTACATTTTACAGCACAACGTAACAGTACATTTTACAGCGCATCGTAACAGTACCAACTACAGCACATCGTAACCGTACCAATTACAGCACATCGGAACAGTACACATTACAGCACATCGTTACAGTACATATTACAGCAAATAGTAACAGTACATATTAGAGCACATCGTAACAGGAGATATTACAGCACATAGTAACAGTACATATTACGCTGTGCTGTAATATGTTCTGTGACGATGTGCTGTAATTGGGACTGTTACGATGTGCTGTAGTATGTACTGTTACGATGTTACAGCACATCGTAACAGTACATATTACATCACATCGTAACAGTACATTTTACAGCACATCGTAACAGTACCAATTACAGCACATCGTAACAGTACATATTACAGCAAATCGTAACGGGTCATTTTACAGCACATCGTTACAGTACATTATACAGCACATCGTAACAGTACACATTACATCACATCGGAACAGTACACATTACAGCACATCGTAACAGTTCATATTACAGCACATCGTAACAGTTCATATTACAGCACATCGCAACAGTACATATTACAGCAAATCGTAACAGTACATATTACAGCAAATTGTAACAGTACATATTACAGCACATCGTAACAGTACATATTACATCACATCGTAACAGTACATATTACAGCAAATCGTAACAGTACATTTTACAGCACATCGTTACAGTACATTTTACAGCACATCGTAACAATACACATTACATCACATCGGAACAGTACACATTAGAGCACATCGTAACAGTTCATATTACAGAACATCGTAACAGTACATATTACAGCACATCGTAACAGTACATATTACATCACATCGTAACAGTACATATTACCGCACATCGTAACAGTACATATTACAGCAAATCGCAACAGTACATATTACAGCAAATTGTAACAGTACATATTGCAGCACATCGATACAGTACATATTACAGCACATCGTAACATTACATATTACAGCACATCGTAACAGTACATTTTACAGCACATCGTAACAGTTCATTTACAGCACATCGTAACAGTACATATTACAGCAAATCGCAACAGTACATATTACAGCAAATTGTAACAGTACATATTACAGCACATCGTAGCAGTACATATTACAGCACATCGTAACAGTACATTTTACAGCACATCGTAACAGTACACATTACATCACATCGGAACAGTACATTTTACAGCACATCGTAACAGTTCATATTACAGCACATCGTAACAGTTCATATCACAGCATATCGTAACAGTAGATATTACAGCAAATCGTAACAGTTCGTATAACAGCACATCGTAACAAAACACATTACATCACATTGTAACAGTACACATTACATATTACAGCACATCGTAAAGTACATTTTACAGCACATCGTAACAGTACATTTTACAGTACATCGTAACAGTACATATTACATCACATCGTAACTGAACATATTACAGCAAATCGTAACAGTACCAATTACAGCACATCGTAACAGTACATATTACAGCACATCGTCTCAGTACATATTACATCACATCGTAACAGTACATATTACATCACATCGTAACAGTACATATTACAGCCCATCGTAACAGTACATATTACAGCACATCGTAGCAGTACATATTACGGCAAATCGTAACAGTACATATTACAGCAAATCGTAACTGTTAATATCGTAACAGTAGATATTACAGCAAATCGTAACAGTTCATATTACAGCACATCGTAATAGTACATATTACAGCACATCGTAACAGTACATTTTACAAGTACACATTACAGCACATCGTAACAGTACACATTACAGCACATCTTAGCAGTACATATTACAGCACATCGTAACAGTACACATTACAGCACATCTTAGCAGTACATATTACAGCACATCGTAACAGTACCAATTACAGCACATCGTAACAGCACAGTACATATTACATCACATCGTAACAGTACAGATTACAGCAAATCGTAACAGTACATATTACAGCAAATGGTAACAGTACATATTACAGCACATCGTAATAGTACATATTACAGCACATCGTAACAGTACACATTACAGCACATCTTAGCAGTACATTTTACAGCACATCGTAACAGTACCAATTACAGCACATCGTAACAGCACAGTACATATTACATCACATCGTAACAGTACAGATTACAGCAAATCGTAACAGTACATATTACAGCACATAGTAACAGTACATATTACAGCACATCGTAACAGTACACATTACAGCACATTGTAGCAGTACATATTACAGCACATCGTAACAGTACACATTACAGCACATTGTAGCAGTACATATTACAGCACATCGTAACAGTACACATTACAGCACATTGTAGCAGTACATATTACAGCACATCGTAACAGTACCAATTACAGCAAATCGTAACAGCACCAATTACAGCACATCGTAACAGTACATATTACAGCAAATTGTAACAGTACATATTACAGCACATCGTAAGAGTACATATTACATTACAGCACATCGTAACAGTACATTTTACAAGTACACATTACAGCACATCGTAACAGTACACATTACAGCACATCTTAGCAGTACATATTACAGCACATCGTAACAGTACATTTTACAAGTACACATTACAGCACATCGTAACAGTACACATTACAGCACATTGTAGCAGTACATATTACAGCACATCGTAACAGTACCAATTACAGCACATCGTAACAGTACATATTACAGCAAATTGTAACAGTACATATTACAGCACATCGTAACAGTAACATATTACATCACATCGTAACAGTACATATTACATCACATCGTAACTGAACATATTACAGCAAATCGTAACAGTACCAATTACAGCACATCGTAACAGCTCCAATTACAGCACATCGTAACAGTACATATTACATCACATCGTAACTGTACATATTACAGCAAATCGTAACAGTACCAATTACAGCACATCGTAACAGCTCCAATTACAGCACATCGTAACAGTACATATTACATCACATCGTCATATCGTAACAGTAGATATTACAGCAAATCGTAACAGTTCGTATAACAGCACATCGTAACAAAACACATTACATCACATTGTAACAGTACACATTACAGCACATCGAAACAGTACATTTTATAGCACATCGTAACAGTACATATTACATCACATCGTAACAGTACAGATTACAGCAAATCGTAACAGTACATATTACACCAAATTGTAACAGTACATATTACAGCACATCGTAAGAGTACATATTACAGCACATCGTAGCAGTACATATTACGGCAAATCGTAACAGTACATATTACAGCAAATTGTAACAGTACATATTACAGCACATCGTAACAGATATTACAGCAAATCGTAACTGTTAATTTTACAGCACATCGTAACAGTACATATTACAGCACATCGAAACAGTACATTTTACAGCACATCGTAACAGTTCATTTACAGCACATCGTAACAGTACATATTACAGCAAATCGTAACTGTTAATTTTACAGCACATCGTAACAGTACATATTACATCACATCGTCATATCGTAACAGTAGATATTACAGCAAATCGTAACAGTTCATATTACAGCACATCGTAATAGTACATATTACAGCACATCGTAACAGTACATTTTACAGCACATCGTCTCAGTACATATTACATCACATCGTAACAGTACATATTACAGCACATCATAGCAGTACATATTACAGCACATCGTAGCAGTACATATTGCAGCACATCGTAACAGTACATTTTACAGCAAATCGTAACAGTAAATATTACAGCAAATTGTAACAGTAGATATTACAGCACATCGTAACAATACATATTACAGCACATCGTAAAAGTACATATTACAGCACATCGAAACAGTACATTTTACAGCACACCGGTACAGTACACATTACATCACATCGTAACAGTTCATATTACAGCACATCGTAACAGTACGTATTACAGCACATCGTAACAGTACATATTACAGCACATCGTAACAGTACATTTTACAGCACATTGTAACAGTACATATTACATCACATCGTACCAGTACATATTACAGCAAATCGTAACTGTTAATTTTACAGCAAATCGTAACAGTACATATTACAGCACATCGTAACAATACATATTACAGCACATCGGAACAGTACACATTACAGCACATCGTAACAGTTCATATTACAGCAAATCGCAACAGTTCAAATTATAGCACATCGTAACAGTTCATATTACAGCACATGGTAACAGTACATATTACAGCACATCGTAACAGTAGATATTACAGTAAATCGTAACAGTTCATATTACAGCAAATCGTAACAGTAGATATTACAGCAAATCGTAACAGTTCATATTACAGCACATCGTAACAGTACATTTTACAGCACATCGTAACAGTACCAATTACAGCACATCGTAACAGCACCAATTACAGCACATCGTAACAGTACATATTACAGCAAATCGTAACAGTACATATTACGATGTTCTGTAATATGTACTGTTACGATGTGCTGTAATTGGTACGGTTACGATGTGCTGTAATATGAACTGTTAGGATGTTCTGTAATATGTACTGTTACGATGTGATGTAATATGTACTGTTACGATGTGCTGTAATAGGTGCTGTTACGATGTGCTGTAATTGGTCCTGTTACGATGTGCTGTAAAATGTACTGTTACGATGTGCTGTAATATGTACATATTGCATCAAATCGTAACAGTACATATTACAGCACATCGTAACAGTACCAAATACAGCACATCGTAACAGTACATATTACAGAACATCGTAACAGTTCATATTACAGCACATCGTAACAGTTCATATTACAGCAGTACATATTACAGCAAATCGTAACAGTACATTTTACAGTAAATAGTAACAGTACATATTGCATCAAATCGTAACAGTACATATTACAGCACATCGTAACAGTTCCAATTACAGCACATCGTAACAGTACAAATTACAGCACATCGCAACAGTACATATTACAGCAAATCGTAACAGTACATTTTACAGTAAATTGTAACAGTAAATATTGCATCAAATCGTAACAGTACATATTACAGCACATCGTAACAGTTCCAATTACAGCACATCGTAACAGTACATATTACAGCACATCGTAACAGTTCATATTACAGCACATCGTAACAGTTCATATTACAGCACATCGTAACCGTACCAATTACAGCACATCGTAACAGTACATATTACAGCAAATCGTAACAGTTCAAATTACAGCACAGCGTAACAGTGCATATTACAGCACATCGTAACAGTACATATTACAGCACAGCGTAACAGTATATATCACAGCCCATCTTGGACAGTTTCTTACGTAAAACCTTTATAACTATGGAAACCATTGTCCAATTCGCCATACACGACCTTACCATAACGATTACCGACCAGTCTAATGCATAGTATGTCACTCACCTCTTATAGTTAAACACTTCTTACGAGATGTAATAACCTCCAGTCAACAAAAGATAATTTCTATGACATAAAATAAGTGTCGTGTTGTTTTCGTCAGTAATTTAAGATTGCTGGAATACTACTTGTCTGTTACGATAGATATAACTAGCAGTATCCACTTCTGATATTCAAACAGACTTCGTGTGTTTGGTGCTATTCTCTTTAACATCTTTATATAAACTTTTTTGACACTGGTGATCTCTTCGGAGTTGATGAGCCCTTAAAAGTAATAATAATCATACATGACCGAAACCTATAGTCCTCAGTTAAAAATAGGAATTAATTTTCCTGGCAAAAATATCAGGTATGTTTTGCCCAAATAGTGTTACATCACCAGTTCATACAGACACCTTCTATCCCTGACACGTATGTCTTTGTGTATAGTATTAGGTAGACTAACACTGTTAGTTTGCTGCAGCGTCCAGATCCTTGCTCACCTGCCTTTAGTAGTTTTATGTATCTTTATAGTATCATGACCAAGATTAAAGATGTTCTGACCACTTCTTTTTGTTCGACCAAAATGAATTATCTTTGATGAATTGATATCCTTACGAATCTAGTGCTGTTGGAACACATTGAGTTCGTACAGATAGCCACTGATATCATGGAAGTAGAGTGAATTCATACTTTCATTATCTCACCATTTCGTCAATTTCATCTTGCGTAATTTGAAGAAGAGACGAGTTCGAGAGCAATCCGCTGGGTAAGAAAGCAAAATACTGTGGGACTGTATTCCTGATCGCATGTCAGGTCACAAAAAGAAATGGACTATCTTCAGTCAGATTTCTTTTCGGCTTTCTGGAATATATCTGCGATTTCTTTCATTCCGTTTTAAAGCAAACGTTGGTATATCTTAAGACATCCGTTCGTTTGAAGGTTTTTTTCAGTTTGGATAGAGTTTAGTATGGAATCTGGTGTGCTGTAAAATCAAAACTCTCCGTTTAATTGTTATTGAGTTTTGATAATTAAGTTTGCAATTCTGCTGCGCTGTACATCAATATTCTCCTGTGCTTTTTAAAATGGGCCTCAATTTTTATCTGCCGCCTTAAATGAGGTTCGTTCTACAATGCTCCCATGGATAATGATCATAAAATGTGGCAAAACCTTTCGAGCACACCACAACAGGTCTGATCGGCCTGTTTTGTGTACATCGTTCTGGTGCAGACTGTACACACCGGTGTATTCCCGTTATAATTAGCACGACATTGTCTCTCTTTGTCTTATTTCTAGGTATATATCCATCCCTATAACGATCATCTGTGATCTGTTTTCTGTAAAAAAAAGTATTCTTTCTTTATAAACTGATAAATGAAAATAAATTGATGAATGTAGGTGGTTGGATGATGATGATAAAAAAAATGTATTACCAAAAATTTCCCAGTTTTGCATGTCAAGGATCCAAGATCTGCTGGGGTGAATGACCTCAGCCACTGTATGGCTAAGGACTTTGTATGGTCAGAATCCCTAGTTGTGGATATATTGCTGTCTAACACTGGGGGATCCTTTGTCTCAATAAAAGAGGCTTATTTATATATTTATTTATAATTTCTGTGGGAGTTACTCCCCTTGCATTACTATTTCTGTAACTACTTATGTAACATTTCTCTCTCCTTCTTTCTATAGTTTATGTGTGTTTGTAATCCTGGCTAGGAGAGGACTAATATAGGCATAGCCTGTTGTCCAACCCTTTTGATTTTTTTCAATAAAATTTACTGAAATGAAATAGATTAAAATGAAATGAAAAGCTAGGAGCCAAAGTGGCGGAAATCCAAGTCGTCTCCACTACTGTACAAAGAGAAGGGGAGCAGCATATATGAATTTCTAGATTTTGAGGATAACTGGTAAAATAAAAAATAAAATAAAAATATAGTGTGTACATTATGACCGTGCCTCAACTTAAAACTGAATACTTGCTATGGAAATTAGACCATGATTACTACTTTAAGCTCAGTTCAACTGAGATCATAAACTCTCAAGAAGGAAGCCATGACTACCGAGTTTGTTGTTATTATCGCTTCTATTCACATTTAGAACCGACTGACTGGTAACGCTAATCTAAAGGTAAATCCCTCAACAATGATGGCTGGTTTGTCACTATTGAAAAGGAAAGGTTACGATAGTAAAGTAGGACTTATGACGGTTATAATATAGTAATTTGGTATGACATTATCGTCACAATGTAAAGTGTAGATAAATAAGGCTCAAGGAGAGGAGTTTGCTATTTTTATAATTTCTGGAGAATCAATGAAATGTTACTAGTTCTAGAATTCTTATTCTTCAGAGGAAAAAATGCCTTTTATTTATCTGAAACTCCCTATTGAATTCAATTTTGTTATCATAAAAAAAAATAGGGAGTTTGAAGTAGTTTCTTAACACAGGCAGCAATTTAGCATAAGGATCCGCGAATCTATAGGACTAAGGGAAATAACTCCAAGTACCCTGAGGTATATGACATTCTTAAGCAGTATTTAAACCTTTTGTAGGTTTCATATCATATACGCACGAAGTTATCCCCCATCGGGACCGTTAAATACAAATTATCTTACATTGTACTACAATACAATGCAAAATTTTCATTTAAGTTCCACTCTCATAATCATTTAGTTTTAATACATAAACATGTTAAAGCGTCGTTGATTGATAAAGGGGACACTCGATACAGAGTGACGAATGACTAAAGACGAGTGTACATAACACAAGTATAAACTAGGAAGTTACATTTGTTGTACAATAATTCTCGTCTTTTAACTGAAGCACTTTTGCAGGTTTCCATTATGAAGTAAAACTGACACATATTCATGTAGACTTTAACAATTACCATTACCATTTCAAGATAAAATCTCGTACTGTGACCTATGGAAACATATGCTTTGGGAGGGTTTCGGCTACGTTGTGGAATAGCTTACCATCTGCTATTAGAAAGTCAAATACCCTGGCCAAGTTCAAGAGGGACATCAGAACTCACCTCTTTACGACTGCATTTTAGAATCCTTGCAAAGACGTCATGTAAATACCGGCCTTTTATTTGTTCGATTATGTGCACATTGCGTTGCTAAAATGTGTAAAAGAGATTGTAAGCCTTTGTTTTTTGTTTTCACAATTATAACCATTATTATTATCCATATGTTGTAAAGCGCTTTAGAGTAATTTTACAAATTATATAGGTCGCTATATAAATGTTGTATATTATAAAGGGTGTATCCGTATTCCTGTTCATGTCCATTCAGGTCATATACTATAGTGGACCACGTCCATACTATAGCAACCGTTTCATCGATGAATGTCTATGATAATTACACATACGTTCTATAATTACTCACCATTAACGGGTCCCCAGTAGGTAAATATACACACTAACATAGCTGTCCGGATGGTCGTTAGGTAGGAGGACAATATCTTTTTATTGCTCAAAAGCTTAAATTATCATAGTCACGTTTAATGACAGTATTTAGTTACAGCATGCGACTATTAACCTGATTGTTTTGTTTCCATCGGCAAGTCAGTGCGTGTGTTCAGAATCTAAACAAGCACACCGCGTTTGTGTGACAGAAGAGAATTAAAATCTGATTTCAATAAACTTATAAAGCAAACACGAAGTGCTTTGAAGTTGTTGTTTTTTTCGACTCCGTAGAATGAAAATAATCGCCTTTCCTCTATTTAAAGTGGTGGAAGTTATCACTTTGATTCAAACGTGTAGCTAATGATCGATAATTGAGCTATCCAGCCTTCGTCACGTACTCTATACTAATTCACTGCTCGTTAATATACTCCACCACAGCACAATCGCGACAGCTTATCATTTGTACGAGATTCTTGCAAAACGATCACAACAACGTCAACTCCCGAGAGAAAAACGAAACCGAAATCAACCCGTAAAGACAACAACAAAAACAAGACTTTGTAATTATATCAGTCCCTTTCTTCAGTAGCCCGTGTAGAATCTGTTTTAACATATCGGCCTGATAGTAGAGGACAGATCTCGTAGAAACCGGAATCTCGAGAAATCTTCTGCCAGTAAATAACACAAAAATGTTGTTTTCCAAATCTTATCGAACTACGGAGTAGTAATTTCTTTCATGAATGACGAAAAGATCAGAAAGACATTGGCAAGAATTTTTTAATCAGCAGTCATCAGCAAATTGAACGATCATAAAAGACATATTTGTGTCCTTCCTTTTGTATTCCAACGTATACCCCGCAGTTCAGAACCCGATCGAAAATGGAAGGGTTGCCGTATTTATTAAATTATTCTGTATAGCTTGTTCTCTTGAAATCATTTCTTTCTTGAAATACCTTAACAGAAGACTTGAAATAAATTTGTGTCATATATATCATTAGCATCCGGGCTATAATACTCATTGTAATAAAGGTAGTTACATTCTTATCTCCTTTTTTAGTTTTCATTTCACAATCGGCGTATTTCAAACGTACAACATATCCAATCCACTAGCTCTAATTTCGCTTATATCGGCCTGATGATGAATTCTCTTCTCACAATGCCATCTCATGTACGGCAGTTAGTAAATAGACAGTATAGACCATCACATCCAAGACATTTAACGCGTAGGTGATCTAATTAAATGGCAATCAAACACAGCTGTAATAAATATTAATAACTTCCGGTTACGGTTTTGGTATGGACGATTTAACGACAGACAGACCACTGAGTACAGTATATGGTATAAGTTAAAAGCTTAAGACAAGGTCATGTTAAGTGCATAGAGGTGATTTAAAAGATATATGAATGTTCCATTATATATATACACCATGTCTGTTTCAATTAATGGTCAACCTTAGCTCTTCAAAACAACAACATCTCCGTTTAAATCCATTCCGATCAAGTTTTTGTCTCCATCAACCTTTAATTCGCATCTGCTGATTTTGTTTAAAGGGTTCTTGTTGGGTTGGGCACCTTTCAGGGTAACAGTTTTGGCATTTCCTTCCGCGTCAGAGATAACGATTTCGAGTGTGTTCTCGTCCTTCCTATTTGGATTGCCGTTGACAAAGAAATCCTCGAATCCTGATAAATTAAATTTAAACACAATCAATGCGAAGTAATCACAAACTGGATGTTTGACCCCTCACAGCTATAAATGTAATCGTTTGTAAACCACTTAGAGAAAAGGAGTCACACGGTGGACTAAAATGTAAAGATGGCGACTTGAAAATTATGACTTATGAACAAAGCAAGCAAGTCTTTATTTTCAGATTACTTCTGAACAGTCATTTCTCTCAGTTACTTATCTTTTTTTTTATAAATATGACGGTTTCTGATTTACATGGATTAAATTGAGAGAAAAAATGGAAGATAAACAAATTTCATTAACAAACAACGAAATTAAGGATAAATAGATGTTTTGTTATCCAAGAGAGCTGGTTGTTTCCACAATATGTGTCGCTCTCACGACCGCTGGTTTACATGCAATCATGTATACCATACGTTCTGTAACCACGTTAATTAGGGGGCAAACTTTCAGATCTATTGGTGGAACAGGTCACACTCTCGTTTGAGATCACTATAGATTGGTTTGGTTTGGTTTGGTTTGTTTAACGTCCTAACAACAGCCATGGTCATTTAAGGACGGCCTCCCCTATAGAAACACTATCGTGATAAGCAGCTTGATCGTATAGGATACGTACCATCACCCCTGTCGTCCATGCTCACTTCCTGCCATACACTGGGGAGCAGACTGTCAATCAAGGTGTCCATACTGATTCTGAAAGACATGAAGACAAGATAAGATAGGTCAGTTTCCCTTATAAAACGTCTTTAAACATAAAAGATATACGTTGATATCAATAGAATATCTCAAATCCTTGGGATATGGTTTTGGAATCTCAACCCGAGGGGGAAGATTTTTAAGCTGCCAAACACAAGCCTTTGCCGAGTGTTTGGGAACTTAATAATCTTTCCCTCAGGGTTGAAATTCCCAATCTCACCTTAAGGGGGTGAATGATTCTTTTTCTCTCGCCCTTTTCACAAGTTGTGTATCATATACCGAATAAATTCAGAATAAACGTTACAGGCCACATGCAACGTTGACGTGACTTTCAATTGCTATGAATAGGTGAATCCCCCATCGCATTGGGTAAAGCAAGGATATCTGACAGAGGGAACAGTGTGCATACATCCGTCCAGGGTAAAGCAAGGATATCTGACAGAGAGAACAATGTGCATACATCCGTCCAGGGTAAGGCAATGATATCTGACAGAGGGAAGAGTGTGCATACATCCGTCCAGGGTAAGGCAATGATGTTTGACAGAGGGAACAGTGTGCATACATCCGTCGAGGCTAAGGCAAGGATATCTGACAGAGGGAACAGTGTGCATCCATCCGTCGAGGGTAAGGCAAGGATATCTGACAAAGGGAATAGTGTGCATACATCCGTCAAGGGTAAGGCAAGGATATCTGACAGAGGGAAGAGTGTGCATACATCCGTCCAGGGTAAGGCAATGATATCTGACAGAGGGAACAGTGTGCATACATCCGTCCAGGATAAGGCAAGGATATCTGACAGAGGGAACAGTCTGCATACATCAGTCCAGGGTAAGGCAAGGATATCTGACAGAGAGAACAATGTGCATACATCCGTCCAGGGTAACGCAATGATATCTGACAGAGGGAAGAGTGTGCATACATCCGTCCAGGGTAAGGCAATGATGTTTGACAGAGGGAACAGTGTGCATACATCCGTCCAGGGAAAGGCAAGGATATCTGACAGAGGGAACAGTGTGCATCCATCCGTCGAGGGTAAGGCAAGGATATCTGACAGAAGGAAGAGTGTGCATACATCCGTCCAGGATAAGGCAAGGATATCTGACAGAGGGAACAGTGTGCATACATCCGTCGAGGGTAAGGCAAGGATATCTGACAAAGGGAATAGTGTGCATACATCCGTCCAGGGTAAGGCAAGGATATCTGACAGAGGGAAGAATGTGCATACATCCGTCCAGGGTAAGGCAAGGATATCTGACATAGAGAACAGTGTGCATACATCCGTCCAGGGTAAGGTGAGGATATCTGACAGAGGGAACAGTATGCATACATCCGTCCAGGGTAAGGCAAGGATATCTGACAGAGGGAATAGTGTGCATACATCCGTCCAGGGTAAGGCAAGGATATCTGACAGAGAGAACAGTGTGCATACATCCGTCCAGGGAAAGGCAATGATATCTGACAGAGGGAAGAGTGTGCATACATCCGTCCAGGGTAAGGTAAGGATATCTGACAGAGAGAACAGTGTGCATACATCCGTCCAGGGAAAGGCAATGATATCTGACAGAGGGAAGAGTGTGCATACATCCGTCCAGGGTAAGGTAAGGATATCTGACAGAGGGAACAGTGTGCATACATCGGTCCAGGGAAAGGTAAGGATATCTGACAGAGGGAACAGTGTGCATACATCCGTCCAGAATAAGGCAAGGATATCTGACAGAGGGAACAGTGTGGATACATCCGTCCAGGGTAAGGCAAGGATATCTGACAGATGGAACAGTGTGCATACATCCGTCCAGGGTAAGGCAAGGATATCTGACAGAAGGAAGAGTGTGCATACATCCGTCCAGGATAAGGCAAGGATATCTGACAGAGGGAACAGTGTGCATACATCGGTCCAGGGTAAGGTAAGGATATCTGACAGAGGGAACAGTGTGCATACATCGGTCCAGGGTAAGGTAAGGATATCTGACAGAGGGAAGAGTGTGCATACATCCGTCCAGGGTAAGGCAAGGATATCTGACAGAGGGAACAGAGTGCATACATCCGTCCAGGGTAAGAGAAAAGGATATCTCACACCGGGGACAGTGTGGATATCTCACACCGGGGACAGTGTGGATATCTCACACCGGGGACAGTGTGGAAACACCTGTGTATCATTTGTAGCATTTATCATTTTGTCCGTCCCTATTTCATTAGCGAACAACTCTGGTCCAACTTGTCCAATCTGTCGGACCGTTTGAAACGCAATACACATGTTCCAATTTAGCTGAGGTGTGTATCTCTGTTCTGGTCAACACCAAACAAGAAACGGTATTGTACTGATCACTTCTACACAAGCTCTGTGCGGATACCGCTATTAACAATGGGATTGCATCATATACACTGATGTGTGTACGGTTAGGATGCTGTTACCATCTGTCGTCATGAAAAGTCCTACTTTCCTTACTATCGTTTAACTGTTGAGAACATTCCAGATATAAAGGACTACTAAGGAAAGAAGGGTAACGATCGCGACACTGACGCCTTCATAATTGCCCTATTAGCGAAATCACCTGTAGTAGTATATATAAATCACATGTAGTAGTATATATAAATCACCTGTAGTAGTATATATAAATCACCTGTAGTAGTATATATAAATCACCTGTAGTAGTATATATAAATCACCTGTAGTAGTATATATAAATCACCTGTAGTAGTATATATAAATCACCTGTAGTAGTATATATAAATCACCTGTAGTAGTATATATAAATCACCTGTAGTAGTATATATAAATCACCTGTAGTAGTATATATAAATCACCTGTAGTAGTATATATAAATCACCTGTAGTAGTATATATAAATCACCTGTAGTAGTATATATAAATCACCTGTAGTAGTATATATAAATCACCTGTAGTAGTATATATAAATCACCTGTAGTAGTATATATAAATCACCTGTAGTAGTATATATAAATCACCTGTAGTAGTATATATAAATCACCTGTAGTAGTATATATAAATCACCTGTAGTAGTATATATAAATCACCTGTAGTAGTATATATAAATCACCTGTAGTAGTATATATAAATCACCTGTAGTAGTATATATAAATCACCTGTAGTAGTATATATAAATCACCTGTAGTAGTATATATAAATCACCTGTAGTAGTATATATAAATCACCTGTAGTAGTATATATAAATCACCTGTAGTAGTATATATAAATCACCTGTAGTAGTATATATAAATCACCTGTAGTAGTATATATAAATCACCTGTAGTAGTATATATAAATCACCTGTAGTAGTATATATAAATCACCTGTAGTAGTATATATAAATCACCTGTAGTAGTATATATAAATCACCTGTAGTAGTATATATAAATCACCTGTAGTAGTATATATAAATCACCTGTAGTAGTATATATAAATCACCTGTAGTAGTATATATAAATCACCTGTAGTAGTATATATAAATCACCTGTAGTAGTATATATAAATCACCTGTAGTAGTATATATAAATCACCTGTAGTAGTATATATAAATCACCTGTAGTAGTATATATAAATCACCTGTAGTAGTATATATAAATCACCTGTAGTAGTATATATAAATCACCTGTAGTAGTATATATAAATCACCTGTAGTAGTATATATAAATCACCTGTAGTAGTATATATAAATCACCTGTAGTAGTATATATAAATCACCTGTAGTAGTATATATAAATCACCTGTAGTAGTATATATAAATCACCTGTAGTAGTATATATAAATCACCTGTAGTAGTATATATAAATCACCTGTAGTAGTATATATAAATCACCTGTAGTAGTATATATAAATCACCTGTAGTAGTATATATAAATCACCTGTAGTAGTATATATAAATCACCTGTAGTAGTATATATAAATCACCTGTAGTAGTATATATAAATCACCTGTAGTAGTATATATAAATCACCTGTAGTAGTATATATAAATCACCTGTAGTAGTATATATAAATCACCTGTAGTAGTATATATAAATCACCTGTAGTAGTATATATAAATCACCTGTAGTAGTATATATAAATCACCTGTAGTAGTATATATAAATCACCTGTAGTAGTATATATAAATCACCTGTAGTAGTATATATAAATCACCTGTAGTAGTATATATAAATCACCTGTAGTAGTATATATAAATCACCTGTAGTAGTATATATAAATCACCTGTAGTAGTATATATAAATCACCTGTAGTAGTATATATAAATCACCTGTAGTAGTATATATAAATCACCTGTAGTAGTATATATAAATCACCTGTAGTAGTATATATAAATCACCTGTAGTAGTATATATAAATCACCTGTAGTAGTATATATAAATCACCTGTAGTAGTATATATAAATCACCTGTAGTAGTATATATAAATCACCTGTAGTAGTATATATAAATCACCTGTAGTAGTATATATAAATCACCTGTAGTAGTATATATAAATCACCTGTAGTAGTATATATAAATCACCTGTAGTAGTATATATAAATCACCTGTAGTAGTATATATAAATCACCTGTAGTAGTATATATAAATCACCTGTAGTAGTATATATAAATCACCTGTAGTAGTATATATAAATCACCTGTAGTAGTATATATAAATCACCTGTAGTAGTATATATAAATCACCTGTAGTAGTATATATAAATCACCTGTAGTAGTATATATAAATCACCTGTAGTAGTATATATAAATCACCTGTAGTAGTATATATAAATCACCTGTAGTAGTATATATAAATCACCTGTAGTAGTATATATAAATCACCTGTAGTAGTATATATAAATCACCTGTAGTAGTATATATAAATCACCTGTAGTAGTATATATAAATCACCTGTAGTAGTATATATAAATCACCTGTAGTAGTATATATAAATCACCTGTAGTAGTATATATAAATCACCTGTAGTAGTATATATAAATCACCTGTAGTAGTATATATAAATCACCTGTAGTAGTATATATAAATCACCTGTAGTAGTATATATAAATCACCTGTAGTAGTATATATAAATCACCTGTAGTAGTATATATAAATCACCTGTAGTAGTATATATAAATCACCTGTAGTAGTATATATAAATCACCTGTAGTAGTATATATAAATCACCTGTAGTAGTATATATAAATCACCTGTAGTAGTATATATAAATCACCTGTAGTAGTATATATAAATCACCTGTAGTAGTATATATAAATCACCTGTAGTAGTATATATAAATCACCTGTAGTAGTATATATAAATCACCTGTAGTAGTATATATAAATCACCTGTAGTAGTATATATAAATCACCTGTAGTAGTATATATAAATCACCTGTAGTAGTATATATAAATCACCTGTAGTAGTATATATAAATCACCTGTAGTAGTATATATAAATCACCTGTAGTAGTATATATAAATCACCTGTAGTAGTATATATAAATCACCTGTAGTAGTATATATAAATCACCTGTAGTAGTATATATAAATCACCTGTAGTAGTATATATAAATCACCTGTAGTAGTATATATAAATCACCTGTAGTAGTATATATAAATCACCTGTAGTAGTATATATAAATCACCTGTAGTAGTATATATAAATCACCTGTAGTAGTATATATAAATCACCTGTAGTAGTATATATAAATCACCTGTAGTAGTATATATAAATCACCTGTAGTAGTATATATAAATCACCTGTAGTAGTATATATAAATCACCTGTAGTAGTATATATAAATCACCTGTAGTAGTATATATAAATCACCTGTAGTAGTATATATAAATCACCTGTAGTAGTATATATAAATCACCTGTAGTAGTATATATAAATCACCTGTAGTAGTATATATAAATCACCTGTAGTAGTATATATAAATCACCTGTAGTAGTATATATAAATCACCTGTAGTAGTATATATAAATCACCTGTAGTAGTATATATAAATCACCTGTAGTAGTATATATAAATCACCTGTAGTAGTATATATAAATCACCTGTAGTAGTATATATAAATCACCTGTAGTAGTATATATAAATCACCTGTAGTAGTATATATAAATCACCTGTAGTAGTATATATAAATCACCTGTAGTAGTATATATAAATCACCTGTAGTAGTATATATAAATCACCTGTAGTAGTATATATAAATCACCTGTAGTAGTATATATAAATCACCTGTAGTAGTATATATAAATCACCTGTAGTAGTATATATAAATCACCTGTAGTAGTATATATAAATCACCTGTAGTAGTATATATAAATCACCTGTAGTAGTATATATAAATCACCTGTAGTAGTATATATAAATCACCTGTAGTAGTATATATAAATCACCTGTAGTAGTATATATAAATCACCTGTAGTAGTATATATAAATCACCTGTAGTAGTATATATAAATCACCTGTAGTAGTATATATAAATCACCTGTAGTAGTATATATAAATCACCTGTAGTAGTATATATAAATCACCTGTAGTAGTATATATAAATCACCTGTAGTAGTATATATAAATCACCTGTAGTAGTATATATAAATCACCTGTAGTAGTATATATAAATCACCTGTAGTAGTATATATAAATCACCTGTAGTAGTATATATAAATCACCTGTAGTAGTATATATAAATCACCTGTAGTAGTATATATAAATCACCTGTAGTAGTATATATAAATCACCTGTAGTAGTATATATAAATCACCTGTAGTAGTATATATAAATCACCTGTAGTAGTATATATAAATCACCTGTAGTAGTATATATAAATCACCTGTAGTAGTATATATAAATCACCTGTAGTAGTATATATAAATCACCTGTAGTAGTATATATAAATCACCTGTAGTAGTATATATAAATCACCTGTAGTAGTATATATAAATCACCTGTAGTAGTATATATAAATCACCTGTAGTAGTATATATAAATCACCTGTAGTAGTATATATAAATCACCTGTAGTAGTATATATAAATCACCTGTAGTAGTATATATAAATCACCTGTAGTAGTATATATAAATCACCTGTAGTAGTATATATAAATCACCTGTAGTAGTATATATAAATCACCTGTAGTAGTATATATAAATCACCTGTAGTAGTATATATAAATCACCTGTAGTAGTATATATAAATCACCTGTAGTAGTATATATAAATCACCTGTAGTAGTATATATAAATCACCTGTAGTAGTATATATAAATCACCTGTAGTAGTATATATAAATCACCTGTAGTAGTATATATAAATCACCTGTAGTAGTATATATAAATCACCTGTAGTAGTATATATAAATCACCTGTAGTAGTATATATAAATCACCTGTAGTAGTATATATAAATCACCTGTAGTAGTATATATAAATCACCTGTAGTAGTATATATAAATCACCTGTAGTAGTATATATAAATCACCTGTAGTAGTATATATAAATCACCTGTAGTAGTATATATAAATCACCTGTAGTAGTATATATAAATCACCTGTAGTAGTATATATAAATCACCTGTAGTAGTATATATAAATCACCTGTAGTAGTATATATAAATCACCTGTAGTAGTATATATAAATCACCTGTAGTAGTATATATAAATCACCTGTAGTAGTATATATAAATCACCTGTAGTAGTATATATAAATCACCTGTAGTAGTATATATAAATCACCTGTAGTAGTATATATAAATCACCTGTAGTAGTATATATAAATCACCTGTAGTAGTATATATAAATCACCTGTAGTAGTATATATAAATCACCTGTAGTAGTATATATAAATCACCTGTAGTAGTATATATAAATCACCTGTAGTAGTATATATAAATCACCTGTAGTAGTATATATAAATCACCTGTAGTAGTATATATAAATCACCTGTAGTAGTATATATAAATCACCTGTAGTAGTATATATAAATCACCTGTAGTAGTATATATAAATCACCTGTAGTAGTATATATAAATCACCTGTAGTAGTATATATAAATCACCTGTAGTAGTATATATAAATCACCTGTAGTAGTATATATAAATCACCTGTAGTAGTATATATAAATCACCTGTAGTAGTATATATAAATCACCTGTAGTAGTATATATAAATCACCTGTAGTAGTATATATAAATCACCTGTAGTAGTATATATAAATCACCTGTAGTAGTATATATAAATCACCTGTAGTAGTATATATAAATCACCTGTAGTAGTATATATAAATCACCTGTAGTAGTATATATAAATCACCTGTAGTAGTATATATAAATCACCTGTAGTAGTATATATAAATCACCTGTAGTAGTATATATAAATCACCTGTAGTAGTATATATAAATCACCTGTAGTAGTATATATAAATCACCTGTAGTAGTATATATAAATCACCTGTAGTAGTATATATAAATCACCTGTAGTAGTATATATAAATCACCTGTAGTAGTATATATAAATCACCTGTAGTAGTATATATAAATCACCTGTAGTAGTATATATAAATCACCTGTAGTAGTATATATAAATCACCTGTAGTAGTATATATAAATCACCTGTGGTAGTATATATAAATCACCTGTGGTAGTATATATAAATCACCTGTAGTAGTATATATAAATCACCTGTAGTAGTATATATAAATCACCCGTAGTAGTATATATAAATCACCTGTTGTAGTAGTATATATAAATCACCTGTAGTTTGTATAATTGAAAATTCAATAAAATAGGGTGAGGAAAGAAATGCATCACCTTGTATATATACAGTGAAAAATAATTTCAAGCACCCTTAACTAGAGGTAAATACAAGGTATAAATCGAAGACGAATGAAGCGATCCGGAAGGGCAAGCGCGTCCATCACATCGGGTGGCTTATTACGGATTCCGTCAAATTAACGATTCAACGTGTGTAATAAACAAGTGTTTGTAGTGTTCTACACGTTCGTCACTGAACGATTGAACATTTAACATTGCTTTATCATTTACTTGAACTTTACCAATCAAGTACAAGCTTAATAGCTGATGAAGTTAACAACAGATGCTGTTGAACAGATGTACACGTGTAGATATCATTAACAGTGCTTGCCGTCGTCGTCTGTAGTAAGGTACAATGTGGTTCAGAGGCGGTTATTAATTACGTTGTGAGGAAGGAAATTGAGCTATGGTCGCGAAGCTGACAGCTAACGCATTTCTAAGATGTCATTGGTTGTAGGTAATGTGTGAATGCAATTAAGTTTTTTTAAGGAATGTGTCACAGTGATATAACAGCAGATATCAGACACGGTTGTGTGCATTCCACACACAATAGAGAGCACGCGCATTCTCCATTGGATATATTTGGATGGTGGTTACATATATCTCTGGATTTAGTTTCTTCATTATATATATACTAGAACAGTGGGTGACATTGCTCGATATTATGTTCTTTTTCGAACAAAACAAGTAAAGTCGATTCCACTACCGATGTCCGTTTCTCATCAGGAACGCAAACAGTAGGCATAGACAAATGTGTATACAGTGCTGCCTCAATGACTGCACAGGGCAGATCTATTTAGTGATCTCTCTATCACTCTTTTAAGAAATAAGTTATTTATATTACTTACATGTACTTAAGATACCATATTGGATGCGAGGTTACACTTGGTGTGTTGTAAATAAAATCTGAACAAATTCAACACAACTGATCTTCCAGGCTTTGGTACAAATCCAACGAAAGGCACGTACTTTGTATAAAACAATAGCATGCCGAAATGTCAACAAGGAAAATAGGATCAGGCGTCTGGGAAGAGTAAGCATCTTCTGCTTCACCCACAATATCAAACATGTAATTATAGGTCGAATCCCGACCACGAAACAAGAAGGCACAATATTGATCATAATCAAATTCATAGACCTCAATTTTACACTGAGTTGAGGTTTAGTATATCTGCCAATGAGATCAATGATGGCGATCATAATTCTTCACAGCAAGGTCTTGAATACCGAATCTTAAGGAAACAGAGATGTGACTATCAAGAAAGAGAAATATCCATGTAGAAAAAACAAAATGGTCTTGCTTATAGCACAGGTTAGTAGTTAACCGTCCATATTAGTCATGGATAATATTGAGACAGTTACTAACTGTGGTACTAAACCATATCAGTAAACGGACATAGAAGGAGACATACCGGACGAGGAGGTACACTCTGTATTCTAATGTCGTCTAAACTCAGCTTCTGTAGCGTTCGCTTGTAGTTAAAAAGCCTGGAAGTAATGGTTTAGAACTTCACATAAAGTCCTGATAGGAACACTCAAGACGTTTATCTCGTAACGATTGGGGTAACATATTCAAAATTACTTATACTATTACTTCCGCGTCTTAGAGAACACTTTAATCCACTGTGTCTATAAAGGCCTACACAACAACCGGAGGGCGAGGGCTACGTTAGTACGAACGTACACATATGTGAGCCACACACACTAAACACGTGATCTCATCAGAAGTGTCCTAATGTCTAAAACGTATCAATATTAGAACCAAAGCTGTAATGTACTTTAATAGTAGACGTATGTTATATGTTCCTGTACGTGGAGATTTGTCGTAATCTTCATAGAATTGCTGAAATTATCGACAAATTATCGCTCCTAATGGATATAAAAACAGTAATTACACTGTTAACAGGTGAGCAAATCGTTGTCGCTATTTCATGGAGCAAGCATTAACAAACAACGCCATGCGTGTGACTACTGCATGTAGAAATATGTTATAATGCAACAAAACTCATAATAGCGGGGTTATATGCAAAGTGTATCATGCATTTATATAGGTATGTTTCTCTACATAACCAACATGACTCAACCCTCATTAATCCGTTATTACACCTATTCTGAAACTAATTTAGAGAAATATGAATTTGCAAAGAAGTTATCAAAGAACAAAATATCGCACGCATTTGCACACCGTTATGTCATTTCCTGTTGAGATTGTTTCTGCAATGTCTGACTGCTAGAAGTTCCGTTTTGGGTCCTCGCGTGTTTGGCTATACGAACGTTTCATGTTAAAGATATATTACATGTTACGTGAGTATATTTCGGGATATTTTGAAATTATCATTTTTTTTATTATATCTCACCTACTAAGATTAAATTCAAATTTTACCATTTAAATATCGATGATTACGCCCTGGTCATCGTATTTATGTGTAGAATGGACTCTGGACATGTGTTTTAATAGTGTCTGTTTCGTTGTGCTAGAAATCATTTCTTCAGAACTTAATGTATTCAGAGAAATAACTGAAGGTTTTGAAATAAAATGCGAGTTACAGACAAGAAAGCGCGTAACAGTTATATCTTCAATAAAGTAAATAGATAAGAAAGCTTGTAGATCAAAGTAAAACCGAAAACGAAATTCATGTTATATCATGAGCTATCGTTGCAGATGATGCAGTCACCCTGATAGTTCACAGCGGTTCAGAAAGATCCGTGAACAATGCCAGAATAAAATTAGTTGTCAAGAAAATGTGTTTTAGTTATATTCTAAATTATTATGAGAGTGATTAGTTTCATATACAGAAGAAGCCTTAGTGATCTCACGTCCATTGCCCTTTGATCAGGTGATATATGAAGTCCGCCGGAAACTAAGGATGGCAATGTATTCCGTTCGCTTGTCAGAGAAAGTGCACCCGCCTACTGACCGAATTTCGCTTAGCCGGCTCCGGGGGTAATTATGTACTCCCAGGGATAATTACAACATCTGCAATGTCAGGGTAATATAGTTAGGCATGATATAGGCTCCAGTCTCACGTTAGAGTAGATAATGAATTAACACACAGAGGTACAAAATACGTTTGTTATATAATTGATTACAAAACAGAGCAACTTAAGTGATAACGTGGAACGATTGATTCGTGATGAGGAACACATTCGTCAACTTTATCTACCTTCTGCCCCTAACTTACACACATGTACACTCATATATTTACCATCTATCGCTAAACTCCACCACATTACACCGTTCCTGTAAATCCTATATAGCCTAAACCTACATTTTATCTTCTACCAATGAATAAATACACACATTCCTATTTTTACCCAAACAACACCACCAACAACTTTTCTATCCCCCAAGAACAACCCCATACACCAACACTTATCCCTCTACCTCTTGACCGAAAACATCATTCATCCTCTTTCATCTTTACTAGATTGCCTATAGCCAATTAACCCTTGACGAAGTGAATTGTAAGTAAGGTACTGTACACTATTGTCATCGAAAGGTCACACCAGCTTTTTATGGGAAACAGCAATACTCAATAGTTATTCACACCAATAGTCATTTCGCTTAAGGTGGCTCCACACATCGTCATCAGCGTCCATTTTCGTGACGTACTTCCGGAAAAAGTACAGCTCGGACTCAATTATCTTGATCGAAATGTGCATGTACACCGTGTCGTCATTTCCGTATTGCGTATCGGGCATTCAATGTCGTTGTGCAAATTATAGTTACACCTTGACCGTTTTCGTTTAAACGGTCAAACCGATCGGACCACTGTTGTTCGTTCATTAAATAAGGTCGGACCTAGTAATCTGATGCTGCTTTCAGGCGAGCCGTGAGAAAGCCTTGCAAGGCCTGCATATACATTTGCAGGTCCGCCAGGATTTATACCCGAAATTGTTACATTTATAAACGGTCAAACCGGTTGCTCCGCATACACGAACAGGCC
>NW_018408787.1:1008777-1058621 GCF_002113885.1 Mizuhopecten yessoensis | reverse complement strand
TGATAATTTTGATATCATATTTTTGATTTATTTCCATCATTTTTGTTATATGTAAACAGGGACAACTGTCATTGTGTAAATGTCACCCCTCTGCAAAAAGTTCCGATTTTTTTCAAGGAAGATAACTCTTACCCGGATCGAAGTGATTGTAAAATGTAAAATAAATTAATTATAAAGCCATTGTGTATATTTTGTTCAATTTCCCATTCTATATGTATAGATCTTTGTGTCCTGTTGGCTTTTAGCTTGTAGATAATCACTTTTATCCGTTCAAATTCAATAAAAAACACTTTGTGTAACATGTGTTACATATTTTGCGATAAATAAAATATTTGTAGGGTTAATTAGAAATGCTTCTTTTCATTTTATTATTGTTGTTATTGTTCCGAACAATGTCACACCCAAAAAAACCCCGGAAAATATTAAAATTGACGAAAATTCAATTTTTTGGTATTTTTTCCAAAAAAGTCCCCTAACTATCGGAGTGTTTAGATTTTCATAAAATCAACTCTACATAGTTGCATAACCATTATATGAAAGTTTCAACGAATTTCGCTGGTTAATTACGAAAGTGTGGAGCCACCTTAAGTATTGCGATTTTAAGATTTATTTTAGCTATTACACATTCACATTTTTAAAGGAGTCGCAATAATCACGTATATATTAATACAAATCATTTCAGAGCTATGTTATAAAACGGTAAAACCTACCCAGCTTCACACGAACTTTTTATTATAGTTTACCTTAATGTGCCCAAGCATTACATAATTGATAGTCCTGTCTTAATTAACGTCATTATTTACCCATACTGTACAAACACTACCTACAGTCCGCCGGTACAATATATTTTGCAATTTCACATCTCATTTCACATGTAATGCAGATTTAATCAAAAGATTGATCGATAACAGAAAGCATGTCCAATGCAGATCTGTCTTATAAATAACAAAGATAACATTTCCTTGTGGGGGAACATTGCTATCGCATCAGACATGTGTATCCCCGTCCTGCAGGGTTGGGCGGTTTGTCCGGGACACCCAGACACGATCATGAATTCCACATGGTTGGTATGATTGGCATGTAAGCTATCAACGACATCACATGTTGCGTAGAGACTTGTGGTAAGGACCTGGACCTGTGGTAGGGACCTGTGGTAGGGACCTGGACCTGTGGTAGGGACCTGTGGGAGGGACCTGTGGTAGGGACCTGTGGGAGGGACCTGTGGTAGGGACGGGATCTGGACCTGTGGTAGGGACGGGATCTGGACCTGTGGTAGTGCCCTGTGGTAGGGACCTGGACCTGTGGTAGGGTCCTGTGGTAGGGACCTGTGGTAGGGACCTGTGGTTGGGGCCTGGACTTGTGGTAGGGACCTGGGGTAGGGACCTGGACTTGTGGTAGGGACCGGTGGTAGGGATCTGGACTTGTGGTAGGGACCTGGGGGAGGGACCTGGACTTGTGGTAGGGACCTGTGGTAGGGACCTGGACTTGTGGTAGGGACATGTGGTAGGGACCTGGACTTTTGGTAGGGTTGTGGTAGGGACCTGTGGTAGGGACCTGGACCTGTGGTAGGGACATGTGGTAGGGACCTGTGGTAGGGACCTGGACTTGTGGTAGGGACCTGAACTTGTGGTAGGGACCTGTGGTAGGGACCTGTGGTAGGGAGACGCCTGGCAACTTTATTTCTTTTCGATATTACGCGCTCTGCCAGATTGCATGCTGCGGAGCACGTGCGTTGAGTAATCGACTAATTATGTCCGTAATTACTCATGGTAAACTTAGCCCGTTGCCCGATCCACATGCAGTGCCTGGTATGACGACGATAACATATCCTTCCGCATAACCAAGAATTTCTCCATCTGGCTTGGCAAACAGTACAAAGAGTCGGTTACTTGTGTGTTGTTTACTAACCGTAATGTTACATGTACCATAAGCCCTTTGTGCTTTTGCGCAGTACTGTTATCATAATTCATAACGTCTGTACAGCATATGTCGGTAACACGAATGCCCGAATTTATTAACGTCTGTAACACAAACGTCCGTTACACAAACGTTCGTGACGAGGAATGTCCGTCACATAAACGTATTTAATTTATACAATGTCCATAAAAGATTATCTGAGCTCGAATTGGTGAGACCCATAATAAGGCGACATTAAGACAAACTGGTATTATACGGAAAGCTTGACCTCACGGACGACAGGACATTAATACGTTCTGTCGTGTGTAAAGTGTACCGTTTACCCATTGACTACTCAGCCCTTTCGTTGTTCCGACATGTCTTTATCAAAAAAATAATGCTGGTGCATTTTCACGCTGATGAAGTGAACACGGAACAAACGATACGTTTTAAAGCACAGGCATTCAAATTTTACAATATCCTTTTCCTCCCGTTTCATAAAATGCTCTATATTTTCGAGCATTTTGTTAAGAATGTACACAGCAGTAAAATATCAACTATACAGCTATTCATTTCTTTATACGTGTCTAACATTCTTTAAATAATGAATGTTTTGTTTGAAGTTGAAATCTGAATAATCTTGTTAACCAATTCTGTTCTGAAATATTGCCAATAATATTCATGTTTCAATTTATTCGCTTGCATCTCGAACATGTAATGTTGAAGCGCTTTCGCATGCCGAACGAAGAACAGCTGGTTAACGTATGTAACACAACTTGGCAAAACTAATGTACACGCCATTGATTGTCTAAGAGTTATTGAAACTAATTAATGTTTCAATTCAAAAATAGTTACCGGTGAATCTCGCTGTGTTAAAAAAAATCCATGTGCTTGATCTATGTATGCAGAGATTGCCTATTTGCATTTAGGACACACCTAGGATTCCATTGAATTCACCGGCGTTTAAAATCTAACAAATACCATTACAGAAAACAGAGCAGAAAAACTTGCATTAACTGATTATTACTCAAATAATGATGCCTCTCGCGCAGTTCATTAATGTTTTTGAGCTGATACGGTGAACAGAAAATTACTATCCGGCTAATTTAGCTGAGGTGAATCTAACCTCCGGGCAATTAACACTAAACACAGCTTCCGTATAAAGTAAAGCCTTGGTTCCGACATTACAAGAGCTCAGGAAGTATAACTACAGCAAGACAACGGACGATAACGATTTTCTACTTGAGCACAGGGAATAAGTTTTTTGCCAAATCATCTTTAGATCCCCTACGGTGTTGTTGCACGGCGTGGGAGGAATGACGAATTAATAGCTATATGTAGGTTACTATAGGTCATCATCAATCTGCAGCTACTTAAGATAGCTTTACTTCACGTGCAAAACCGCGAAAATACTAGATTACAACTTCTTCTCATGTGGTGAGATGTACGAAGTTTATGTCACGTGAGTCCTTTGCCAGCGTAATGGATGATGTTGTTCCAGTGATAGATATGTAAATTATATAAAACACATATTCACGATTATGCAAAGGTAGTGTAGTTAAGCGTTATCTAAACTATTTGTCAAATAATTTAATTCCGAACACCAGGTGTCGCCTTTTATCGGCATCCGGAATCACTGTCCCTCTGCAAGAGACCGGTTTAATAGTTATATAAACTGGAACATGATGTAAGGATTGAAATTGGTTTCATTTTGTAATCCAAAAAGCTTATCGTTCAAAGTCAACCCTCGAACGTTGTTCTTTATCTTCTCCTATGGGAATTTTATCAATGTATCGTACTGTATAAATCACTTTAACATGAATATACTGAAATGCTCTCCACGAGGATGGAAGGAATAAAGTTAAAAGTAAGAAGTAATTATCAACCCCATCTACTACATAATAAAAAGGAAATGTTGGCAACAATCTGATAACTTGGCCTTCCAAACAAACTTTGATCTATAAAAAACTTTGTTTTGTTATCAGATATTCGTTTTATCTTTAAGAATATACTTAAGCACCTAAGGTCAACATCACCTAACATTTCCAAGTGATCAATGTTTATTTTTTATAACGTTTTGATTAGGTTGATTACAACGTATTTG
This sequence comes from Mizuhopecten yessoensis, assembly GCF_002113885.1. NCBI lineage: Eukaryota > Metazoa > Mollusca > Bivalvia > Pectinida > Pectinidae > Mizuhopecten > Mizuhopecten yessoensis. The sequence goes on along the minus strand of NW_018408787.1, from coordinate 1,054,621 downwards.
TCCTGCCGGTATATGTATATAGTTCGCTTCAGATCCAGATCGAAGTGAGATTTAAACAAGGACCTGATACATATTCATGGTCTCAATAACTAATTATATTCGCAAATATATCGTATGACACGCAGACAACACATTATAACTATTGCATTCCTCTGTAGACGTTTCCATAAGAGGTACTGTAACCGATCGTGCAACAACGATGCATTTTAGTCTTGCACTTCGTTGGGCTCTTATTATTAAATATTTATTTTATAATACAAAACTTTAGTTGGAAGAAAAATCAGTAAACAAATGATAGAAGGTACTTTCTTCCCATACGGAGTACACATGTGAAGAGAAGTGTCTCAATGACAGCTAATAGTGTGAAAATGGCAATACACAGCGATAAATTGAGACAAACTGGTCTTGTCAGTTAATCACCAAAACATGTGACGTTGCACTTTTTGTGTACACATAAACACATTTGGACGCGTAATGTTGTTTTGGAAATCTGACCTGACGTGTCAAAATGCAGATGCGGAGCATATCAGCACATTTCTTCTTGCCTTTCTCGTACCGGAAACTGTATTGTTTGTCGGCATCTACAGAGATACACATCGATACAAAGCAGAGGTGAGCCAGACACATGTGTTCCCATGTTCCCGTCCAAACATGTGCTGTTTTCCTTATCTCCATCACATATGTGACGTTGATCGTTGACCTTACAGCTTACTCTAATATCGTCTGATGTACATATACTTACTCTCGGCTAGCGTGCAATATACAACCACTAGTTAAAGGTGACGATTAAAATTTCAAATAAGCATGTAACTTCATGTTTAAATACTTGTTAAAAGGAAGAAATATATCAGAGTAAGTGTTCCTATAATTTTAATTTTAATTTTGCCTCGACATAAGAAGGAAGATGATCACAATATCTATCAAACTTCCTATAACTAAACAAAAGGTAGTGACCATTTGATGTGTGACACATCTACAAATAGTGTGTAAACGTTTTCTATTAGGTGTATTCTGTTGAACATGTACATCATCACCAGTAACACGTTTATTTCCACAATTGTACCTCCACATCCATCGTGACGTCAGACAAGCTGTTCTGACCAATCGAATCGTTATTATTACACCCGTGAAATAAAGAACAAGCGCGGTAGTATTGTGATAACATATAAGACCATTATATACGAGTTTTACAATGTTTTCTCGTATGTCTGGTAAACTTCTTTACAGTTAATTCCCGTTCCTTGACATTTCCTTCAAACATTCACGTAATAATGTATTTAAAGCACCCTTTTCTATCACAAACGAGATCTTGATTGCATGTTTTCAAAGCGCAAAGCATGTATGTTAATGGTATTATCGGTGTAAAGATGGAACCTGTACATCGCCCTGCGACTAAAACAAGCACGTTCATCTTCCTCTGTTTAACAGGCTATCTGTGGTGACAGAGAATTAGGCCAACAATTATCACTACATGCTGCAAAATCGTTCTACGACATCACAAATATGCACGCAATGAGGAAACCACGATTTGCCGGGTGTAAAACAATACTGTAAACTTAAAGTACAACGTAAAACAGTATTGGGTGTGACTAAGAGTTGGCAGTCTGTCTACTACAGCAAGGGGAAAACTAACGTTCAGAGGCTTGATTAATTATACTTGTGGTCGTTATTGTTAAAGAAAAGATGCTAACCAGTAACCATGCGCTGGTCGCTTTAACGGTATGAAACCACATATGTAGACCAATTGTGGGTTTTTAGATCTAACAAGACAATCAACACAAAAGTTGTTGTGTATGCATTGCCAAGGCTATTCAACACTATGTTACACTCTCCTTCTGCTTGGCGTGATACCAATTACTGGTCAGTTTTGTGCTCAGATGTTATTATTCACGCCGGAAACACTGTCCGGTGAAAATCTAAGTGGACAAGAAGAATAACCATGCATGTACCCTTATTTGGTGAGCCTTGATGTACCACCAGAGGGCCGACATCCGCCAGAGTTGTCATCGTCGGCAAACTTGGTGGATCGTATAAAGAACCGGTGTCTGCATCAGTGGAAATGTCGGTAAAAACATCACTACTTGGCAATAAACATTGTTTTAGAGGGAAAGGGGAGGCATATTAATTCGCGTACAGCGTTGTTATACTTATCTGCAATATCAATCCACGAGAGCAAGTAGGGCGTTTCGGGAACACATATTTGTACCGGCCCATCACTAGGTTGAATGTAAGGTTCAATATACATACAGTTATAACGAGGAAATGTTTGTTGGCGGGAAATTCCTACACCAAAGATACGACCCTCTAATATCTTTGAAGTATGGTTAGGGTTGGAGACTCTCGTCACTAAATCGTATATTATACTACAAAGACGATAGGTGCCAATTCGCTTATATGTCGTTTTATTATCTGTATCCTTTCCATGGGTAATTAGAAGGCGTTAGTTCAGCTCTGGTGTGTGGCCTGGGAAGGGAGAAACAACTTCTCATATTTACTCTGAGGCGGTGGTGTCCTCCCAAACAATTTAGATATTGATACAAATATTGAAGCCATTAGTTTCAAATTCAAGGTCCATATAACCCCATTAAGTATCGACATCACTGCGTCATTATCGCTATACTTTCTTCATCGCAGACAACTTCATATCTCGGTCTTGTTTCGCTTCATAAACGAATCATATATTTATATAACGATACTTATATAACTATATTTATATAACTATACATATATAACTATACATATATAACTATATTGATATAACTATTTATATAACTATATTTATATAACTATACATATATAACTATATTTATATAACTATACATATATAACTATATTGATATAACTATACATATATAACTATATTGATATAACTATTCATATAACTATATTTATATAACTATATTTATATAACTATATTTATATAACTATACATATATAACTATATTTATATAACTATACATATATAACTATATTTATATAACTATACATATATAACTATACATATATAACTATATTTATATAACGATACTTATATAACTATATTTATATAAAGATACTTATATAACTATATGGATATAACGATACTTACATAAATATGCTTATATAACTATATCAAAATAACTATATATATATAACTATACATACATAACTACACTTATATAACTATATGGATATAACGATACTTATATAGCTATATTTATATAACGAAACTTATATAACTATACATATAACTATACTTATATCACTATATGTATATAACTATACTTATATAAGGATACTTATATAACTATATGGATATAACGATACTTACATAAATATGCTTATATAACTATATTGATATAACTATACATAAATAACTACACTTATATAACTATATAACTGGATAGTGTGAAAATCCGCCGGAAGAAGCCCTAGAAGGCAGAAAGGCCTAGCGGACGATCTGAAAAAATTGTTTTTATTTTATATAACTATATGGATATAACGATACTTACACAACTATACTTATATAGCTATATGTATATAACGATATAGTTATATAAGAATAGTTATGTAAGAATAGTTATATACATATAGTGATATAAGTATAGTTATATGTATAGTTATATCAATATAGTTATATAACTTTATAACTAGATAGTGTGAAAATCCGCCGGAAGAAGCCCTAGAAGGCAGAAAGGCCTAGCGGACGATCTGAAAAAATTGTTTTTATTTTATATAACTATATTTGTATAATTATACATATATAATTATATTTATATAACTATAGTTATATAAATATAATTATATATGTATAATTATACAAATATAGTTATATATGTATAGTTATATAAATAGTTATATCAATATAGTTATATATGTAGTTATACATGTATAGTTATATAGATATAGTTATATAACTTTATAACTAGATAGTGTGAAAATCTGCCTGAAGAAGCCCTAGAAGGCAGAAAGGCCTAGCGGACGATCTGAAAAAATTGTTTTTATTTTATATAACTATATGTATTTATATAACTATATGGATATAACGATACTTACACAACTATACTTATATAAGGATACTTATATAACTATATGTATTTATATAACTATACTTATATAGCTATATTTATATAACGAAACTTATATAACTATATAACTGGATAGTGTGAAAATCTGCCTGAAGAAGCCCTAGAAGGCAGAAAGGCCTAGCGGACGATCTGAAAAAATTGTTTTTATTTTATATAACTATATTTACATAACGATACTTATATAACTATACATACATAACTAGACTTATATAACTATATAACTGGATAGTGTGAAAATCCGCCTGAAGAAGCCCTAGAAGGCAGAAAGGCCTAGCGGACGATCTGAAAAAATTGTTTTTATTTTATATAACTATATTGATATAACTATACATAAATAACTACACTTATATAACTATATCGTTATATACATATATTTATATACATATAGTGATATAAGTATAGTTAATATACATATAGTTATAGAAGTATCGTTATATACAAATAGTTATATACATATAGCTATATAAGTATCGTTATATAAGTATAGTTATATGTATAGTTATATATATGTATAGTTATATATGTAGTTATACATGTATAGTTATATAAATAAAGTTATATAAGTATAGTTAATATAAGTATAGTTATATGTATAGTTATATATGTATAGTTATATAGATATAGTTATATAAGTCTAGTTATGTATGTATAGTTATATATGTATAGTTATATAAGTATAGTTGTGTAAGTATCGTTATATAAATATAGATATATTGATATAACTATACATAAATAACTACACTTATATAACTATATATTAATATAACTATATGTATTTATATAACTATACATACATAACTACACTTATATAACTATATAACTAGATAGAGTGAAAATCCGCCTGAAGAAGCCCTAGAAGGCAGAAAGGCCTAGCGGACGATCTGAAAAAATTGTTTTTATTTTATATAACTATATTGATATAACTATACATATAACTATACTTATGTAACTATATGTATATTAACTATACTTATATTAACTATACTTATATAAGGATACTTATATAACTATATCAAAATAACTATATATATATAACTATATTGATATAACTATACATAAATAACTACACTTATATAACTATATGTATTTATATAACTATAGTTATATAAATACATATAGTTATATAAGTTTCGTTATATAAATATAGATATATTGATATAACTATTTATATAACTATATTTGTATAATTATACATATATAATTATATTTATATAACTATATTGATATAACTATTTATATAACTATACTTATATAACTATATTTATATAACTATACTTATATAACTATACTTATATAACGATACTTATATAACTATATGTATATAACGATACTTACATAACTATACTTATATAACTATATGTATATAACGATATAGTTATATAACTATATAACTAGATAGTGTGAAAATCCGCCTGAAGAAGCCCTAGAAGGCAGAAAGGCCTAGCGGACGATCTGAAAAAATTGTTTTTATTTTATATAACTATATTTATATAACTATACATATATAACTATTTTATATAACTATATTTATATAACTATAAATTTGTATAACTACATATATAACTATACTTATATTAACTATACATGTATAACTACATATATAACTATACATATATAACTATATTTATATAACTATACATATATATAACTATACTTATATTAACTATACTTATATATATGTGTCTCAGAGAGTCTACTATCTAGTATTAACCACGCAGGTATAGATCCTGGTTATAGGTCGGATCATTCATATCCCAAGATATTAGTAACATTAAATGAATTTAAAAGAGGTAGAGGGACATGGAAACTTAATAATTCACTTCTACATGATTCAGAATACTTAAAAATAGTTAATAATTGCATCAATGATGTAAAGAAACAATATTGCATACCAATTTATCATTTGAACAATATTGAAAGCATACCTTCTTCCGAGATTCAATTTACTATTAATGACCAGTTATTTTTGGAAACTTTGCTTATGGAAATTCGAGGGAAAACAATAACATATACATCATATAAGAAAAAACAACAAAACCTTAGGGAAAATACTCTTAAAAAAACAATACAAGAGCTTGAGGCCCAGGAAAATGTTAATTTAGATGAATTAAATGGGAGAAAAAATGATTTGGAGAAGATAAGAAAACATAAGATTAAAGGCAGTATTATAAGATCACGGGCGAAATGGGTAGAAGAAGGGGAGAAACCTACTGGTTATTTTTTTAATTTAGAAAATAGAAATTACATCTCAAAAATAATACCAAAATTACAAACAGACAATAATAACATAATAACAAAACAGGAAGTCATATTAGAGGAAGTTTGCTCATTTTATAAAAATCTTTATGGTGTCTCTAACAGCATAGATAATAATATACAGAATGTAAACTTGGCATGTTATCTTAATAATAATAAAATGCCTAAACTATCTCAAGAGGAGTCTGATAGTCTAGAAGGGGAAATTACATATAAAGAGGCAGGACAAACTTTAAAATTAATGAAAAATAATAAAAGCCCAGGGTCGGATGGATTTTCAACAGAATTTTTTAAATGCTTTTGGGGAAAATTGGGGGAGTTTATAGTCAGATCAATCAATTATGGTTATCGTACAGGACAACTTTCTATAACCCAGAGACAGGGAATAATAACTTGTATACCAAAAGCAGATAAACCAAGGCATTTCATTAAAAATTGGAGACCCATATCACTTTTAAACATTGTGTACAAAATTGCATCAGGAACTGTAGCTAATAGGATAAAAACTGTTCTCAATAAATTAATAAATAATGATCAAACTGGTTTTCTTTCGGGTCGTTATATAGGGGTAAATACAAGATTAATATATGATATTATGCATTATACTGAGGAGAATGACATACCTGGCATGCTACTGATGATTGATTTTGAGAAGGCATTCGATTCAGTGTCTTGGTTATTTATTGAAAAAGTTCTACTTCTCTTTGGTTTTGGTAATAGCATTGTAAACTGGTTTAAAACTTTACATAATAATGTTCATTCAGCTATCAATCAGGGGGGAAACATATCTTCATTCTTTGATATCAGGAGGGGCTGTCGACAGGGGGATCCAATCGCACCGTATCTGTTTATTCTGTGTGCAGAGGTTTTGGCTACAAAATTGAGAAATAATAGAAATGTAAAAGGTATCGAGATTGAAAGTTGTCCTATTTTATTATCGCAATATGCTGATGACACCTCACTTATACTTGATGGCTCTGAGAAATCTCTAAAGGAAGCAGTAAAAGAACTACATGAATTTGCAAAAAAATCTGGTTTAAAAATGAACATTGATAAAACTCAGGTGATATGGATTGGTAGCAAAAAGTATAGTGAAGATTGTTTTTTACCTGAACTTAATTTGCAGTGGGGAAAAGAAAAATTTGTGTTGCTAGGAATTGAATTTAGTGTGAACCTTCATGAAATACCAAAACTTAACTTTGACAAAAAACTTATCAAACTAAAATCTCTAATAAAAATTTGGAACAGAAGGTCATTAACACCTATTGGAAAAATTAGCATTATCAAATCATTGCTCATCTCTCAATTTAATCACCTGTTTATATCATTACCAAATCCAGATGATAGATTTATTAACAAACTCAACTCAATATTATTTGATTATTTATGGAGTGGAAAACCAGACAAAATTAAAAGAGAGATAATTATTCAAAATTATGCTGATGGTGGTTTGAAGATGATCAATCTTGTTGCTTTTATAAACTCTCTTAAACTTACTTGGATCAGAAGACTCTATCAGAGTACTGAGAAATGGCAGGCCATACTTAAAACTTATATTGACATAGATCTTCTTGCAAATTGTGGTTCTGAATATATTCAGATATGTGTAAATAAGTGTAAAAATAAATTCTGGAGTGATGTGCTCAGATCTTGGTACACACTAAATACAAAATATTATGATAAAATTCTTCAGGAAAACATATTGAAAGTTCCCATTTGGTATAATAGTAAAATCAAGATAGGAGGAAGAGCTGTTTTTTACAGAAAATACTATCAGAAAAACATTTTTATTATAAACGATATGATAAAGGTTAGCACAGGTTTGTTTTACACATTTGTAGAATTTATTCAAAAATACCACGTAAACACAATTTTTTTACAGTATCAGGGCCTTGTCTCTGCAGTTAAAGACTTTATTTCATCCCATAATACATACAGATATGAGATAATTTATCCCTACATACCTATCAATCTAGATTTTTTTCTTAGAGATAAAAAAGGGTCAAAAATGTTTTACAACATCATAATTAAAGCGGACAAGATACCATCCGGCACCAGAAAATGGAATACTATATTCGACAACATGGATAAACTAACTTGGTGTAAAATCTACAAAATGCCTTTCTGTGTAACAACAAATACAAAACTCCAGTGGTTCCAGTATAGAGTGATTCATCATGTACTTACAACTAATTCATTTCTATCTAAAATTGGAGTAGTTGTCTCCCCTCTTTGTGTATTATGCAACTCTGAACCGGAAACAATTACTCATATATTATGGGAATGTGGGGAAGTACAAAGATTACTAGAAAGTTTTGACACATTAATGGAAGCTCTTTTAATCCCATTTTCAGTAAACAAAAAATCTTTTCTTTTTGGCCTTCTTCATCAGAATTTTCTTCCCAGTAATCGAGTAGATAATGAAATCATCATCATTATAAAGCAGTATATTTACAGAATGAGATGTTTACATAACTCATTAAATGTAAACGCTCTTGTAAACATAATAAAGGACAACTATCAGATTCAAAAATACATTGTTAATGGTAAGGATGAAAAAGCTAAACATAAATTTGAAAATGACTGGAAAAAATGGGACAAACTAATTAAGCTGTAATACATTTCTATTATCATTATAATTATTATCTTTGAGACATACTCTATCATACATATTTTAAGTTCTGCCCTTCACAAAGCCGATATATTACCTATATATAATATAATATACATGAGTGAATATCCACCTCCTTTTTCCACCATCTCGCCCAACTTTTCATACATTTCTTCTCTCGTTTCTTTATGTTCTCTATTCTCCCTTTCTTTTTATTTTCTCAATCTCTATCTCAATTCCTCTTTCTTATAAAGACAATGCAATGTACTCAGTAGACTGTGCAAATTTTTCATTTACCTTTTTGTGTGGGACTGATATTTTTTCTCTTTGCATAAATTTACATTTCAATAATCAGTACTAGTACATACAGGAATGTCTGAAAATGTCTAATATCATGCATATGGGTTTGTGTGAGTACAACGCATGCGAGTATGGTGAAATCATCTTAATTATGCTTATGCATGGACATGGGTGTTTTTGACATGGACATGAGTTATACAGTATGTGCGGTTATATAAAATTTAATGCAGATATTGTTTCTAGCATAAAGATATATACTGTACCATATGTGATGAAGGTTGATATGTGTTCTATTTTTACACGAGACATAGCAATGAATGGTTGAGACATATAGATGTCAGACACATGGATGGATGCATATATATAGGTAATGAAATGTTAAAATAGATGGAAATGAGTATGTATGCTATTGTGGTTAAATATCATCGTGAGAATGTATGTACTCTATGACAAATGTGGACATAACAGATATAGGTTTATGTATGTATGTGCCTGTATACAAATGAGTGAACGTTTTGTTATTTATTGTACATGTACATTGCATTGATGAAAAATCTGAATAATAAAAAACAAAAAAACAACAACAAAAAAACTATACATATATAACTATACATATATAACTATATTTATATAACTTTACTTATATAACTATACTTATATAACTATACTTATATATCTCGCACTAGAGGAGTAGCAACAAAAGACTAATATACTAGGTGAATAGTTTGTTTTGAAGTACAGTTACTATAGCCAGAAAAAACAGCTATTTCTGCCGACAAAAAGGATGTATCAGCCGATTAAGGACAATCATTTCGATTGCCATATTACTTATTTGTAGGGAATACGCAAATATATACTAACTGTGTTTTGCATTTAGTTACTCACAGTGGTTTCTTAGTTCTTTCAAGATTCGGGTTATAATACATGTTAACCACACTAGATACAAGTTATATAATAAGAATATATAATTAAAACGTAATTTGTGTTATTTTTTCATCCTCGAAACAGCCGAGGGCATGTAAAAACTGCTGTATATTTTTTTTAAAATATAAACAGTAATATCTAAATAATAAGAGAAAATAGGTGACAAATATTTAATGGAGTTTGGTTATCTTGGTTTATAGAACACTGATAATCAGTCCCTCATTTAACCAGTTGAGACTGTCGATCTGTCTATAGCACCAGTGTCTTCCTGTAACCATAGTCACAGTGTTCTCGCATTAACATATAGGTAGCATAACTGATCACGACTGTAAATTCATTCAAATATTTTCGTTTTGTGTAAACACAGAGAGTGACATTACAATTCTAGATTATCATCGATGACTTCATAATTATCTAATTAATTTTCGTTATTCGATCAACGGCGTTCGCTATAAGATAACATAAAGTTCTTGAACTGTAGATGACATTTTACAAAACTTCCGTCTATTCGGAACTTCCAGATGTGTTCTTACCCTTCGGAAGTCAGAGTATAAGATATATAAGGCAACAAAGCAGTAAAGGTGCGTCGCCTCTGTTTCGAATCGTGTTGGTGAAAAAAACATGTCTAGAATGAGTGCATTGGGTTCGATCAGAACACGATTTCTATTTTGCTTGACCTATTACTCATTTACACTAGATCATGATGATTCGGCTTACAAAATCCGTCTGTTGTGGTCAGCACTAGATAAGAAACACGTGCCTTTCGTTTTAGAAAAAATCGTACACGTACTTGTCGCTTCAACAGCATATGTTGTGTATCATTGGACTCTACGGAATTCTGAGTTAGATGTTAATGCTGGCAGGTCAAATAGGTCATACCTCTAAGGCAGCTTATTGAAGCCTTACTGTTGGATGACATCTGTGACTCACTAGAATGTATAGTATCGAGAAATTGCGTAGATGTCGGGTATGTTTGCGGTGCCGTGTCGTTAACTATTAGGACAATACCCGTTACTACACACTTAATCAGTACGTAACACGCGATGCTGGAATAACTACATTCTGTACATATCCTATAAGAGCCCTTAACGAATATGCGGCTGTTTATTCTAGCGTCAGAACAACACGCTTTAATACGCAATTAATCTGTACCTAACCCACGAGTGTGGGATAGCCACGTTCTACACATATCGTAATGAGTCGATGTCAATATCTTTTACTTACAGTGTAAATACCGCGAGCGTAGTTATAGAACAAAAATGCCAGTCCTGAAAAGGGAGCTCGGGTCAATAGGAAGAAAATATTCGCGTAGTTTAAAAGGAGTTCGAGTAAATAATTCGCATCGTAAAATTCGAGTTCTGGAACACGAGGGAGATGCATATTTGTGTCCTGTGAAAGTAGTTCGGGTTGGGATAGAGATAAATATTCAAGCAAAGAAAAGAGAGTTCGGGGCGGGAGGGAAAACTATTCACATCATCAGGGCTCGAAAGAGAGACCATTCTGTGTGCCGTTGTGCGTTTGATTGGCGGTGTGCTGTTATATCTGTGTGCCGTTGTGTGTTTGATTGGCGGTCTGCCGTTATATCTGTATGTCGTTGTGCGTTTGATTGGCGGTGTGCTGTTATATCTGTTGTCATGTTGTATAGGCAGTATGAAAAATGTATATCAATCACTAACTTGACACTTAATCAAACCTACATATCTTTAAATGTGATTTTCAATTTCCGCCATATTACAGGAAGCAATGATTCTATGAATCAGACTCATTTATAGTACCCATAGAGATGAAAAAATAAAGATAGATAATAATCGTCAGAAAAAAAGTGAAAATACTCCTTGTTGAATCATTAATTGTCCTTTATATTTCCGTCGTATGATAAATATTTGTGTACTTGTAAATGGTGTAGCGATGATATATGTAAAGTTTACAGTACCTTGTTGAACGTTTAGAAACAAAATTATTTGTTGTTTAGTAGTAAACAAGTCACTAGGAATATAATGTTTAATGACCAGAAACCTAATATTTTCATACACAGTGTGAGTATCATTTTATTTAAATACCAATTACTTTTAATTTACCCTGATTTGATACAGGAGATATAGTTTTTTAGTTCTCTTTGACGTAATATCCCGATGCTATCTAGCGAATATAAATAAGTACGGTGTGGGATTTCTGACATCACTATATTTGACGAAAGCCATTAATATCATGTCGAAAGTGTGTTCTCAATTTAGGTTATAGTTGTACCGACTGTAGACCAAGCCGACCTCTCTATGTTCCGTAAACGATTTCTCTAAAGGCCTGCACAATCGCTCACAAGTCAGATATTGCTAGGTTCGGAACCTCTCTGCGTTCTTCTTACGCTCCAGTAACTTCGTTACAGGTCAACTCTAATAGGTTTTCGGTAACGTTATTGACAACACTGCAACGTTACAAACATAAACATGGAAGCAAATGGAAACGTATTACATCGGTACGGGAGGATGAGAAAGGCGCGGAAGACGTTATGTAGCATATCCATTTACTCTCACATACCTTCGTTAATTGAGACACGTGCGCACGTGTGTATGGTTGGTGTTGTTCTCTATGATCGTGGCATGGGAGGTTACCGTTAAAGACTTCGGTTATAAGTTACCTGTAAGCTTGTTTATTAGAAACCCATGCCACAGAATCACGCCAACATTTCAAGATTCATGTCAATATTTCATTTGTTGATCATCGGAGACGTGCTTAAGATTGGTTGGGCTGGGTACAGAATATCTTGAGGCATCGATAAAAAAATGGAGTATCGCAAGAACCTGTATTGAAACGTAATTAAAGTGATCGCGATGACACGAAAAAATAAGACTTAACAAATTTGGCAAAACGCGACATGATAACATAGAACGGTAGGAACACAGAATTACGTGTACGCGAAAATAGCAGGACTCGAAATATAAACTATATACGGTGTATTCACCAATATGCTACTAATATGAGACAGAAATGCATGTTAGACGAATTCTGGTTGTGTGTTACGAATTGTGAGACACGAATGGAATGTTTATTATAGTAATGAATACAATACGTGGGTATGTGTTAAGACGTGGTGGCGTTGTATCGTCGCTCGTTATCTGTGATATAACGCCAGCAATCATTACGTATAACCCACGTTAGAGTGTCGATAACCGTTAATGGAAAGGTGGCCACAGCCAACAATAATGATAACACACCATTACCTGCGAACAAAGTCGGTTATCTGTAGCGAAACAACAAATATATACAATAGCTAATTACTGTCATATCTTCATGAATGCAACACGTCCTGGATTTGTAGAAAATGTAACAACGGGACAAAGGCCAAAATAGATAGTTAATACGTGTATTCGTTACTCCGAAATTAACGCTGTATTAGCGAAAATGTGTTCTCGTAAATTTTAACTTGTGTTCGTCAACAATGTTTCTCTCAAAGAGTTCAAACAAAGCATGTAAGTTAAAGAAATGAGTGGACATAGAAGTGATCACTGTACTTAAGCGTTGAAAAGTTTGAATGCTATTACATTAACCTAGGCATGCCATGTTTACAAGCCAAATACACACGTGTCACGTCAGATAGAACCTTCGCCATTGTAGGGGAGTTCTCATTATCATTATGAAACAACGTAGTGGTGTAACGATATGGTGTCCTGATATGCATTCTTCACACAGAAACTATATGTAACTACAATAATTAAATTCGTGCTGTTAATGTTTCCTTGCAGTATCAAAATTGTGAAAAATCACGTATATGTAGTGCAGTTTCCAGAACAGAATGACGTTAGTAAAGTTTTAACCAAGGGTCAAAATAAACACCGTCACATTTACTTCATGTATATGCTATTTGTCAATATCACTGGAGTAAGGTCCCATGCTTATTTGTCGCTGATTAAGTACAGTGATGCCCACTCCGGGTTACAACGATGTCCTAACAAGCTGTGCTAATTGGCAATTAAGTAGCCTCGTTCTGATACCTACTCGCCTCGATATTGTAATCAGAACATGGTGTTTGCCAGTCAAAGTGCCAATTGACTGCGGGTTGAGACCTTAAGTACGCATGTATGCTCAAACAAACATATTTTTTCTATCACCAAGACCACAAGGTTCCGTCGTTAGGAAACACAAGCTGTCAGGAGTAAATTCTTTGCTAGTATACCAGTCATAAACTGTACGCAGTAATACAATAGGGATGACCTCTGAGCGGTCAGACACACAAATAAAGGATTCCTAGGACGATAGCATTGGTGCGGTCTATGGCAGGTAACGTGGTTTTAGATGTTGACGTCGGCCCCGAAAATGGCGGTATATTTAGTAGGACGGGTGGGGTAGAGACGTTCCTCCTTGTAACAGCCAGTGTAGTATAAAGGCGGTGCATAAGGTGATAACGGCGAAGGGAAATAGTAGGAAAGTCGGAAAAGAAAAGACAAAAATATTGCAACTAAGGAAAACATGATAAGAAAGCCCCCGATTCTTCAGGCGGTCACACATTAGTTGCGTCTTTCGACAACCTACACTCGGATATAGAGTATAATGAAAGAAAATGTCCACACTGTAACAGTCAGCAAATTGGTGACGAATTCCATTACTTGCTTGAGTGTCCGTCACTATCTGGGTTTCGAACTTTATATATAGACAAATATTTTTGGACGAGACCAAATGTAATTAAGTTTTATGAATTGATGAATACTACTAATATAAAAACACTGAAGAAACTTTGTACTTTTATTAGAATAATTAATAACAATATTTGACCTCCTCGATATAAATGTGTATATTTTATAAAACAGTACTGTGTACTACCGACTACGAACACTACAATTACTATATATTATATTGTAAATATGTTTCTCTATACATTGTATTGTGAAAGAGAATAAAGTTGAATTGAATTGAATTGATACAACGGGCCTATTGTTTCCACGAGCCTGCAGGCGTATTGCTTCGCCATTGTACCAGATACAGACTCGCTCTGGTAGAGTACCTGTTGTGGGTTAGTAATTATGGCTGACTACTATCGTCATCTGTCGTATTTAGAATTGAAAACACATGACCATATCAATATTTTATAAAAAAAAATATATGAAACACACAGTCATAAAGCTTTCATTTTTCACTGTTCTTACGATATTTGAGAAAACTAAAGGTCAACGATGCAAAACGTACAGGCGTATACGCCTGAAATGCACTTTTTACTATAACATATTGCAATGTATACGCGAACACGGGGAGCAAAATGTTGTATGTATTCTGTATGTGTGTTGAGAGTGGTATGTTTGTGTATTAGCCTTCCTGCGAAAGCGCGGATCTGATGCCGAGTTAAGAGGCACCCAACACAGTATTACACGATCTGATGCCGAGTTAAGGGGCACCCAACACAGTATTCCACGATCTGATGCCGAGTTAATAGGCACCCAACACAGTATTACACGATCTAATGCCGAGTTAAGAGGCACCCAACACAGTATTACACCATCTGATGCCGAGTTAAGGGGCACCCAACACAGTATTACACCATCTGATGCCGAGTTAATAGGCATCCAACACAGTATTACACCATCTGATGCCGAGTTAAGGGGCACGCAACACAATATTACACCATCTGATGCCGAGTAAAGAGGCACCCAACACAGTATTACACCATCTGATTCCGAGTTAAGGGGCACCCAACACAGTATTACACGACATGATGCCGAGTTAAGAGGCACCCAACACAGTATTGCACCATCTGATGCCGAGTTAAGGGGCACCCAACCCAGTATTACACCATCTGATGCCGAGTTAATAGGCACCCAACACAGTATTACACGATCTAATGCCGAGTTAAGAGGCACCCAACACAGTATTACGCCATCTGATGCCGAGTGAAGGGGCACGCAACACAGTATTACACCATCTGATTCCGAGTTAAGGGGCACCCAACACAGTATTACACTATCTGATGCCGAGTTAAGGGGCACCCAACACAGTATAACACCATCTGATGCCGAGTTAAGGGGCACCTAACACAGTATTACACCATCTGATGCCGAGTTAATGGGCATCCAACACAGTATTACACCATCTGATGCCGAGTAAAGGGGCACCCACCACAGTATTACACCATCTGATGCCGAGTTAAGGGACACGCAACACAGTATTACACCATCTGATGACGAGTTAAGGGGCACGCAACACAGTATTACACCATCTGATGCCGAGTTAGGGGGCACGCAACACAGTATTACACCATCTGATGCCGAGTTAGGGGGCACGCAACACAGTATTACACCATCTGATGCCGGGTTAAGGGGCACCCAACACAGTATTACACCATCTGGTGCCGAGTTAAGGGGCACGCAACACAGTATTACACCATCTGATTCCGAGTTAATAGGCATCCAACACAGTATTACACCATCTGCTGCCGAGTGAAGGGGCACGCAACACAGTATTACACCATCTGATTCCGAGTTAAGGGGCACCCAACACAGTATTACACTATCTGATGCCGAGTTAAGGGGCACCCAACACAGAATTACACGATCTGATGCCGAGTTAAGAGGCACCCAACACAGTATTACTCCATCTGATGCCGAGTTAAGGGGCACCCAACACAGAATTACACCATCTGATGCCGAGTTAAGGGGCACCAAACACAGTATTACACCATCTGATGCCGAGTTAATGGGCATCCAACACAGTATTACACCATCTGATGCCTAGTTAAGGGGCACCCAACACAGTATTACACCATCTGGTGCCGAGTTAAGGGGCACGCAACACAGTATTACACCATCTGATGCCGGGTTAAGGGGCACCCAACACAGTATTACACCATCTGGTGCCGAGTTAAGGGGCACGCAACACAGTATTACACCATCTGATTCCGAGTTAATAGGCATCCAACACAGTATTACACCATCTGATGCCTAGTTAAGGGGCACCCAACACAGTATTACACCATCTGATTCCGAGTTAAGGGGCACCCAACACAGTATTACACTATCTGATGCCGAGTTAAGGGGCACCCAACACAGTATAACACCATCTGATGCCGAGTTAAGGGGCACCCAAGACAGTATTACACGATCTGATGCCGAGTTAAGAGGCACCCAACACAGGATTACACCATCTGATGCCGAGTTAAGAGGCACCCAACACAGGATTACACCATCTGATGCCGAGTTAAGAGGCACCCAATTCAGTATTACACCATCTGATGCCGAGTTAAGGGGCACGCAACACAGTATTCCACCATCTGATGCCGAGTTAAGAGGCACCCAATACAGTATTACACCATCTGATGCCGAGTTAAGGGGCACCCAACACAGTATTACACGATCTGATGCCGAGTTAAGAGGCACCCAACACAGTATCCCACCCAGTCACATTAAACTGACAACGGGTAAACGACTTGGTGCGATTATCCTACATTAAGAAAGTTGTTACGAAATAAAGAGAACAAATAAAGATCCTAACTGTTGCCAGGATTGCAGCAAATTAAGTTGTTCACCTCTGTGTCCCAAAGTAGACGACACAAAAGCAATCCTACGTCAGATTCTTCTTACATCATGCAATAGGTAACAACCTGTATATTGTTTCTATCAATCCCCGACCTACAGAGGTGTTACACGAGAAAGAATGCCACTTTGTACGTTTACACGCAGCGTAAACGAGAAGAATGTGGACCTCCCTCTTTTAATTGATATATATATAACAAAGAGAGAAATGTCCCCGTCAAATTATGTATATACAGACATATATCGAGAAAAATAGGCCACCCATGCAGATTTCTACACAGGCTAACTAACACACTGTGTTTTAATACATATCTAGTGAAAAATATTCCTTACCACACTTAAGATTTTAACCCGCAACATTGCCAACGTCTTATAGGATTTGTACGTCTTCCAAAATCTTACAGAGAATGGTGCCACTTAAAATAATGTTTGTTCCGAACAAGTCAGATCTAAACATGTCTAAATCCTTGATCGTATAGGAAGCAGTTGGGTGGAGCGGCTGGGTTTTAATGTAAAACATGCATATTCATTTATGAAAAAAAACAACAATTTCTTACATAATTCAATTTGTTTCAAACATGTTATCATGCTTTTAAGATGTAGTTTACTATTCTTTTAAATTCAAAGGGCCGCTGAAAAAAGTTACACTAGAATGCCGTTTGATAGCTTACAGTTTTCTGATGGAAATGTTGATTATTGTCTGCAGTTAAGCACAGACTCAAAGAGAAGTTGTGCGCGAGAGAAATGCATCTCTGATGCTACAATAGGGACCACACCCCCAGACAATACATCTAGCATATGTTGATTCAATTATGATAAGTGCGTAGAATATACGGTAAAATCATTTTGGAGATACAGGTTACCAAAAACTGTTTGAAATAGGGTGACGTATCCGGTCACTTATTAATGTTTACATTTACTTTACGTACTTCATCAACTTATTCAATGGATATTCCTCAATTAGTCTCTAATTCAATGTACTCAAAACTCATTTACCGACAGAAAGTAGTACTCAAAACTCATATACCGACAGAAAGTAGTGCTCAAAACTCATATACCGACAGAAAGTAGTACTCAATACTCATTTACCGACAGAAAGTAGTGCTCAGTACTCATATACCGACAGACAGTAGTGCTCAAAACTCATATACCGACAAAAAGTAGTACTCAATACTCATTTACCGACAGAAAGTAGTGCTCAAAACTCATATACCGACAGAAAGTAGTGCTCAGTACTCATATCCCGACAGAAAGTAGTACTCAATACTCATATACCTACGGAAAGTAGTACTCAATAGTCATATACCGACAGAAAGTAGTGCTCAGTACTCATATACCGACAGAAAGTAGGACTCAATACTCATATACCGACAGAAAGTAGTACTCAATACTCATTTACCGACAGAAAGTAGTGCTCAGTACTCATATACCGACAGACAGTAGTGCTCAAAACTCATATACCGACAAAAAGTAGTACTCAATACTCATTTACCGACAGAAAGTAGTGCTCAAAACTCATATACCGACAGAAAGTAGTACTCAATACGCATATGCCGACAGAAAGTAGTACTCAAAACTCATATACCGATAGAAAGTAGTACTCAAAACTCATATACCGACAGAAAGTAGTACTCAAAACTCATATACCGATAGAAAGTAGTACTCAAAACTCATATACCGACAGAAAGTAGTGCTCAAAACTCATATCCCGACAGAAAGTAGTGCTCAGTACTCATATACCGACAGAAAGTAGAACTCAAAACTCATATACCGACAGAAAGTAGTGCTCAGTACTCATATCCCGACAGAAAGTAGTACTCAATACTCATATACCGACAGAAGGTAGTGGTCAGTACTCATATACCGACAGAAAGTAGTACTCAATACGCATATGCCGACAGAAAGTAGTACTCAAAACTCATATACCGACACAAAGTAGTACTCAAAACTCATATACCCACAGAAAGTAGTACTCAAAACTCATATACCGACAGAAAGTAGTGCTCAAAACTCATATCCCGACAGAAAGTAGTGCTCAGTACTCATATACCGACAGAAAGTAGTACTTAATACTCATATACCGACAGAAAGTAGTACTCAAAACTCATATACCGACAGAAAGTAGTACTCAATACTCATTTACCGACAGAAAGTAGTGCTCAAAACTCATATACCGACAGAAAGTAGTACTCAATACTCATTTACCGACAGAAAGTAGTGCTCAAAACTCATATACCGACAGAAAGTAGTACTCAATACTCATATACCGACAGAAAGTAGTGCTCAGTTTAATGAAAGTACATAATTGTTCACGTTTTCGAGCCATACAGTCACTCTGCGACATATTTGGAATATGTTTTAACAAAACTAACGATCATGGCTAAACTCCTTTATGTGATCTTTGAACGAAGCAAAGAAACCGCACCTAGCTACTGTTAGATCATACGTGGAATATTTAATACTAATGGATACTTTGCTGTGTTGATAATGTCATCTAATAATGACGTATCAATCAAGGTCAATCTTGATCAAATATAACAATACTTAAAGATGCACTCTAAAATATAAATGTTGAGATCTCAGAATATGACTATAACAGCAAGATGACATAAAAACATTTAGTACCCGCCAACATAGGTTCTTTATTTCCCAGAAATACATTTATCCGAGAAACTTTTATAGCGTTTTAAATTCTCAAGCACTTAAAATCATTTGCGACAGTGGCATACCAGAGACAGGTTAACAATTGTATTACCGACATTAACACGTAGCTTTGACGCTAGAACAACTAACGCTGTGATGGCAGCGTGGAGATCAAACATATCTAGTCGGTGCCAGTGGAATGATGGTGTGCAAATGAAAAACATGCATAAAATGATTTCAACTTAAAGATAATTTTTTAATGTGTTTTGATCATGTATTCATTTGCCAAACGTCATTTCAATTGAAACCTTAAAGATGATCTAAAAATTCCTTTCGAGAGTACAAAGAACGTTAAAACACCATCAAATTTGTAGTATTGAAAATACAAACGAAAAATAAATAAATCAAACCATTTCTTTGATATCATAAACATGGGTATCGTGTTCTTGTATCGATTACAGATAGTGATGTCTTTCAAAGTTACAATGTACATACTTTAGGTATTTATATGTAAACCTGATAAAAATGTAAAATATTTTAAAACGTGTATTATAAACAGCGTGTACACTGATACAGTGCATGGTACTTACGTTAGGCTGTAGGAGAACTTAGTCAGGTCAAAGTGTTGATCAGAAATGTAGCCACTGACAGGAATTACTTCACTGTATTTCTCCGGGAAGGGAACACACCGATATATATAGTCACTGGGCCATGTCCATTTTATTCATGCACGCGCGCGTGCGCGTATCGTTTTACATTGATGTTGCCTCAATACAACCAGTGCCCAGCCATGCAGTTTGTATTATTCCCGTGTATGTATACACTTCGATACATTTTTTTTAACCAAATGTTAAATGAGAAAACGTTTATTATCCTTGTATAAACACTCGCAGCTCAAAGGGAGGTATAGTGTTTTCTAAACAAACTGTGATTTATAACGAAAATAATGACGGAAATAGTTTATCATGAGATATAACAATGACTTCCAGAAGTATCATAAACGGAAATAGAAACAGACATTTGCTTTTAGTGTTGGTGATGAAACAGTACACTAAACAGGTGTGGACCAAACCATACACTACACTACTGGCAGAAAACATCCGCGTTCCTCGCCTAGCTTACAATAAACACATTATATATTACACTCGTGTCCACCTCCCTATCTTCATGTAATTATATTGGTCATGTCCCATACCTATCTAACATTATCATTTCTCGACCGCTACCTAAATGTCATTGTAAAGTGCTATGTAATTACCGAAGCGTCATAACCAGGAAACGGTAGCTCCACCCGGTCCTATAATACTTAGAGTGGCCAGCCAGTCCTTATTCTCATCTATTCAAAACTGAACGTGAGGCAGGGAGCGGCTATTTCCCACCTTTAATACTTTGGTTTGACTAGATCTTGGACTATAACCCATATCCTTGTTCATTCAACAGCAAGACCAAACGCGAGGTATTGACAGAGTTGTTAGGAAACGAAAACGTAGTTACACAGGAGAGAAAATAGAAAGATCCCGGATGTTGCAATGAGTGCACGACGTAAATTGTGGTCGCTTTTGTGTCTCTAAGTAGGGGCACACAGGCACATTTCCGATTCTACAGGGGGCTACGACGTTAGTCGCCTCATACCAATAATAATGCAGCGGGCAGGAGCAGATACATCCTTTTCGAGAAAGGACGCTAAATTCTAAAACCACAAACCAAAAAAATGTCTCCCTCGCAAAATAAGTTCAATGCTCTATCAGCTTAGGTATGTAGTCAGCCTGGACACTATGGTCACCTAATGATGTAAATTGATATTCTACATTACATGTTACATCGTCCTCTCAACAACAATCTACGCCATCACATGTTTCTAATATATACTGGAATAGGTTTCATTTCTCCTTATATTCTTGCTTATACTAGCTACTAATAATCAGTAATAATGGACGCCGTGATATAATATATTGCTGTAATATGTAATAAACGACCCTTTTATTAATTAACTATGCAGATATCAAAACAATGAAACAGGTAATTCTTACATGTTTAATCAGAAAATAGCTTTTGTTTAATGTTGTTTAAACAATAGCAAATTTAAATTGAACATTTGTCACATTTTCATTGTTGTTCTTATTGCGACGATTCAGATTGGCGCATAAACTGATCATGGGAGATCTTCCTTTTCTTTTCGGTAGGGGCAAGGTTTATAACTATAGATCCTCCAGAGATGGTGGCACCAGAAAATAATGAAAAGGGAAAACACTCGGAGTCGACTGCGCTTTTGATAAATATATAATAACATATCGGGTTTTGCCGTAGGATAAGAAGTTCCCTTCCGGTGAGTTCCGAACGGTTTACCGAGCGCGTTCGATTACGCGCGTTTTCTCGTATTGGCCGAGTTTGTCAAAAGTCGGCTAATGTTTTCCATGAAGGCCGACTTTTTCAATATTGGCCGACTTTGTGCAACAATTCCGATATTGGCTGAGATTGTTGATTATATTGCACGGGCCGTTTATTACATATTACAGCAATATCTCCATAGTTAATTAATAATGTGCAATATTGTACAATGTAATACTAGCAGGCATATACACTGGTAAGCGCTATGTCTATACAAGCTCTAAATGATTGATATCACAACATTGTAACATTATATCATATACAAGTACACACTGTACAAACAGGAGCTGATATAATAGTACCTAACCCTTACTCTAACCTACGAGTCGGATGGCTCTCGGAAATAACGATACTGAAACTGAGATGGCTGTCTAGGGAGATACCACCATAATCTGTAAATGTGTGTGTGGTTTATGAGCTGTGTACAGAGTAAGAGGGCCATTACTCTATCAGTATTATTTGTGTATAAGAGATGAATGGTAATAAAGCGTTTATTATGGTAGGTGCTACAATGTAGTATGTCAAGATGAATTGGCATTTGATACCTAAAGTGATATTGCCAAAGAACGCATATATGATATGTCTCTAAATGAAATCGGGATATCGTTAAATACAATGGAGATTTGTAATATTTGAAATATTTCAACTGTTTTTAAGATATCTCACAAACAGATATATCAATTGGTATGCCATATGTTAGCACAGTGTACTCGTCTGTTAATTGTACCCGCCTGTTTAGTAGTGGTTGCTTGTGTGTGGCAGTACCATCATTACTTATACTACTTAACCCTCATATCACGTAATATCGATAACGTTAATAATCTACTCAATACCTAACCATTACAGCTACTTCATATTTCTATCAATTTGAAACATCTACTACATCAACTGAAACTTGTTCACATTGTATTCATAAACTTCACAGTGCACTTGTCTAGTTACTTGATGCTCTTACTAGAACTACGTTATATATATTCATTAAAGGTAACAATATCTTTTCTTTCCTTGTTCTCCTGTCACATCAATTGTTAGTCATGAGGCAATCGTGTTATCATTCTTAATGCAAAGTACGTACCTACCTTTATCGTTAGGTCAATGTGTATACCCCTCTTGTACTTTAGAAATAATGAGTAAGTAGTTAACAACAAGAACAAGAGAAGATTCTAAAGAAAAACGAATCATAACCATAAATTTGTTTGTTTGTTCGGAGTGTAACGTCCTCGCAACAGCTATGGTCACATAAAGATGGTGCCTAGGGAGATACCACCAACAGCTATGGTCACATAAAGATGGGTGCCTTGCGAGATACCACCAACAGCTATGGTCTCATAAAGATGGTGCCTAGGGCGATACCACCAACAGCTATGGTCACATAAAGATGGGGCCTAGGGAGATTCCACCAACAGCTATGGTCACATAAAGATGGGTGCCTTGCGAGATACCACCAACAGCTATGGTCACATAAAGATGGTGCCTAGGGAGATACTACCAACAGCTATGGTCTCATAAAGATGGTTGCTTGGGAGATACCACCAACAGCTATGGTCTCATAAAGATGGGTGACCTCGGAGATACCACCAACAGCTATGGTCTCATAAAGATGGGTGCCTTGGGAGATACCACCAACAGCTATGTTCACATAAAGATGGGTACCTTGGGAGATACCACCAACAGCTATGTTCACATAAAGATGGGTGCCTTGGGAGATACCACCAACAGCTATGTTCACATAAAGATGGGTGCCTAGGGAGATACCACCAACAGCTATGGTCACATAAAGATGGTGCCGTGGGATATACCACCAACAACTATGGTCACATAAGGATGGGTGCCTAGGGAGATACCACCAACAGCTATGGTCACATAAAGATGGGTGCCCAGGGAGATACCACCAACAACTATGGTCACATAAAGATGGGTGCCTTGGGAGATACCACCAACAGCTATGGTCACATAAAGATGGGTGCCTTGGGATATACCACCAACAGCTATGGTCACATAACGATAGATGCCTTGGGAGATACCACCAACAGCTATGGTCACATAAAGATGGTGCCTAGGGAGATACCACCAACAGCTATGGTCACATAAAGATGGGTGCCTAGGGAGATACCACCAACAGCTATGGTCACATAAAGATGGGTGCCTAGGGAGATACCACCAACAGCTATGGTCACATAAAGATGGGTGCCTAGGGAGATACCACCAACAACTATGGTCACATAAAGATGGGTGCCTAGGGAGATACCACCAACAGCTATGGTCACATAAAGATGGGTGCCTAGGGAGATACCACCAACAACTATGGTCACATAAAGATGGGTGCCTAGGGAGATACCACCAACAGCTATGGTCACATAAAGATGGGTGCCTAGGGAGATACCACCAACAACTATGGTCACATAAAGATGGGTGCCTAGGGAGATACCACCAACAGCTATGGTCACATAAAGATGGGTGCCTAGGGAGATACCACCAACAACTATGGTCACATAAAGATGGGTGCCTTGGGAGATACCACCAACAGCTATGGTCACATAAAGATTGGTGCCTTGGGATATACCACCAACAACTATGGTCACATAACGATAGATGCCCTGGGAGATACCACCAACAGCTATGGTCACATAAAGATGGTGCCTAGGGAGATACCACCAACAGCTATGGTCACATAAAGATGGTGCCGTGGGATATACCACCAACGACTATGGTCACATAAAGATGGATGCATTGGGAGATCCCACCAACAGCTTTGGTCACATAAAGATGGGTGCCTTTGGAGATACCACCAACAGCTATGGTCGCATAAAGATGGTTGCCTTTGGAGATACCACCAAGAACTATGGTCACATAAAGATGGTGCCTAGGGAGATACTACCAACAGCTATGGTCACATAAAGGTGGGTGCCTAGGGAGATATTACCAACAGCTATGGTCACATAAAGATGGGTGCCTAGGGAGATACTACCAACAGCTATGGTCACATATAGATGGTGCCGTGGGAGATCCCACAACAGCTATGGTCACATAAAGATGGGTGCCTAGGGAGATACTACCAACAGCTATGGTCACATATAGATGGTGCCGTGGGAGATCCCACAACAGCTATGGTCACATAAAGATGGGTGCCTAGGGAGATACTACCAACAGCTATGGTCACATATAGATGGTGCCGTGGGAGATCCCACAACAGCTATGGTCACATAAAGATGGGTGCCTAGGGAGATACTACCAACAGCTATGGTCACATATAGATGGTGCCGTGGGAGATCCCACAACAGCTATGGTCACATAAAGATGGGTGCCTAGGGAGATACTACCAACAGCTATGGTCACATATAGATGGTGCCGTGGGAGATCCCACAACAGCTATGGTCACATAAAGATGGGTGCCTAGGGAGATACTACCAACAGCTATGGTCACATATAGATGGTGCCGTGGGAGATCCCACAACAGCTATGGTCACATAAAGATGGGTGCCTAGGGAGATACTACCAACAGCTATGGTCACATATAGATGGTGCCGTGGGAGATCCCACAACAGCTATGGTCACATAAAGATGGGTGCCTAGGGAGATACTACCAACAGCTATGGTCACATATAGATGGTGCCGTGGGAGATCCCACAACAGCTATGGTCACATAAAGATGGTGCCGTGGGAGATGCCACACAGTTTGTAATAGGTCAGCAATTCAATGATGGCTTCTTCGATGTCGTCTGAGCAGAGGGCATGGAGGAAAACTCCGATCCTGCAGGGAAGCCTAACATTAGTCACCTCATACGACATGCAGTGTGGTACAGCTTGCCTTTCCTTTCCCCGAACCTGCAGTGTGGTACAGCTTGCCTTTTCTTTCCCCGAACCTGCAGTGTGGTACAGTTTGCCATTCCTTTCCCCGAACCTGCAGTGTGGTACAGCTTGCCTTTCGTTTCCCCGAATCTGCAGTATGGTACAGCTTGCCTTTCCTTTCTTCGAACCTGCAGTGTGATACAGCTTGCTTTTATTTTCCCCCAACCCGCAGTGTGGTACAGCTTGCCTTTCCTTTCCTCGAACCTGCAGTGTGGTACGGCTTGCCTTTCCTTTCCCCGAACCTACAGTGTGGTACAGCTTGCCTTTTCTTTCCCCGAACCTGCAGTGTGGTACAGCTTGCCTTTCCTTTCCCGAACTTGCAGTGTGGTACAGCTTGCCTTTACTTTCCCCCAACCTGCAGTGTGGTACAGCTTGCCTTTCCTTTCCTCGAACCTGCAGTGTGGTACAGCTTGCCTTTCCTTTCTCCGAACCTGCAGTGTGGTACAGCATGCCTTTCCTTTCCCCGAACCTGCAGTGTGGTACAACTTGCCTTTCCTTTCCCCGAGCCTGCAGTGTGGTACAGCTTGCCTTTCCTTTCCCCGAACCTGCAGTGTGGTACAGCTTGCCTTTCCTTTCCCCGAACCTGCAGTGTGGTACAGCTTGCCTTTCCTTTCCCCGAGCCTGCAGTGTGGTACAGCATGCCTTTCCTTTCCCCGAACCTGCAGTGTGGTACAGCATGCCTTTCCTTTTCTCGAACCTGCAGTGTGGTACAGCATGCCTTTCATTTCTTCGAACCTGCAGTGTGGTACAGCTTGCCTTTCCTTTCCCCGAACCTGCTGTGTGGTACAGCATGCCTTTCCTTTCCCCCAACCTGCAGTGTGGTACAGCTTGCCTTTCATTTCTTCGAACCTGCAGTGTGGTACAGCTTGCCTTGCCTTTCCCCGAACCTGCAGTGTGGTACAGTTTGCCTTTCCTTTCCCCGAACCTGCAGTGTGGTTCAGCATGCCCTTCCTTTCCCCCAACCTGCAGTGTGGTACAGTTTGCCTTTCCTTTCCCCGAACCTGCAGTGTGGTACAGCTTTCCTTTCCTTTCCCCGAACCTGCAGTGTGGTTCAGCATGCCCTTCCTTTCCCCCAACCTGCAGTGTGGTACAGCTTGCCTTTCATTTCTTCGAACCTGCAGTGTGGTACAGCTTGCCTTTGCTTTCCCCGAACCTGCAGTGTGGTACAGCTTTCCTTTCCTTTCCCCGAACCTGCAGTGTGGTTCAGCATGCCTTTCCTTTCCCCGAACCTGCAGGGTGGTACAGCTTGCCTTTCCTTTCCCCGACCCTGCAGTGTGGTACAGCATGCCTTTCCTTTCCCCGAACCTGCAGTGTGGTACAGCATGCCTTTCCTTTCCCCGAGCCTGCAGTGTGGTACAGCTTGCCTTTCCTTTCCCTGAACTTGCAGTGTGGTACAGCTTGCCTTTCCTTTCCCCGAACCTGCAGTGTGGTACAGCATGCCTTTCCTTTCCCCGAACTTGCAGTGTGGTACACCTTGCCTTTCCTTTTCCCGAACCTGCTGTGTGGTATAGCTTGCCTTTCCTTTCCCCGAACCTGCAGTGTGGTACAGCTTGCCTTTCCTTTCCCCGAGCCTGAAGTGTGGTACAGCTTGCCTTTCCTTTCCCCCAACCTGCAGTGTGGTACAGCTTGCCTTTCCTTTCCCCGACCTGCAGTTGCGTAACCATTATTTAAGCCATCAGACAGGATTGGTCATCACTTGTATAATGTTTCATGATTGACGTCACAGATAAGTGTGTACATGTAAATACGAAAAATCATCATTGAAATGACGGATAATTATAAATAGAAATGCCATGACGAACAATCCAAATAGGAACTCCGTTTTCACAGGCAATAGTAATGAAGTGGTTCCAATCTCGAGTGCTTACAGAGATGAAGGCTTTGAGATCATACTTGACTTTTTGTAAATAACGCCTTGACGTAACTCATGAAAAAGATAATTATGGAAGGATATTAAAAATACACAGCTATAATGTCTAGACGATGTACACGTTACATAACATGTAATTAGTCACATTTGTTAAAGCTTCTCCTTGCAGAATGTTATCTTAATAGAGGGGAACACCAGATGAATCAACTTACAACGCACAGTTACAGTGTTTTGTAGAACTAAATCTAGTATCTGTACAACTAGTTACAGTATATATAGATATATGTAGATTTAACAAAATTATCTATTAACACTAACAGCAATATTAATTTATAACTGTAACATTATCTGTGAAACGTGATCTGTTTTTTTCTGACAGGTAGAAGTGACAACTACTCACAAGAAGTATTTTAGGGGAAAACAACATTGAACAATATATCTATCATTGGTATGTTAACGAGGAAGTTGGGTGAATTAGGCGGGGAATAAGCATGCGGGGACATCTGTCGCACGTGCGATACAGGCGAGATGGACAGGTGACAACTGCATGTGTTTATCTATCTACTGTGAGATAGATTCGGATTCCCAGCCCACACAGCCTTTGTGGTTTTTTTAACAGAGGTTCCTTAAATTAGTTAGCATTCAAGACATATACACAGGGACCAAGCTCGGCACGACATTCCGATAATGGAGCAGAATGTGAAGAAACTCAATCGGATAGATGATTCCCCTGTTACTTGTAGATGATGTGTATCATGATTATTTTGTAATAAGTGTGATGAAACATAATTATATCTAGATTAGGTGTTTTGTAGAATATCATTCAAGCAATAACATAAATGTATAGAATACTGTAATGAAAAAGAGAATGAAGAATACGATAAATAGATCACTTCTTTTTGTACATCATTCAAATAACCAATACACCATTTATTGAATATGCATTTTAGAATATAGTAAGTACGTTTGTAAATCAAAGTTGGACAAAATTCTAGCTTTGACCCTGAGTAACGAAAGCGTTGAGTTGTTTATTGCTCTTTGCCTTTAAGTTCCACAGTTGACTGTAGTGTACTGTCGTGTAATAGGGAATATGTTAAGGGGTCTTCTGCTAATAATGGGGGAGAGCTCTTTTGGTATTTTAAGAGTTATGAAAAGAGTAGTTTATTAAATAGACGAACCCGAGGCCAACCAAATTGAACCTAGGTTGGCAGTGTGACTTGGAAAGTGACAGAGTCCAGTCTTGTTACAAATGTAATGCAGACACATGTCAACAACTAAAATGACAAGTTGCGGGAAATATGTAAAGACAACGCTACACGAGATATGTTCAATATGGACGAAACGAGAGTATGCACGTGAAGGGATGGGTTGGTTGGTTGGTTTGGTGAAGCGTCTTATTAACAGCTTATGTAACACATAGATGTTTATCTGTGTGGTAGCATTATAAGAGTGAACTCCCACTGTTTCAAAAATTCACCAAACAGTGAAGTACTATTAAAACTGGACCAGCTGAATGAGTGAATGGCTGTTTTAAGATTGGCAAGAGCCGTTTGATCGGAGGTTAAATCAACATGGACAGCGTTAACTCCAAAACAAGAAAACTTCGTTGTTTTTAAACAAACATTGTCCTTTCGTTGTTGCGATGGATTTATGATAAATAAATAAAACGAATATTTCAACACATTCATTTCATAATATTTATTGTTAAGATCTTAGATACAAAGGAATTGGGCAACATGCAAAGAATATGAGCGCCCTCTCCTTACAGTTGTAAACAGTTTACACACATCATATTGCATTGAAGTAATGATAAAACATGTATAATATATAAAATTATATATATTGATATTTATATGTCATTGTTAATTTTTTGATAATTTGTTGTTACAAAAACTAGAATGTACCACAAATGGCAATTAAAATGATGCTGGTGGACAGCACATAGTGCAATTACGTGCTGGTATCATTCTGCACAGCAAACTCGTGTAAAACTAGATAAACAAGTAGTGGAATCTAGTAAAAGCGTCTAGTATTTTTAATGAAGCTATGAACCATCTCTAAAATACTTATATTCATATTGATATCAACACATTAAAAGATAAACGCAACACTCACAAATGATTGCACCTTAGTTTGTTAATTAACACAGCATGCTAGAAAGGAGTTACACTTAGGACTCGTCAATGACGCTAGGGACCAAACACTGCAATTCCAACTTGGTCCTAACTACTGTTGAAACAGAAGGAGAGGTGCGTACGGCTGCTGAGTTTTAGTAATTTCAATGTTTGGAGGATTACTGGTTAATTACAAATTACACTATGAGTAATGTGTGTATACACTGAACGACGTCACTTCTCCGATTATTTTGGCAATCAAGGTTAGGGTAACCATCGAGGATTAAAAGTTTGAAATCGACCAGTACAACATAAACACAAGAATACTAAACGAACATAGTGAACATTATTCCTTATTTCAGTCCAACATGTACACACTGTTAAATCTTACACGTGCGTGTTACAATGTGACGACAAATAAAAGACATAAGCTACAGCGAAAATATTAAAGCATTGAACTTAGCGCGCATTATGTTGTTTGCTTGCAACGCTGTGTCATTCAAATAGATCATAAATACCATACAAAAATAGTTCAATACTTATATTTACGTTTTCTCTGACTCTTATGTTCTTTTTTAACTTATAATTTATATTTAAAATTAAAAATGCCCGCCTTATCGACAGTCCACACAATTTTGTTCAATAGTTTGAACAGCGTATTGTCGCGTGCTGATTGGCAAACAAAGAAGTACTTTGAAATTTTAACAAACACTTCAATTTTATTCCACAATTCAGTATCAATACAATTGCGTATGATATGTCTATAGGGTGATTTAAGTTTATCAATAGAACTCTGAGCTGAAAGTTAGATTTGAAATTGTTTCGATTTCCCCCCGGAACAAATTTCGCGCATGGACAAATACAGTGAACACCGTAAATCCGACCTTGCCCTCCACGAGGGAGTTATTTTTGGAAGTTAATTCGAACTTTTCTCTTTGCTCATTTTGTGAAGAATCCAGGCGTGAATGTATTTGTTGATTGTATGGGAACCTGACAACAGTCGGTAGATTCTATAACATCCTCGTTATTTGACATGTCGTCAGAAACTGAGGAATGGTGGATGCGAGACGCGTGAAACTGATAGCGTTTGAAGTGAGTGATCTTGCGACGGAGCACAGGTTCGTTACAAATGTCTGAAATGTTTATGTGTGCTGTGACTCATATCAGTAGGTCTGTAACATATGTGTCAGTAGGTCTATAGAATATGTGTATTTCAGACATTTGTAACCAACCTCTGTTGATCAGTGCAGTGTAACAGACGATATTTTTGATAAATTGCATGAGCGTTAAAATTGTGCATTGGTGATTTCAACCGATGTGCATTTTGTACGATATTGCAGACATTGGTCCTGTTTTCGTTGTAATAAAAGTGATTTTTATTTCATTTTTTGTTTTGCACATAAATTTACAATGGTATTGTCAAATCTCACAATGCCCAGCGATATTTCAGCAGCCGTCATGTTTATTTATATTGGATATTGTAGTTCCGGTCAGTGTTGTATTAATACGCTAAGAATTGTGTCTCGTGATGCATGGTAATTAAAGTCCCATCAACGACAAAGCTTTCAAAGAAGCTATATAGTGACAATGCCATGCAAATATAAATATAATATATTCTTTCATGAAATACAAAATTTTATTTATAATAGACCGACAATCAAAGGCTACAAGAACACACGAACGATCACTGACGTATTACCAGTAATCCTTACACATATGGAAGCTAGACTAGGATACGAGCCACAACATCGCACCGGTGTTGTTCATAATAAATCAACCAATGAAACTCACATTTGCGTTTTATTCGGGCTTGAAATCGTATGGTAGTTCTGAAGGTAACAGTTGCCTGTTCGCAGTCATTTAGGCGTGGACATATATATTGTTACATAGGTTTGGGTCGGCTTTATTTTGTATAACGACCTATCAATAACTAAGGTAACTTACAGACGTACCTCCATACGTGTTAAGTATGCGTGTATGTCTGGTCGAGGCAGACTGTAATTGCCTCCGTTTGACAGCGCGGATCTGATGCGGACTTTATAGTGCTATCTCACTAAAATACCATGTTGAAGGCACCCTGCACAGATCACCTGGTCACATTATACTGATAACAGGTGAACCAGTTGTTGCCATTACTCTTGTTGTTGATAACAACTACATTTTGAAGGACTTTGATATGTCCCGATCTGGAGACAGAATCCATTGCCTTCCTCACAACGTTCACCCTTAAAGACAAAAGTGAGGTGTTGTCAAGCAAGGCGCTAGGAAATAAAAAGTGATCAGAATTAAAAGAAATAGAAATCCCCAATATTATGCAGGGGTTCCGACGTTAGTCGCCTCTTACGTAACATAATCTGGGTAACCGCAGGTGTATTCATTTCTCGATCTCCGACCTGCAGGGATGTAACATACAGGACCTGTAAAGCAGAACAGATTCGCCTTAATTTTGTTTTTATTGAAAATGTACATCGTATAGCCCAAACAAGTTCCAAAAGTGAGTACATTCCGGGTATTTACGATAGTTTTTATCCACGAAGCAATCTAAGTGCTTCAAACCATGAAAGAAGTACACACGAAGTCACATGAAATATCACTCATCGGCTATTTCTGCTAATAAATTAAATAATCATGAGGTACATACACTTAATGAACTTAATATTACCCCCTTCTAACGTCAGTTAAATAGTCCTTATTTCAAGTTTGTTTTAATTGGTTTGTATTTTGTTACGGCCGATCAGCAGTAACTAAGGCCAGAATAGCACTACAGATAGACGTTTATTGAAGAAATACATCAAACTTAAACTTAAAGGTTAAAAAGTAACCTGACCAAGTATAGCACAGCAATCAATAATATACAACGTAATGATTGTTTCTTTATTTTTCATGCTGTACACCTATATCATATTGTTCACAGTATCATACAGAGTCCTGTACTCTTCACAACCTTCAGCCAATGGTATTTTTATAGCAAATCTGGATATTTCATATTAAACAATATAGAAAATATACCCTAGACAATGTTATAAAATGGCAAGATGAAGGTCAAACCATAGGTCAAAGTGACCTACATTTAGTACTTGACACACCACAATCCCTGGCTGGACTTGGCTATTCAATCTGGTTACTCCAGGTGAAATAGTTTAAAGATTTATCCCACGCATTTTTTTTTTAAATATTAAGTTCAAAAGTTAAATCATAAGTCACAGTAACCTATATTTTGTACTTGATACATTTCCATCTCACTATGTACTTGCATACCAACTCTGGTTACTGCAGGTGAAAAAGTATAAAGATGTGCCCCGGACAAAGCCTTTACTAAGGATAAGGTCAAGGGTTAAACCATAAGTCACAGTGACGTATTTCTTGCACTTAACAAGTATGTTTTCGTGATTATTAAATATACTCCTAGTTTTGGTAGTCTAAATATATATTGTCTTGTAAGAGTTGTCTCTCTTATCCGACCAGACACGAGTATCTAACAGCTTCAGAGCCATGATTTCTTAAGTCCTTCGTTAGGTTATCATTTTGTCGGGTTTTTTACTTACATCTGTAACAGACTTGTTAATATTTGCACAGTGTACTTAATGACATCCTCTATTTTGATACGATATAGATAGCAATCTCTTAATTATTTGTCAGTTTGTTGTAACAGAAGTGTCTGTATGTGCCATTGGTGACACCTTCAGAATATTATCTTCAGAAAATGGCCACAATCTCGGATTTTGTTTTGATTTTAAATAAAATTTCATAAAACAACGAAATAGAGAATATGTAAGTGCAGTCAGTGTAATTGTAGTTTACTGCCAATTCTCCGGTTGTACCAAGGAAGTGACGTTCCATGAAACAACCTCTTTTCAGTGGACATACGACTGATTATAGCTAAACTAATGAAACTGCATAACGTATGGTTCAATAATTGGCGTCGGAAAGACATGTATATAAGAGAGAAAAGAAAGAATCAAGTTATCAAAGTGTTGCATTGTGCTAGAACGTATTTCGATGTCATGGAATAGAAAGTTACTTTGGGCAACGTTGACGTCCCCTCAGCAAAGGACTCAAGAAAAACACAATTCTGTAGGCGAAGGTTAGAGGTCGACGCTAGTAATTAGGATGTCACGTGGAGTAATTTAACATTCGGTATTTATAAAGAACAAATGTTCATAATAAGAAAGGTAATCATTTTTTGATGTCCTTGAATTTTCATAGATGTTCCGGATGAATACAAAGAATTTAATTTTACTTTTGGCAAGGATTCTTCAGTTAGAGTGAAGGATTATTTAACCTGCAACGGCGAAGCTATTAACTTTTCTCAGCGACGGCTTCTTGTGTACGTATTACATGTGGCGGAAATGGCTAGCAAAGGTTTGTTCGACTACAGACAGTCATTGGATGTTGTTTCCAGAAGGAAATACGATGAAAAATGTGCGTTGATTGACAAAATGAATCCATATCAACTTGACAAGACGAAATGGAGCAAAGACATTAATCTTTGGGCAGGTGTGACGTGCGCAGACATTTTTATGTATTTAGTGAACTTCACGAGTGCTTACACTGTAGAAGAGCTGAAATGCTACAAAGGATTGGATGCATACAATCAAGTCATCAGCGGCTGGGTACGAGATGTAGCTGTGTATAAAATCAACGACCTTTGTCTGCACACTGCACGAGTAAGTACACCGAAACACGTTCCCGGGGTCATTTTAAGCATATCAGGGACTCGGGGTGTACTGTCTTTTTTAGAGTAAGCAATCTACCAGACACAGTCACGTGTATATCGATATGTACATGTACTGTGTTTATAGTAAACTTTGAAATTGTGAGCATCCCCCAAGACAATAAAATTATAAATACAACTCCGCGGGGGTACTAGAGGGCATCCCTAGACATAGGGGCTGATCATTTGTCACTCCAGACACAGTGGTTCGTTAAAAATGTCTGAAATACCGGATGCTATACTGTATACAGTTTATGTGTGCTGTAACCCATATCAGAAATTTCAGACATTTGTAACTAACCCCTGTGCTCCAGACTAAATTGTTGGCATAAAAGCTAATTAGTCTACCCGCTCTAAGGACATAAGTATATGTTTTAAACAATTAAATTATTAATAAAGCCATTTAAAAATGTACACATATATACAATATCAGTACTTTAAGTACTTTTAGATCAAAGTTTTAATGTCTATATAGTAGCATACACTATAGTAGAAATCTTGTGCATATTTTACTCTCCATCATACATTGTAATAAGGGTATGTCTATATTTTTCTATTCTTATAATTGATGATTTGTAAGCACTTGTAATCATCAGATTAAACATTAAGGACATACTCAACACATGTAATGGATACATGTAGCAGTATTACAAATTCATCAATATTGGACAACCTAGAGCATTCAAGTTAAAAATGTGATGATATTTCTTAAAGTAATACTGTTATTTTTGTGTTACAGGTGATGCATTCTCAAAGATTAAGCGACACACCACTGACACCGTGGATTATCATCCAAACAGATGGAAAGGTCCTTGCAGCACATTGTAACTGCATGGCGGGATTAGGAGAGTCATGTACCCATGTTGCAGCACTTCTCTGCAGCATTGAGGCCACAGTCATAGTGCGAAAATCAAAGACAGTTACCTAGAGAAAGCGTACTGGCTTCCAGCAAGTGTAAAAGGGGTAAGTTACAGCACTCTTAAAGATATTGACTTTACATCTGCCAAGACTAAAAAGAAAGCTCTTGATTGTCATCTTGCTGGAACACCAGTAACTCCACGTACACAGCAAGAGCTTAGAGTTGCTAGCCCTCCATCTGAGGAAGAACTGTCATTATTTTTACAAAGACTTAGAACAACCGCGGCAAGATCAGCCATTCTGAGTGTAAAAGTGCCATTTCAAAAGGACTTTATTCCAACTCCTGTAAGTGCTAATTTTCCCATGATACTGTCTGAATTATTTAACAAGGAACTAGTTTCAGTAAAATCATGAAGAAATGTGAAAATCTTCAGATTGTGGTTTCTGAGCAAGAGGCAGCTACTGTGGAAAGTGCCACAAAAGAACAATGCAATTCTAAGCTCTGGCATAGATTCAGGAGTGGTAGAGTGACAGCATCAAAAATGTTTTCAGTGTGTCACAGTAACCCAGCAGCACCATCTCGGAGCCTAGTCACGTCCATTTGCTACCCAGCAGAGACATCATTTAAATCTGCAGCAACAACATGGGGTTGTGAGCATGAGAAAGAGGCTATTAGGTCCTACAAAGAAGCAACGGAACTTCTCCATGAAAACTTCTCCTTGGAAAAGGCTGGAATTTCAATTAACACAGAATTCCCAACTTTAGGTGCCTCCCCAGATGGACTTGTGTCATGTGATTGTTGTGGTGTTGGTGTTGTCGAAATAAAGTGTCCCTACAATGTCCGACATTCTTCTCTGACTAGTTACAAAGTCATGTTTAGAGGACACACCAGAGAGAAAAAAAACTTATCCCGGCACATTCTTACTATTACCAAGTCCAAACGCAGATACGTGTGACTAAACGGGAATTTTGTGACTTTGTTGTGTGGACTGAACAAGACATGCACATTGAGAGAGTAGAGCCAAATGAACAAGTGTGGCAGGGAATAAAAATGAAAGCTATGGACTTCCACACAATGGCAGTTATGCCAGAGCTTGTCGGAAAGTTTTATTCCCACTTACAGAAAAGTCAACCTGGACCATTGAATGATGTGGCGACCAACTCCCATGGGAACAACCCTATCGAGGACAGCATTTCCGATGATCATCTTTATTAGCCCACCATCATCTGATGGTGGGCTATTCAAATCCCCATGCGTCCGTGGTCCGTCGTTCGTCCGTCGTCCGTCCTAAAACAATTCTTGTTATCGGTATTTCTCAAGAAGTACCAGAGGAATCTTTCTCAAATTTTAAATGTATGTTCCCCTTGGTCCTTAGCTGTGCAGGGCAACTTTTGAGACTGATCGGATAAACAACATGGCCGACAGGCAGCCATCTTGGATTTTGATAGTGAAAGTTTGTTATCGGTATTTCTCAAGCAGTACCAAAGGGATCTTTTTCAAATTTTATATGTAGGTTCCCCTTGTTCCCTTGTTGTGCAGCAGTGCCTGACATGGACGGTCGCTTGCTCGCCAATGGCGGTTAAGTCTTGCTCGAGATCCTAAACGTTGTCAAAAGTGAGGTAGTCACTGGCCCAACAAAAATAGTTTGAGCTACTGTTGAATTTTCTATATAAATACTGCCAGGGTGTCTTCTTTGAGGTGCGAGTTTTGTGTATTTCTTTTTGGGAAGACCTGAATGGAGTGGATCATGTCAGGTTTTTTATATGTAATTTAAAGGTGCTTAAACATTGTGCTAAATGCTGTGGAAATATTTCTTCCCAAAATTATTTGGTCCACCAATATGTCATTTGGGCCAGTGCTTCAAATTTTTTACTCACCCCAAAAAATGGCCTACCTACAGCCATCTTTGATTTTTGACATTGAAGGTTTATTAGTACTATTTCTCAAATTTGATATGTAGGTTTCCCTTGATCCCACGTTGTGCATGTTATATTTTGAGACTGATCATAAAAACAAAATGACTAAAGGAAGAACTAAACACATCTGTCTCATATTGCAATAATCGATTCTATTTCTTTCACATTAAGTACTGTACTAGTAAATATGTGAAATGACAAACTCCCTTTGAAGGTTGGCTTTCATACACATCAGTATTAAGTTTAGATCAAAAGTTACCTGAAGGTGCATTTACTGTTAACATGACTCGATCAAACAGATTAGAGGAAAGAAGAGAAAAGATCGAATTGACAAAGAACTAATGAAGATGGTACAAAGGTGGGTGCCAAGATCCCTCTGGGATCTCTTGTTGTATTTGTCAGCAGCCCGAGACCCCTGACAGAGAAATGGTGGCGTGTGAGAACCAGAATTGCAATTTGGAATGGTTCCACTTGGATTGTTTGATATTGACAAAGTCAAAACTGCCAAAGGGAAAGTGGTATTGTCCCGATTGTAAAAAAACGGACTCTAACTTTAGACCAAAAAAACGAAGCAGGAAACATTAATTTGTAGTTTGAAGGTTTGAATGAATCAAAATTGAAAATGTTAGTGTACAATGTACTTGCATTTAACATGTGAAGTTTACCTGTATCTACCAGTACTTCTCTAATTTGCGATTTGCTTATAGTAAAAGATCCAATATGTTATGTCGGTTGACAGTTTTCAAGTGATTTCAAAAACATATAATGCATAAATAGTAAGGTGATGTATGCATTATTTTAGCAATCTTAGCTTGGTGAATTCGGTCTGTTTATGATAGTAGGAACTAAATTCAAAAGCTATCCCTTTGCACGTGACTGCGTGTTGTTATCACTATGCTGATCAATTATGTACAGTCTCGTGGTTATACACATTTCTTATCGCCTCAATATATTTAATGTGTTCAACAGTAAACCTTGTTCCAAATTACAAATCATTAGCGAGAATATTATCGATAATCGTCGTTGTATTTCACATAATGGCTGATGAACCCATTATACATACGAGTAAGATCGATCGCCTCACGTTTATAGGAGGGAGGCGATGGGCATGGTTTATGTTGATCAAATAAATGGTGATCACAACCCATGTACGCTTACAGGTTGTTAACGGTTGTTCCGGTGTATTATATGTGGTCCTATATACAGACACTACAGCGTTGTTAACGGTTGTTCCGGTGTATTATATGTGGTCCTATATACAGACACTACAGCGTTGTTAACGGTTGTTCCGGTGTATTATATGTGGTCCTATATACAGACACTACAGCGTTGTTAACGGTTGTTCCGGTGTATTATATGTGGTCCTATATACAGACACTACAGCGTTGTTAACGGTTGTTCCGGTGTATTATATGTGGTCCTATATACAGACACTACAGCGTTGTTAACGGTTGTTCCGGTGTATTATATGTGGTCCTATATACAGACACTACAGCGTTGTTAACGGTTGTTCCGGTGTATTATATGTGGTCCTATATACAGACACTACAGCGTTGTTAACGGTTGTTCCGGTGTATTATATGTGGTCCTATATACAGACACTACAGCGTTGTTAACGGTTGTTCCGGTGTATTATATGTGGTCCTATATACAGACACTACAGCGTTGTTAACGGTTGTTCCGGTGTATTATATGTGGTCCTATATACAGACACTACAGCGTTGTTAACGGTTGTTCCGGTGTATTATATGTGGTCCTATATACAGACACTACAGCGTTGTTAACGGTTGTTCCGGTGTATTATATGTGGTCCTATATACAGACACTACAGCGTTGTTAACGGTTGTTCCGGTGTATTATATGTGGTCCTATATACAGACACTACAGCGTTGTTAACGGTTGTTCCGGTGTATTATATG
This sequence comes from Mizuhopecten yessoensis, assembly GCF_002113885.1. NCBI lineage: Eukaryota > Metazoa > Mollusca > Bivalvia > Pectinida > Pectinidae > Mizuhopecten > Mizuhopecten yessoensis. The sequence continues at coordinate 1,014,677 of NW_018408787.1, read as the reverse complement.
TGGTCCTATATACAGACACTACAGCGTTGTTAACGGTTGTTCCGGTGTATTATATGTGGTCCTATATACAGACACTACAGCGTTGTTAACGGTTGTTCCGGTGTATTATATGTGGTCCTATATACAGACACTACAGCGTTGTTAACGGTTGTTCCGGTGTATTATATGTGGTCCTATATACAGACACTACAGCGTTGTTAACGGTTGTTCCGGTGTATTATATGTGGTCCTATATACAGACACTACAGCGTTGTTAACGGTTGTTCCGGTGTATTATATGTGGTCCTATATACAGACACTACAGCGTTGTTAACGGTTGTTCCGGTGTATTATATGTGGTCCTATATACAGACACTACAGCGTTGTTAACGGTTGTTCCGGTGTATTATATGTGGTCCTATATACAGACACTACAGCGTTGTTAACGGTTGTTCCGGTGTATTATATGTGGTCCTATATACAGACACTACAGCGTTGTTAACGGTTGTTCCGGTGTATTATATGTGGTCCTATATACAGACACTACAGCGTTGTTAACGGTTGTTCCGGTGTATTATATGTGGTCCTATATACAGACACTACAGCGTTGTTAACGGTTGTTCCGGTGTATTATATGTGGTCCTATATACAGACACTACAGCGTTGTTAACGGTTGTTCCGGTGTATTATATGTGGTCCTATATACAGACACTACAGCGTTGTTAACGGTTGTTCCGGTGTATTATATGTGGTCCTATATACAGACACTACAGCGTTGTTAACGGTTGTTCCGGTGTATTATATGTGGTCCTATATACAGACACTACAGCGTTGTTAACGGTTGTTCCGGTGTATTATATGTGGTCCTATATACAGACACTACAGCGTTGTTAACGGTTGTTCCGGTGTATTATATGTGGTCCTATATACAGACACTACAGCGTTGTTAACGGTTGTTCCGGTGTATTATATGTGGTCCTATATACAGACACTACAGCGTTGTTAACGGTTGTTCCGGTGTATTATATGTGGTCCTATATACAGACACTACAGCGTTGTTAACGGTTGTTCCGGTGTATTATATGTGGTCCTATATACAGACACTACAGCGTTGTTAACGGTTGTTCCGGTGTATTATATGTGGTCCTATATACAGACACTACAGCGTTGTTAACGGTTGTTCCGGTGTATTATATGTGGTCCTATATACAGACACTACAGCGTTGTTAACGGTTGTTCCGGTGTATTATATGTGGTCCTATATACAGACACTACAGCGTTGTTAACGGTTGTTCCGGTGTATTATATGTGGTCCTATATACAGACACTACAGCGTTGTTAACGGTTGTTCCGGTGTATTATATGTGGTCATATAAACAGACACTACAGCGTTGTTAACTACCGTTTGATTCCGAGCGAGGATAAGGGTCAAAAAGCCCATCACGTGAATACAGTTGATGCTTTATAAACACATGTATATATCCAATGTGTTTAGGGTTGATACGACGTACAGGTGATTTGTTGAAGCTGTTAATGGAGGAAGCTATTATCTTAACTTAGCCGTTATAAATCTGTGTAACGTCGTTATGATCGCGTTGAATAACAAAATACCCTTAATTGAATCTAAGCACTTTCACGCGATATGTTTACGTTGACAACCAGCACAAAGAACCGAAGTTTCGATAGTAAGATATAAAATATAAGAAGGGCTGGCAGTTCCTCCGAGACACCCGAGATGTAGTATTAGGTTATGAAATCGAGACATCCAATTATGACATCGAGACATCCGATTATGACACCGAGACATCCGGTAATGAAATCGAGACATCCGGTTATGACACCGAGACATCCGGTTATGACATCGAGACATCTGATTATTACACCGAGAAATCCGGTTATGACATCAATACATCCGGTTATTACACCGAGACATCCGGTTATCACACAGTGACATCCGGTTATTACACCGATACATCCGGTTATCACTCAGTGACATCCGGTTATTACACCGAGACATCCGATTATCATCCACTGACAGCCGGTTATTACACCGAGACATCCGGTTATCACTCAGTGACATCCGGTTATTACACCGATACATCCGGTTATCACTCTGTGATATCCTGTTATTACACCGAGACATCCGGTTATGACATCGAGACATCCGGTTTCACCGAGACATCCGGTTAATACTCAGTGACACCAAGTTATTACTCAGACAAACGGGATGGTGATAAACATATTGAATGTTCTTTGTTTTTCTAAAGTTTGCTTTTCATTATTTGAATTGATGCAGTTTAAACGACCTTTAACTATGTGAACTTCCTCTTTATCATGGCGACACAACACAATCAACACAATTGACATTTCAACACAATGGAGACGAACATTACGCTTTAATGACGAAGCAACACGGTTGAGACCTTAAAACACATTTACGACCCTACAAAGCAGTAGCGACATATTGAAATACTTGACGCACCATAAACATAAGACCATACATCCTCACGTGTAGGAAATAAGGGGAAATATTGATATTTCAAGCAATTTTAGAGATCATTTTACCCACAACGTACAATATGAATAGAGATAAGTTGTAAATGATGATTAAACGGAATACCGAAGGCCAATACGCTGTGTATTTATAAATAGGCAAATCTTTACCGGTATCAGGCAACTGCTTATTGGGTATAACAAAAGATTAATAAACTACGGATAGCAACCTTTATCCAACGCCTGTTGAAGACACCATGGAAACGGGCTAGTCAATCGTCTGTCTCCATTAACAACGACAACTTCTATATTCTTGGTAGAGTTAGAGACTGTCGATAGCCAGAGGTCCACATACAGGTCAATCTATTGGCGCTGACACCACATCATTATTGAGTCAGAACAGACAGCAAAGGAACAAGCCAAGTAACTGTAAGTCTTCTTTGTCCTTCATTTGTATATTGAAACATTAAATATATACTTAATCATCATGTTTCAAATTAAATCAAACATTTCATCAATACTAGCATGTACACTATCATTTTTATTGTAAATTTTATATATTGAATTGAGTAAAATAGTCCTTCTTAATATTACTCCTTTTTGGTATATGCAAGATAGATGACAAAAATAAAGAATACAGAAAGACGGTTGTCTTTTTCTTTAATTTATTTTTATTCATTATCAATTTGTTACATGACGTGATACAACACATATAGTACGTGCTTGTTGTTGAAGCTCCTGAAGTTTACGAGCTGTTTTGCTAATAGTTGTTTTTAATTCACTATGAATAAATACGGTTGACTTCATAATCATATCCTTTCTTGACAGTTCATACTCACAGTAAAATACAATAGATCTGCGCTTCGGGTTCAAATGAAGTAACCAGTCGATATGTTACTTTTTCAGTAACTATTAGAGCAATTTAGAAAAAGGTCTAATATGCTGGAAAACATATTTGTCTTTTACACTATAGCCCGCTTATAACACAAAACACTTGATTTTAGATCCCTTTAGCATCGTCGATTTATTTTATTTTCTCTTTGAATAGATAACATAAGACCATACATTCTCACGTGTAGGAAATAAGGGGAAATATTGATATTTCAAGCAATTTTAGAGATCATTTTACCCACAACGTACAATATGAATAGAGATAAGTTGTAAATGATGATTAAACGGAATACCGAAGGCCAATACGCTGTGTATTTATAAATAGGCAAATCTTCAACGGTATCAGGCAACTGCTTATTGGGTATAACAAAAGATTAATAAACTATGGATAGCAACCTTTATCCAACGCCTGTTGAAGACACCATGGAAACGGGCTAGCCAATCGTCTGTCTCCATTAACAACGACAACTTCTATATTCTTGGTAGAGTTAGAGACTGTCGATAGCCAGAGGTCCACATACAGGTCAATCTATTGGCGCTGACACCACATCATTATTGAGTCAGAACAGACAGCAAAGGAACAAGCCAAGTAACTGTAAGTCTTCTTTGTCCTTCATTTGTATATTGAAACATTAAATATATACTTAATCATCATGTTTCAAATTAAATCAAACATTTCATCAATACTAGCATGTACACTATCATTTTTATTGTAAATTTTATATATTGAATTGAGTAAAATAGTCCTTCTTAATATTACTCCTTTTTGGTATATGCAAGATAGATGACAAAAATAAAGAATACAGAAAGACGGTTGTCTTTTTCTTTAATTTATTTTTATTCATTATCAATTTGTTACATGACGTGATACAACACATATAGTACGTGCTTGTTGTTGAAGCTCCTGAAGTTTACGAGCTGTTTTGCTAATAGTTGTTTTTAATTCACTATGAATAAATACGGTTGACTTCATAATCATATCCTTTCTTGACAGTTCATACTCACAGTAAAATACAATAGATCTGCGCTTCGGGTTCAAATGAAGTAACCAGTCGATATGTTACTTTTTCAGTAACTATTAGAGCAATTTAGAAAAAGGTCTAATATGCTGGAAAACATATTTGTCTTTTACACTATAGCCCGCTTATAACACAAAACACTTGATTTTAGATCCCTTTAGCATCGTCGATATCATTTTATTTTCTCTTTGAATAGATAACATTCAGGCCAGAGCCATATACAATGCTATATTAATGTAATTCTATTCTACATTTTTAGCATTATTTGTAAACGTATATTTAGTGTCAACTGTACTTGACTTTATAACCTTTAGCAAGATAATGCCTGTTGTTCTCGTGTGCGTAGTGTAACTAAATAGAATGATTAAAATAACCCTACTGCTGAAATAATCCTTTGTTAATTTCGGCTTTTATTAAAAAATCTAGAGAACATTTTCCCCTACGAGTACTGAAAACACCAAGCACAATATTAAACCCGGTTGCATTCCACAGTTTTTGTGTTTCTTTTCAATGTTGAGCGTTCAGTAGGGGAAACCAATTAATATTAGATATGTTATGTGTGCGCACAGCTGCTGATAACCAAAACACTATAAGCAGGTAAAATTATCGTGCGTCCTTGTAAATATTTATAGTAGTATACCATTCTACAGCCATTATTTGCACCAGCAATCTTATCGTTTCTCTGTTAATAGGGCGCTAAAAAACAACAAATTGGTGAAGACATGTAAAGTGGCTGACCAAAATCACAAACTGCCTGTTTTTGACAAAAATATGTATTTTTTTGTAAATGCTGTTTTTTGGCACAAAAGCCAGTCAACTACTATATGCGTTGACGTTTAAATATAATCATTCACAATACAAACAAACGTTTATCAATAGTTCCTTCTTTATGTACAACAAGCAAGTGTACCTCGCAACATTTCTATAAAATAGCTCAAAACTTGCATGATCTTGCATGAGCTTAAACAACCAAAATTATACCATTTCTGTTTTTGAAAAACATGTGTAAATTAAACAGGCATATATAAATAAATGCAATATGATAGAAATCAAATAGTCACTTTATGATTGTTTATATAAAACGGAGGATTAAGTTAGGGGGTTCTTGTCGGATTTTTTCAAACCCCCAAGCGGCGCAAAGCGCCGCCGGGGTTTGATCTGTAAACACTTTGTCCACTTCCGGTGCCTCCCCATGCGTGAAAGCCTTCTGGGAAATTAAGGCCGCATACTGTCTACAAAAATATGTTGGTAAACCCTACCGTATCGGTATTGATTGCAGTTTACTTGTAAAATATCATGAATTCTCTATTTGATAAAAACATATATTTAATGCAGTGAAGATAAACGAAACATTATATCTTCACAAGTAAAAACTTCACTCTGTAAGTATTGTCCAATCTGAACGGTACATTATATTTCTGCGTAGATTTTCAGTTTCAAGTTTAGATGAAGTGACGGCAGTATAAGTGGTTGAGCTGTTTACCTTTGCAGCATACATTGTTGTTTTTACATAACTAC
>NW_018408787.1:991095-1006782 GCF_002113885.1 Mizuhopecten yessoensis | reverse complement strand
GGGTGCGACGTTGAGACAAGACTTCCCAACCAGTTTCGAAGTAAAGAGACGCTCTACTAGCAAAAGATGGCAGGCCGGTGACAATACGCGCCGCTTCTAACTGGAGTTTTTCAAGTTTATTTGCATCGGCAGTTGTACAACCGTCCCAAACTTCGCAACAGTATTCAAGCAGAGGGAGTATAAAAGTAAGATAAATTCTGTTTAATGTCTTGCGATTTAAAGTATATTTTAACTTGCGGAGAATTCCTATTTGTTTCGTAACAGTTTTACAAATGTTATCAATATGGTGAGTCCATTTACAGTTAGCATCTAGGAAAATGCCTAGATGTTTATGATGTTCGATAAAATCAATATTAACATTATTAAAAATGAGATTGACATCAAGCTCAGCATTGGTATTTGAAATTAGTAGCGCTTCAGTTTTATTAGGATTAAATTTAACAAGCCAATTTTCTGCCCAGTTATGAATTTTTTCAAGATCTCGGTTAGTAGTAGTTTCTAGTTCAATTGCGGAAGGAGAAGAGACGGATAGGGAAGTATCATCAGCAAAAAGACGGGAAGGGCTGACAAGGTTATCAGTTATATCGTTGATATACAAGAGAAAAAGAAGCGGACCTAAGACAGAGCCCTGGGGTACACCAGCATTAGTTGTTTTAGTATGAGAAGTAACATTGTGGATGAAGACTTGTTGATGGCGATTCTGTACATAATCGGATAGCCAGTCTAAAAGATTTCCATTTATTCCATAGCTTTTTAATTTGTGTACAAGACCTGCATGCCAAACCCGATCAAAAGCTTTGGAAATGTCGCAAAAAACAAGACAGGTATGATGACGGTTTTCTAGATTTATGCATACATTATGATAAATTTCAATTAGTTGATGTACTGTTGAGTGACCTGGCTGAAATCCAGATTGGTATTTATATAACAATGAATTTTCTAATAAATAATTATGCAGAAATTTTGTAATAACTTTTTCAAAAACTTTCCCTACAGTGCTTAATAAAGCTATTGGTCTATAATTACTGGGGCATTGTTTATCGCCTTTCTTAAAAATGGGCATGACTAAAGCTTTTTTCCAGGAATTGGGATAAATTCCTTGATCAAGAGACTTTCTGAATATAAGAAATAGCGGAAATGAAACATAAAGAGCTGTGTTTTTAAGCATTTGGTGACTAATTTTATCATATCCAACAGCTTTACCTAATTTAAGAGACTTAAGGATGTCAACAATATCAGCTTGTGTAAAAAATATATTATCTATGCGACTTTGGGTTCTCATATCAACTTGTGGTAAAGGTACACCTGAGTCGTCTATAGTAGAGATAGACACAAAATAGTCATTTAAAATATTAGCTTTTCGTTCATCATCTACTGCAGTAGAATTAGTAATAGGGTCTTTTAGAGGAGGTATAATGTAAGATACATCTGCACTTTTAGTTAATCTCCGAACCAGTTTCCAAAAATTCTTTTGATTAGTTTTTGCATAGTTATCTAAAAGTCCATTAATATCAGCATAAAAAAGTTCTCTTGTTCTACGTTTGAGATTGTTGACATGATTTCTATGTTTTTTAAATTTAGCTAAATTCTCTATAGAAAAAACTCTTTTTAATTTTTTATGCAATCTATTTCTAATTCTAATTTCACGACGTAGTTCAGTAGTAAACCACGGTTTATCATTTGGTCTAACAGTAATAACCTTAGTTGGAATACAAAGATGAGCATATTCCAAATACTTATCTGTAAAAATCGAACACATATCGTCGCATGTGTAAGCATTTCTAAATACGTATTGCCAATCGGTGTTTTGTAACAGGTTATTAAATTTAGGATAGTCAGCATTTTTATAACACCAAATCATGCGTTTAAATTTGTTAGTAAGAAAAATGTTTAGTTTAATTTCAACGAGAGTAGCGTCATGGTCCGAAATGTCCCTGTCAATTTCAATAACATCGGAAAAACCAACAACGCATGTATCGCTCACGAGCACGGGGTCAAGGAGCGAAGCACGTGTTTGGCCTACCCGAGTTGGTTGGTTTATTACATTAGAAAACAGATACGTGCGGATAATGTCGTTCAGTTTATGACGAGTCTCAACCAGTAGGTCAACGTTTATGTCACCAACTATAATGACATGTGGGTTTTCATCAAGTGCATTTTCAATGGAGTTTTCAAATTGTTCCCAAAATGGATTTACACAGTCATTTGGTCTATATACTGTACATAGAAGATACGAGGAGTTATTAAAAATAATTTCGACCCAGATGGCCTCACCTGATGGAAATTCTAAATCCAAACGCCGCTGGGCAGAAATTAAAGGCGAAATATAAACAACGACACCCCCACCCTGTGAGTATTCACGGTCTTTCCGGAAAGGATTATTATTAAAACCTGGAAGTGCTATTTCTTCGTCAGATATACTGTTGTCTAAGTGGGATTCCGTGATACATACTACGTGAAATTCGTCTGCAATATTTTCAAGGTGAGTTAGCTTATTTCGTAAACTACGTATATTTAAATGGAAAATTGTTAATTCATCGGAAGATACATCAGGCCCAGGGTTTTCATGTATGTCCATGCAAATCAATAATAAAAGATGGAGGATAAGGATGAAATTAGTGTTACTGAAATAGCTATGTATAACATAAAAGAGAATACTGTATTGTGTGGTCTTAAATGTAAGAAGAAGGATTTCAAATAGATTTATAAATTCATCAAATACGAAATTTAAATTAATTTTAAATATTGAAGATGAGCTCGAGTGGTTACAGTGTGTACGCATGTAGAAATTGCCGACCGCCACCCTGTGTGCTACTATATCGTTACCCATTATCAAGAACGGTCATGGTTGGGTGGCTATCGGCAAAGAACATACGCACGTGCGTATACACCTGTCCAACAGTACAAACGGGCTCGAGGTGAAGGTCACACAGAAGTAAACAAGAGGGAAGTGGGAAGAGAAGGGGGAATAGTAAACAGGAAAGGTAAATAAAAGAAATCATAGGTGGAGAACCGAAGGATGTTTCTGCTGCTATAAAGAAGAGTAAGAGTTAAAATGATTGTTAGATAGATAGACCGACAGATTATGATTATTTTGTATATAATGACAATGTATAGAAAAATGGGAAAACTATTTACATTTTCAGCATGGTATAACTATATGAATAGCATAGTCATTAATTATATACAAGTCAGCTTGGGACAAACAGATTATACAAATGTGTACAATTGGTACACAAACAACACAGGGTAGGGTACTATAGGTAGACACTTTAAATAGCTTATATTGACAAGGTAGACATAATCAGACTACGTAGGGTTACACATAGACCATATCATAGGTAAAACGAAAGAAGGCATGGGTAATCACGAAGGCATATTTTGGGGAGACACGTGAATCATACGGATATCAATCAAGACAGACTACCTGTTTTAGTGATAACAGTGAAAACAATATAGTTGTCTTCTGTGATATCAACCATCATAGGATACTTGATTTGAGATATCAATCATCACAGGATATCTGTAATTGTGGTTCTTGTCAATCAACACATGATAATTATTTGAAGATTCAAAACAGCACATATTACTTTTTTGGATATCAAACAATAAATGATACTTATTTTGGATATCAAGCAATAAATAATACTTGTTTTGGATATCAAACAATGAATAATACTTGTTTTGGATATCAAACAATGAATAATACTTGTTTTGGATAGCAAACAATAGATAATACAATGAATATTACTTGTTTTGGATAGCAAACAATAAATGATACTTCATTTTTGGATATCAAACAATGAATAATATTTGCTTAGATATCAAACAATGAATAATACCTGTTTTAGATATCGAACAATGAGTAATACTTGTTTTGGATAGCAAACAATGAATAATACTTGTTTTGGATATCAAACAATGAGTAATACTTGTTTTGGATATCAAACAATAAATGATACTTGTTTGGTTATCAAGCAATAAATAATACTTGTTTTAGATATCGATCCAATAAATAATACTTATTTCAGAAATCAAAACAATAACTGGTACTTGTTTTGGGTATTAAACAATAAATTATATTACTTTTAGATATCAAACAATAAATTATATCAGTTTTAGATATCAACCAAACATACTATTAGTTCTGATATCAAACAAATGATCCTTGTTTTGATATATCCAATAATAAATTATATTCGTTTTTATTATCAAGCCAGAAATGATACTTATTTTGGGTATCAAACATTATATGATACTTATTTTGGTTATAAAACAATAAATGATCTTTGTTTTGGATATCAATCAATATATGAAACTTATGATACTTGCCTTATATATCAAACGAATGACACTTTTTTAAATTCTTTTTAAATATCAAACAATAAATAACATCATTCTGTATGCAATACAACCATATTGATGTCCAAATATAATGGCAAGTTACCATTTCGATACATGGATATGAATATCTCTTTAGGATTAACTATCTATATGAATCGTTATATATAAAAAGGATTCTGGATCATCACGTAAAGTGATAAAAGTACACACACCATGAACGTACGTGACATTTACAGTCAACAGTGAGGTTATTCGAGCGGAGAAAGTTGCAGAAGATATAGACAGTGCTGGTGAAGATGTTGCTGATGCTGGTTGCAGGACGCGATACACTAAATCAAAGTACTGAGAGTACTTCAATACTGATCATGCAGAGGAGTCATTGTGAAGAGTTGGAATGATGGAATGCAGATGGTGAATGTTTTTGATTAGGATTTTGTCCGAGTCTCTCGATCGTTTGAAGAAAATTCTCCCATCACTGGTCCAATAAGAATCAATGGACTTGGTCCATTTGGCTCGTCCAAGATCCTTTACTATTGCTTGCCTAGCTTTGGTCAGGTCTTCGGTAATGAAGAGTTTAGACGGGTTATTTTTTAAGCGTTTTTTATTTTTAAACACAGAGTTTTTAAGGTTCCAGCTGCTAAACCGGCATATAATTTGATGTTTCCCTTCGCTAGTGGGCTTCCCAATTACATGAGACCTATAGATATCTTCAGGGCGTAGGTCAACATTTAGCTGAGATTTACAGATGTCAATAATGACTGGGTCAGTGAAACGTTGTTGCTCTCTAGATAACTGGATGTTATGAAACCTGAGGGTGTTCCTCCTACCGTACTGCTCAAGCTCCTCGACTTGGGATACTAGGGATCCAACCTGATTCTCAAGAGTTGAGCACTTGGATGACAAGGAATCGTTTGATGACTTAAGTTCATTGATTGAAGTGGCCTGGTCATGTATCGTCTGCTGTAGCGGTATAATCATGTCTGCCATAGTATCGCGAACAATAGTCTGGAAAGTTTCACGGAGGTGGGGTATGCACGCCTCAGCCCATGCAGGTGCTATACTGGATACAAATGAAGGACTGGATAGGGTGTGAGCTCATTTTGAAAACAGCAAATTATATTTGTGACTTACCCTACTTTTTTTGGTTGGTACCCAAAATACCCACTTTCTGTCAAACGTTTGCCTTATTATATCAGTATATGTTAAAGGAGCACAATATTAGAACAAATATCCATTAATCAGGAAACTCGTGATAATGTTATTCTTGCGGAAAACAAATTAACCTTCAAACTGAAGCGCACTGTATTTCATCATTAAGTCATAAGTTGATTTTTTTTTATTTGTTGCAGATCAAATACTAAGGACCGAGTCTAGGAGTTTTAATTTATCATGGATGTGCTACATGAAAAGTATACAAATGAAACTTACAATGAAACAACGTTTAACGATGTCAACACGAGTTTCCCTGTAGTAAAGGTAGCCCTGATGTCCATGTGGTCCATTATGGTCCTGGTTCCAAACTGTCTCGTCCTTGTAGTGTTGACAGTAAAGACCAACCTGAGGAAAACACACAGAACAGAGTTCGTTCTCTGGCTGTGTATTAGTGACCTTATGGTTGGATTGTCGTCAGTGATGTACCTATTGACTCACGTCGCCGGTTCCCTCGCTACCAGTCCCCGATTCTGTGCTTTAACATTGCATTGTGTTTATTCCGGAGTTACGCTTTCTCTGGTGCATATCTTCTTCCTGTGCTACGAGCGTTATTTGGCTGTTGTCCGGAAAATTAGATTTCAACTTCTTAATAAAAAAATGAAATATATTCTGGTTCTCGGATCCTATTTGATTGTAAGCTTGTATACTGGCATCATGACAGCCTGTTTTCTAAGAGCAGACACCATCGAGTATTGCGGAATCCAATCCTTCCCGAAAGGAAAATATTACATGATCAGTGCATCCATAGTTTGCTTACCGCTGCTTGTCTTAACTGTTTTTGTTTATATCATCTTTGTTATAAAATTAAAAAAACAAATGAGAAAAACGTATACCACAGCATTTCAACTCACAAGGAATAACGAAGCAATGCCCAATCATGAAGCTGTCACTGTCCCATCTGAAGCACGAAGAGTAGAACAAACATTTCAGCAGAAGGAACGTGAAATTACTATTACGATTGGTTTGATCGTTGTAGCACTATTTCTATTGACTGGTCCATTTATTGTGACAAAATTCCTGGAAGGAATTTCTGCTGTTTCATTAAGGCCAGCCATCAAGATTTCCATTACCTTTTTAGCAGGTTCCAATTCCCTCTTTAACCCTATACTCTACGCCTGGAGATTACCAGCATTTAGGAAGGAGGTACGCAACATCTTCACAAAACATTCGTAAAAATCTCGTTCTTTATAAAATACAGCGCATTCTGCGTAAACCGATCAACATGGAGGCCAGACAACATATGTCTGGATTATACTGGCTGGTTTTAAAGGAGGCACAAACCAGATTAATCTGGTTATGGTTAGACAGCTTATTTGCCGATTTGCAATCTGATACGGGACACATTTTGCAGCGACAATCTATTATAATGTATCATCAGAAGGGTGAGCCCCGTTGAAAGCAATATCAACAAAGAGAGATTTAGTTCGTCGTCATTTTCCGCTGACATGATATTTCAAATAATCATAAATTTTGTGTGTCGGCCGATGTTAACAAGTGTTACCGTTGTGGAATCACATGGCTTTACGATAATGCCGGAATAATGTTGTTGCCTTTCGCTTTATTATTATCATTTTGTTTTCGTTTCTTTTTCAATCAGGAAAATTAACAATTTAGCTCTGAAAATGTCCAAGCTGACTGTAACAAATCTGCCAAAAAAGAGGCGCTTAATTTATCAACATAAAATTATATGAAGGGTATAAAAGAATATATATGTATCCATATCATATCATATCAGGAATCATTTGCAATGTTCAAATTGTGTGAACCTTGTGTGTAGGGTATGTGTAATGGGTGTTTATAAGGTACAACGCGTGAAGACTTCTTTGCATTAAAGGTTTATTGACATGTGAGGACATATATCCATGTGCCTTACGTAAAGGAAATGTTTTCTTTGTATGTACATGTATAATGTATAAGTCTATGGAAGTCGGTGTATACCTTATGTATGAAATAAATGTGTTCCTTATGTAACTGTTTGTTCCATCATGACTATAACCTTGATTAATATTGTTTGAAAAACAAGCCATACCTTGCAGGACTTTTATAAAAAATAAAGATTAAATATACAAAATATAATCAACAAGAACGTTCTGAGGTTAAAGACAAGTCAGTGGGGCGAGACCGGATTGGGTGGTTGGTTATTCAAGCATTAAACTGGGTTTTTTGGAAAGTTGATGTCCTATAATTATCACAGGATTGCAGACAAATTGAATAACGCGCGTTATTCAGTTTGTCTGCAATCCTTTGAGAATTATAGGACATCAACTTTCCAAAAAACCCAGTTTAATACTTATATTTCCGTTTTTGATTTTAGTTTGTGTTATATTTCCGACCTATTTCGCGCTGTCTTTCAATGGGACCTGTTCTTGTGACGTCACGAGTACACGCGACCGTTCCCGGCAAAAACTATAGTTCGTGGATATAAGCACAAAATCATCAATTTAATTTCAACAATTCAATAAATATATTCCACCAAGAGGATATTTACATTTTATACAACATAACTACATAAATAGTTGCGAGTTACATTCATCAATGGGGTTTTTAATCCGGTAGCACAGTTTGGTTACCACGAAGAATGCGTATGGTTATTTTTTTCGTGACGTCAATAATACACTTAATAGTGTGACGTCAGTCAAAACGACGTCATTTAGTCACGACGAAGGCACCGATCACTGCATTCCGCCGGTCACATTATATTGACAACGGGTGAACCAGTTGTTGCCATTACCTTTAATGCTTAACTTTAAGCTTGGAATAATATCTACTACTTTTAAGGAGTTTGGTAACGTCCCTGTCCGGGGACAGAACCCATTGCCTTCCTCACCGTGGTAAACGTTCACCATTAAAGCCAAATGTGAGATATTGCCAGGCAAGGCGCAAGGAAATAGAAGGTAGTTAAAAATAGAGAGAATTATCAAGTTGGGTGACTGGTCGAATACTAATGTTAAAAGAGTATCTAATAATCTTATTCGAGGATTGTGCACAGAGAAAAAAAAAGGATATGCATCTTTATTAGTATCATCGCAATGGCGCCACAAATACCTACACGGAAGAAATCACTTTTAGACCACTACATGTATGTATAATTCGTGCTAAAGAACTGAGAGGTATCGGTTACCGACATTCAAATATTTCGGTAAAACGCGTGGTACAGGCGATATTTTCATATTGAATGTAGAAGATGAGATATTTTTAACAAAATTAACAAGTCTATTCCATAAATTCATTGTAGAAGGGATAAATGCAATTTTAAGAGTATCTACTCTACAGCGTGGTATTTGAAAGTTAACGGGATTACGAAAATCCCCATGAAGATCATTTCTTCTGAAAGGAAGCAAATTGTGAAGATAATCTGGTACTAATCTATTATGCATATTTCTCACCTAGATTTCATCCGGTTTCAAAATTAAGTGCCTCACAAGAGGTGACAGAAAATAGACCAGATACAACTCTGGCTGCTGTTAACTGCACCCTCCCCAAGGCCATTCCAAACACAAAAGGCATATACTGAAGTTGGTCTGATGAAAGATTTATATATAGTATTTAGTGTATCCTGAATAACTTTATATTTCAATTGTTTTAATGCAGAGACTTTAGAAGAAGCTGTTTTAATAATTTGATGCGCATGGTCATGCCATTTGCAGTACTACTGAGAAACACTCCAAGGTGACAATGACTAGATGAGAAAAGAACTACTTCCGTCTTAGCGGGATTGAACTGCATCAGCCACTGATCACATCCGTCCTGTAAGCGTTGAATACCGTAGTTTAGACTATTTTCTATTACATTTAAGCATGCAGAATAATCTTGGAGAAAAAAAATCATCGGCAAAGAGCATAGTAAATGTTTTCATAGGATCAACACTATCATTAATGTAGAATAAAAACGACAGAGGACCTATAACCGATCCCTAAGGTACAACCGCAGATTCATATTTAAGAGAAGTATTATTTCCATAGATAACCGATTGTTGACGATTAGTTCGATAACTCGAGAACCAGGAAAGTAAATTACCATCAATGTCTTTTCGTTATTTCGTCTTTTCGCTCTGGCGTTATTTCGTTTTTTAGCTTTGGCGTTATTTCGTCTTTTAGCTTTGGCGTTATTTCGTTATCTCGTCTTTTCGCTTTGGCGTCATTTCGTCTTTTCGCTTTGGCGATATTTCGTCTTTTAGCTTTGGTGTTATTTCGTCTTTTAGCTTTGGCGTTATTTCGCTTTTCGTCTTTTCTTCTTTCAGGTTTGGCATTATTTCGTCTTTTCGCTTTGTCTATGTTTCGTCTCTTCGTTACTTCGTCTTTTCGTTTTGCTTTGAAGCTTTTCCTCGATATAAATGAATGGGAGTTGGTTGTACTTTGTAATTGAATAATACCTGACAATGCTTGACAAAGGAAACAGATGTTTTCGAAAGCTCGCAAATTCAATTTTAGATTCCTGTTTGTGTTCAAAACAAACAAGAACATAGCCTTTTTATACATACCAAACTGATGAATTTGTTAACGAATACTTAGTTTATTGAATTAAATGATTGATAAATTATAGCTGAATATGACCAATGTGATGAAATGCAGAAGAATTGTAGCGGAATTTAAAATAAAAATAAAAAAATTGACATATATACGACTGAAAAAAATATGCTGATTGATTAATTCAAGTTATTCGAATAGATAACAGAAAACATGTTTGGAATTGCTTTAAAACGTTGTATTTGATTGATTTGTGTAAGTCTTTATATAGGTAGCGCTCTACGTGCATTGCCTCCGCTTTGTTATTTCGCTTTGGCGTTATTTCGCTTTGGCGCTTTGGCGGGTTTCCGCGTTCCGGTTTGTGATGCGCATGCGCAAGGTGAAGGAACGTCATCTGTATATTGGAAGGAGATTTCTTTGCTGAATGTTAGTGTTTCCATGTTGATTCTTGAATGTCATCATATCAATCCATATACTAGATAATACACTGCCCATTTTCACTTTTCATGTGCCATTGACTGAGATTTATGTGACATGATTCTCACCCATCTATGATGCTATAGTCAAACATGTAAATAATGTACCAAAACAGAAACGTGACCAAAATGAAAATATACGTTACATGTTTTGCAA
This sequence comes from Mizuhopecten yessoensis, assembly GCF_002113885.1. Classification (NCBI taxonomy): domain Eukaryota; kingdom Metazoa; phylum Mollusca; class Bivalvia; order Pectinida; family Pectinidae; genus Mizuhopecten; species Mizuhopecten yessoensis. The sequence continues at coordinate 996,127 of NW_018408787.1, read as the reverse complement.
GTGATGTGACCCTTTATTTCACATATCTCGCCCTTTTTAAAATAGCTTTTCAATTATCAATCCTTTAAAATTCATCTATAACTCTTTTAAGATAATCTACAGTAACGTACAAAATGTTTCCGTTACAATACATCCATGTCTCTGGATTTCTTAAGATTTGAAGATGTTCCTCTTTAAAACTGAACCAGTTGATGCAAATACAGCTTGTGAAAGGTCTCACAACAAAACAAAACTAGAGTCTAGAGTATCTTTGTATACAACGTTCTGGTTGAGTGACGAAACTTTTTACGTCAACAAAATTAAAGCCACTGAGTATTCGCTTTAGATTTTACACATTGTACAACAACGTTATGCTTCAGTTTTATCATGTAAGCAATATGAAATTAGTATGCGTACTGTTTCAGTAGAGAGACACAGGTCACGTATACGTATCTGTTGAAATTTTAACGGACAAACCAGGATTGTGAAGTTGCATGCGGGATTCTTGATATATGCTAACGGAATTAATTTGTATTGATTAATATGCGATATATAATACATTTAGTCAATACATGTATATCAAGATATTTAAAACTTGTATCCAGCGATAATAATTAAATGTCTGTTTATGGGTGTGACTTAAAGTAACATATCTAGCAAGTCATTTTACGACAGTAGCTAATCCTCAAATATTCATAACGTAGCTTAAATTATTAATGTTGAACTAGATTAATTAAGTTTTGTTTAGACATGGTTTCTAAGTAAAATTAAGTTATGAAGGCAAAACCACGAATTTTAACTAAAAAGAAAAAATGCAAAGCTTTTGGTATCTTAGAGTATTCTCGCATGTTCATGTACACTTTATGAAAAATTACCGTAACTTTTCATTCAAAAAAATGTTTAATGTTTAGGCCTAAACAGTGAAATATTGCATTGCACCTCAATAATATTAGTTGAGTTTTTTTAGTTTTGTACTTTTTGTTCCGAATGGGAAAAAACAAAAGCTTCCGAAGGCGCTATGGTACTCATGATAAATAATCACTTGCTACGATTACCTTTACAGTTCATCTATTACGCTTTAAATGAAGGAAACGCAGAGTCAAACAGGTTGAATCATTAATGATTATATATATTGAAGTCAAAGTATTCGGTAATTGAGAATACTCCCTTATTTTGTTATATATATGGCTACCAGCCCACATCTTGGATTTTGTCGTTTGAATTTTGTTTTTGCTATATCTCCAGAAATACAGAACTTTCATATGTACATACAGTACCGACCATGAAGTACTATGTTTTCACCTCATATCAAGTACTTCCAACGTATCCAGGTGAACGATTAAGACCCTCTGGGCCTCTTGTTTAATTCTGAGATCTGATTATCTCATTTGAAAACTCAAAATATACCAGTGCTAACTGTCTGCATCGAATGCACTGTTATGTTTGTTTTCTATTTATATAAATAAATTACATCCAAGGCCTCTTTTAATGAAAAATGTACAATGTACATGAGATAAACGATCCATATCATCCATTTGGCCATGGAGAGAAACCCTATCCATTTAATCTATCTTCTGAGTTAAATCCAATTAAAGGTGGTCGATGAAAGGATTTCAAATAAGTTCTATAAGAGTTTGTGAGTTGCTTTCAGTATCTTAAGAAATGACAGACACTGCAACAATAAGCAAGGGGTGTTGTGTTCCAGCGGGCCTCCTGTTACCACAGAGGCAGATTAATGACATGATATAGCATGATATAGATAAACGTACTTGCCGATACCCTTTATGCTACTCGTTGATACAATATAAACCCTAATAAATAAGTGAAAGTAAATGAAATACAACAGAAAAACAGAGAATACTACTGCACCACAAAATACGTGCAATGTGCCAGATGTTTGGCTATAATATCATAGACGGTTGAGAATCATGCCACATAAATCCCGGTCAATGGCACATGAAAAGTGAAAATGGGCAGTGTATTATCTAGTATATGGTTGATATGATGACATTCAAGAATCAAAATGGAAACACTAACATTCAGCAAAGAAATCTCCTTCTAATATAAAGATGTCGTTCCTTCACCTTGCCCATGCGCATCACAAACCGGAAATAACGCCAAAGCGCCAAAGCGAAATAACAAAGCGGAGGCAATGCACGTAGAGTGCTACCTATATAAAGACTTAAACAAATCAATCAAATACAACGGTTTTAAAGCAATTCCAATCATGTTTTTTGTTATCTATTCGAATAACTTGAATTAATCAATCAGCATATTTTTTTCAGTCGTATATAATTTTATGTCAATTTTTTTTTTTTTTTTTTTAAATTCCGCTACAATTCTTCTTCATATCATATCATTGGTCATATTCAGCTGTAATTTATTAATCATTTAATTCAATAAACTAAGTATTCGTAAACAGATTCATCAGTTTGGTATATATAAAAAGGCTATGTTCTTGTTTGTTTTGAACACAAACAGGAATTTAAAATTGAATTTGCGAGCTTTCGAAAACATCTGTTTCCTTTGTCAAGCATTGTCAGGTATTATTTAATTACAAAGTACAACCAACTCCCATTCATTTATATCGAGGAAAAGCTTCAAAGCAATTTAAATTTAACATATATGTTATATCTAAATTCAAATTTCATAAAAAAAATACGTATCTTCTAATCTATCAGTAACATACACTATGCCTATTTGAAAACCACATTAAATACCTATCATGAAAAATATTTTGGCTTTATTTAAACTGTAGTTCAGCACATTGCTCAATTCAGTAAAATTCTCTAAAAAAACGCAATATAATAGATAACGTTCTGGTTTAAACTAAAACGATAATGTATATTTATCGCGTAAGTTCAATTTAAACATTATTCTATTCAATAACTACTGACATTGTAGGCTAGTGGTAGGGCGCCGGGCTAGTGACCGAACGGTTGCGGGTTCAAGTCACGTCACGGTTCTGTGTTGTATCTTTGAACAAGATACGTTACTCCGATTGTTCCAGTCTACTCAGCTGTAAATGAGTACTTGGTTGGGCAATGCAAGAACTATTGAATGTTAGCTGTGAGCGCCAAAATGGCAATACCTGCTGTATGCTCCAATGGAGTTGAAATAGATATTGGCTGTTTGCAAAGGCCCTTTAATAACGGATAATAATGTGTGAACCATTTTGAGACCGACTACATGATGTAGCGGTGTAATTATTATTACAACAACAATAATATAAAAATAACTGTAATAGATAAATAGGGATTTGACAGCAAGCTCAAAGCAAACCGAAAAGACGAATTAACGAAGAGACGAAACATAGACAAAGCGAAAAGTCGAAATAATGCCAAAGCTGAAAGAAGAAAAGACGAAAAGCGAAATAACGAAAAGACGTTATAACGAAAAGACGAAATGACGCTAAAGCGAAAAGACGAAATAACGCCAAAGCGAAAAGACGAAATAACGGCAAAGCTAAAAGACGAAATACCGCCAAAGCGAAAAGCCGAAATAACCCCAAAGCTAAAAGACGAAAAAACGCCAAAGCGAAATAACAAAATAACGCCAAAGAAAAAAATAACGCCAAAGTGAAAAGACGAAATAACGGCAAAGCTAAAAGACGAACTAACGCCAAAGCAAAAAAAAGAAAAAAAGCCAAAGCCAAAAGAAGAAAATAACGCCAAAGATAAAAAACGAAATACCGCCAAAGCGAAAAGACGAAATAACGCCAAAGCGAAAAGACGAAATAACGCCAAAGCAAAAAATAACGCCAAAGCTAAAAGACGAAATAACGCCAAAGCTAAAAAACGAAATAACGCCAAAGCGAAAAGACGAAATAACGCCAAAGCGAAAAAAACGAAATAACGCCAAAGCTAAAAGACGAAATAACGCCAAAGCAAAAAATAACGCCAAAGCTAAAAGACAAAATAACGCCAAAGCTAAAAAACGAAATAACGCCAAAGCGAAAAGACGAAATAACGCCAAAGCGAAAAAAACGAAATAACGCCAAAGCTAAAAGACGAAATAACGCCAAAGCTAAAAAACGAAATAACGCCAAAGCGAAAAGACGAAATAACGCCAAAGCGAAAAGACGAAATAACGTCAAAGCTAAAAAACGAAATAAAGCTAAAGCTAACCATGATAACGCAAACTTATGATGTCATATACATATACCATAACTAATTTCATATTTTCCGCGTTTCGGAGAATAGCGGAAAATAATTGTCCTATAGGTACGGTATTCGGGTGTTTTCGTCGGGTATCGTAGGTCTGATTTATTGTCCAATGAGAGAGTGACGCGTTGTACGCACGTGCAAGGTAGGAAAGTGTGGTAGGACAAACGAGGTATTGGTCATTCTAGCCGTGGACACCAGGGCGTAGTCAAGCAAAATGGATCCGGCGACGTTCGAAAACAAGATACAGGAGCGTATTTCTTCTTTTCAACATGACATCTTAGGCCAGCTTGAAACTTTGCTCACTAGGAAACTGGATACTTTTAGAACAGAAATACATTATTCACAACGGCAGCTGTCGGAAGACCAGATTACGAAAATCGTCGAGATGAACTCTCACTCGTATTCCTTTAAGCATAAAGGCAACGAAGAGCAGTTTAAGATTAACTCGAAAGTCGTAACGAAATTGCAAGAGGCCCACTCTAGCATAGTGGAACGGCAAGATATGATTTCAGCGGCGGATAAAATTGCTGAAGGTATGAGCATTTTAAAACACCGTCAAAAGTTAATAAGGTTAGCGGACTCTTCCGAAACGGGGTGGAAAATTGTCGATGAATATGAAGCTAATGAATTAGCAGAGGATTCGGACGACGAAAAGCGTATTCAGCGGGCTGAAAACAGGGCACAGCGAAAAATTAAAGCACAGAGGCAAGCTAGACAGAGGCGTTTCGCTCCATATAGCGCGCCTCGACCACAGGGACATGGAAACACGGCACACGTGGACACGACAAAACCAATGAATACAGCAAACAGCAGGAGACCGGGACTGTGTTATGCCTGTGGGAAGCCGGGGCACTGGAGAATAGAGTGTCAGCAGCAGCAGCAGCAGC